>NW_019640824.1:362229-962229 GCF_000599845.2 Trichogramma pretiosum
CCCCCCCCCGCCCTTTTATATGTATGGTCCATTATATAATATTCAAATCAATGAAGTATATGTGTATTCATCAACGAGCATGAAACAAAAGCTTTACGGGACGATCATATCGTGGCAGAGAATTTGTCGATCCGATCGCATAAAATTCGAGCCGCGCACGAGTAATAGACAGACCGCTCGATCAAATACATTCGAATTTTACAACGAAAACAAAAAAAAAAAAAAGAAAAGCCGGGGCGCGCGCAAGCTTCATCAATGCATTAATCTTTCACCGGGCGAAAATTGAAAATTTTGCAATCCGCTCGCTCGTGTGCGGGCGCCGCGCGTATGTCATATAATTCCTCGTGCCGCTATATTTGCTGTGTATGAATCGGTTCGGATATCCTCTCTTTTCGAACTCTTTTTATCACATACACTTTGTTTCGTCGTCGATCATTCATCTCCATCGATATCGCACGAAAAAAATTAATAATAAAGCAAATGAAGTAATTGATCACTATGGAGAAAGTAGAGAAAAAAATCGCGATTGAACAAAATATTTAACAAAGTTAAAGAGAGACAGGCTTGAATTGACGTTGGCCGACGTTGCGATATGCGAATTGTTCATTCGTTCTCGTCGCACGACGCGTCCTTTTTCCAGAGGCGTCGGCTTCTCGGTGAAGCGCGACCGGCGCACGGCCTACCAGTGTCACGCCGTAGGCCCAGGTGGTGGTCGTTCCGGCGGCGGCGGCGATAGTCACAGCGTCGTCGGCGTACCCATAGCCGTCGCCGACCTCATGATGATGCCCCAGCAGCAAAGCAGCATCGGCAGCAGACGCAGCGGCGGAGGCTCCTCGTCGCGCTCGACCTGCGGACGCCTCGAGCACCAGTCGCTGTACGCGACCCGCAAGATGTCGAGCTCGTCGTCGTCGCTGAGGGCCAGCAGCGTGGCGGGCTGCCGCAGGCCGATCTGCAGCCCCCTGGACAGCGGCCTCGGCGAGAGCACCACCCAGGACTTCTCGAGCTGCTGCTCGAGCAGCGCCGACAGCACCAAGCAAACCCGCCCCGTACGGCTACCCCGATCTATTCCGTCATTGGTGTAATGGGCAACATTAAGCAAACAGCATTAACATTACTTTTTAAGAGTGGCTTTGACTTTTTCCTTTGCGTTTGCAGTTTTTTTTTTCCATTTTTGTCTTTTTGTTTGTCGTAGATATAGATATTTGACTTTGACGTATTACTAATAATAAATTTTTCGTACTATTAGTTAATGTTTCATAGCTCTTAGTTTATTTCATTAGTTGGAAAATTAATTCTGACTTTTTGGTAGTTGTTAGCTCATGTATACGAATTTTTAATTTCTAGTTTGTTCTCTTTCGTACTTCATTCGCTGTTATATATTCATTCAAATTTTAAGACGGCACACAATACATTTGATTGTTGGTCCAATTTGTCGCTCGATGCGATTCGACACCCGAGTCGAGTTAAAACTGAAGTTGAAATATTAAAACGCACTTGTGACAGTTCCAAAAGTAATGAAATACTAACGAGGCGCGCTCCTGGCGCTTATAACTTTCCCCGCTGGTAGATACGTCTGTGTGTGCGCGTCCAAAAAAGTTGGCATTGGCCATGGAGTCGAGCACCGAATTTTTCAACCAAAAAAAAAAAAGCAGCGAATCATTTATGTGGAGAATTAATTTGTTTTCATTCGTCTGACTTTTTAATGTATAGCAACTTCTTTTTTTTTCTTCACCTTAATCTGTTTGTATTTAATTAGCTAGACACCGCTTTAGATAAATAAAAAAAAAGTAAAATTTACGTACGATGCGCGAGAGAAAAAAGTTAGTAAAATGAAATTTTCTTTGCCATACATACAGACGCAAAGGCAATTAGACGAAGACGGATATTATAAAGTTTCTTCTGATACCTCAAAGCAAGATTTTACGAAGGGCGATGCGACGTTGGACGCCGTTCTACAACCAATGATCTCGTAAGTATACTCGATGAAAAAGAAAGAGAAAGAACAAAAGAAGTCCGTACAGTTTCACTTATCGTTGAATGAAAAAAAAACGTGAGAATTTTTACGGTTTCCGAGGCGCTTCTCGCTAATTAATCTCGATGAGAAATTATTTCTTGCTGCCATATACGCGCATAGAATTCAATAAGAGAGAGTCCTCATGTCTAGGGGAATTACGGTTTTTGCGAGTTACCGGCCGAGGCCGGTAGAGTAGGAACGCGTGCATGTCTTTAACGTCGGATAGTAAGCGATGCTTCGATGGTATTCGTTTTCTTCATTTAAAGAAAAGAAATGCATGAACAATATAAATTTATTCATCTTATGGTTTTTAATGATGTAAAAATTTCTGTTGCAGCACATTAACGCGAAAACGTCGAACCAAACCAAAGTAATCTCCAGAGGATAGTCTCTACACAGCTGGACCTCATGTGCACATATTGTATATTTATTTACAAAAAAAAGTTTTACACCTTGAAAAAAAAAAATTTATACTCACAAAAAGTTATTGAAATACATTAAATTAGATTGTACAAAGTACATTTATTCAATTCCTACCAAAGCATTTGACTTTTGATTTGTATCGTTCAGTTAAAAACCAATTTTTAATTTTAGTTTATTGTTTATAGGTTTGATAAATAAAATTTCCAAAATGTTAAGCTTATACATTTTTTTATATTTAATTTTGTTTTTAACTTTTCTTTTAAGTAAAAAAGTTTTAAAAAGAAATAAATTGTTTTGTTAAAAGATCTCAAAATGTCGCTATGATTATCATAGCAAGTACATTATTAATACATCATGAAATATGTAAAAGATTATAACAATAGTATATTCAAAGGTTTTCAATGAAAACTAAAATAAATAACAATGTACCACAATAAAGAATCTAATGACAAAAATCAAGCAATGTTTTTCTAAAACATCAGCAGTTTTAACACATTACACAATTTATTAAAAAAAACATTTGCATTAAGCATCTCTATCATCTTCTGTGAAATATTATTTCAACTAAATCAGTTGAAGATTGTACAGAATCATTGTTCATTGCTAACTTACAAATTTTCTTGCACAAGTATACATTTCTTTCTCTCCTTGTATAACATTATTCACATTTTGTTGCTTCAAATTTATCAAATTGAAAGCATTCTGTTGTAACAATGTATTTACAAAAAGAGATCTATCTACAATCTATACATGCTCTATATAACATTCTCTATGGAGGCTATAAATTATTCTTCCGTTTTTCGTTTGTCAAAGAGAGATTGAAAAATTATTATTAGTCAAGACAATTGTTCAATGTTTATCAAAAGTTTCAGGATGAGTACAACTATCTCTTTTCTATGTGTATATTGCACAATCTAATTAGAAGCGATCCCCATTGATGCAATTTGGATGCAAAATGACTTGATGATAATGATGATCATATGTGCATTTAGTACAAAACAAACTTTTAAACTTGACACAGACTTAACTTTCATGTAGGATATAAGAAAAGTGTTTACAGTACAGAAGTAGCATTACGGCGACACAACTTTTCTTTGCACAAATGTTGACGATCATCAGTTTTTATTTACAAAACTACACTTTTATTTACAAACCTACACTTTAGTTTTCTTTTGATGCCATATGTCGCATCAAGTTTTTAATAAACTTCTCCATTTTCTTTACATCTTGGGCAACTTCGGTCTTGTATTGCAGACACTGTAAAATCCATATGATATATTTAAAAGATTATAAATGTTTTATTTGTAATTCATGACAATTAAACAAACTTATGCTTGCAAAGATGAGCCAATTAGTTTAGGTTATGCTCAAAAGAAAGCAGTATGCTTACCGTTTTGTCATCGGTGATCTTGAAGTCGAGAACTCCTTTTTGATGGCAGTATTTCATCGTGTACCTGGTCTAAATTAACGATAAAAAAAATATTGAAAATTTAATTCACTAAGGAGATGTCAAAACCCTACTAACAATTTTGGCACTATTTACCTTCATCGGATTCTGCAAGTACAGACGTTCGGCGCACTTTTCGAATTCCTCCCACGAGCTCAAGTAGGTCATTTTGTACCGGAAAAGTTGATTTTTGCACCGTCAATTGGAAAATCTTGCACACTCGCGGTGTGCAATCTGCTAAACGTACGAATACGAGGTTTGTGTACAACTTGTCATGTTGTCTCCGAAATCGC
This sequence comes from Trichogramma pretiosum, assembly GCF_000599845.2. Classification (NCBI taxonomy): domain Eukaryota; kingdom Metazoa; phylum Arthropoda; class Insecta; order Hymenoptera; family Trichogrammatidae; genus Trichogramma; species Trichogramma pretiosum. The sequence continues at coordinate 366,407 of NW_019640824.1, forward strand.
CGAGCGGCGCGTGGATATCAACACATCCGCGCCTGCGGTAAGTGGCGCCACGCGGTTATCGTCGTCGTTTCGTGGGGTAGGTAAGCGCGCGAACTGCGTAAAACCGCCGCGACCGTTACAGGTCTCTGCCATGACTGCGAGCATGAGTCGCCGCTGGCTCGCACAGATGGCTTCAGAGTTACGAGAATTCGGCACTCGTAATCTTGGATTATAGTTTTTCACGGGTTTTCAATTGTAAATATGTAAAATTTTAAAGTGAAGTGGTGATTAGAACTCACTTGTGACGATGAGATTTTGTTTTATCGAAGATGATTTGTTTTAACCGTCATTCGAGGTTAGTAAATTTTATCGTTACTTGTACTGAAATTTTCGCATGCATTTTGTTTGGCTGACTTTCAGTATAACGGATAATCAATATTGAGCTTTGAAAATGATTAATTATGTAAAGCAAACGAGTCAATTATGGTGTGTAATTTAAAAACAAAAACAAACGATGCTACGTTTCGAACATAAAACAGAGATTTATTGAACTTACAAAATTGTCTCGTTATTTACGTGTTGTACACAAAACGTTCGGTTTTACAATTTTCTCCTGTGTTGAGTTTACATAATAAACGACAATAGTGTTGATGTTTAACGATCTGTATCAAACAAATTAAACGAAGCCCTTGAGGCTCGTATATCAATTGGTATGACTCCCCGTAATCATTATATGCATGAAATCTTCGAGAATTGCTTTTATTTAAAGCTAACAATTTTGGAAATGAAAAGAAAAATGGAGTCATTGTTACGTTATTCATAATTGTGATATTTTTTATTTAATACAAGCATACATGCGTTAATTTAATATATGAACAAAATAATATATATATTGTATACGCGTCGTTCGCGTAATTTTTTTTTATTAACAAGTCTTAATATTCTGGCAATTACGCCCGTACTTAAACTTACTTATATCTTTGGGAATTCTTTCTTTTATATACTATACATCGCTTAATGATTAAGAGAAAAAAAAAGGTTGATTCTTTTTTTCGTACACAATTAGCATATAATAACATTAATTACAATAATAGAATAGCTTATCGCTTATCACTTACGGAATACTTATCATTTAACTAGATCGAATAAATTCTTAAAGACTATACACTTTTCGATATCGGGTTTTGATAAAATAAAATTTCACCATCTCTCCTTCACCAGCATCATCATCATCATATCTCTCTCTCATTATTTTTCCATTTTTCATCTCTAAAAATGTGAAATAACTCAACAGTTTCTCTCGATTATATTATAAGCTTCAAAGAAAAAAATATACATTTGAAATAACAACATAATAATCCTAATTGTATACATCGTATTGTAACGCATCTCACACACACACGCGCGCTAATGTGTCGCGTGAGAAAGGAGTAAGACATAAGAAACGGGTTAATTAATTACAAATCGCAGGAACAGAAACGGTAATCATCAAATCGTATAATATTCGGTTGGAGTTAAAAAAAACGTATCGTTCGCAGTAATTCGTATGCTTACATTATATCTAGGATAATTAAGACTAATTTTTCTCGTTTTAAAATGCACAGATACACACACATTAATAATCGTCCTGAAAAAATGAAAAATCGTTAGACTCGGCTTCGACCTTTTTCGTGTTTGTCGTCGGAGTCGAGTTTTTCATATACATGCATATTTTTTTTTTCGTATAATATACTCTATATATATTTATGTATATAACGTTCGTGTATACTTTTTTTTGTCATTTTTCATGCACACCGCGTGAGAATTGCACACGAAGAAAAAAAAACCGAAGAAAAAGTAAAGCCTCGTTTTAAAAAATAAAAAATGTCGCGCGAAAACCGTCGAGTCACACACGGATAAATACATTTAAATATGCGCCGAGACGCACACACACAAATCCACGTACTCATGCACAGAGAGTATGTAAGTAAAAGAGCAGCCTCGAAGTACAAGAAAAGGAAAACACGCGCACACATACACACACGTACAGTTGACAAAGTTTATTGCGCCTAGTAGCAGCGGCAGCAGAAACGTTACAACTTGAGAATGATAATCCGTCGTTTGTGCAGCGCGGGGGCGAGGAGAAAAGAGAGAGAGAGATGGAAAAAAGTGCATAAGAAAACAGAAAAAGATTTTTCGTCATTGCCGTTTTATGTACTGTGCATATATATAGTTACGTAGCGCTGCAGGAATATGAACGTGCGACTATGCACCATCCACGAGACGACAAGTACAACAACAACAACAACAACAAGTACGACGACGACGACGCGTTTATATATAATGTTATTATTATATATGTACGCAGTGGTGGCGAAAAGTTTTTCCCTAAAAACGAGTCTTGCATCTCGATAAGGAGCAGTCGTCGCCGTCGTTGTCTCTCTCGTCGAGTTGAAGAAAGTCCAGTTTAATACTGGACAGCAGCAGCAGCACGTGCAATAACCGAAAACCGGTGTCACGTGTGTATGTGTCGCTCTTATATATAGTCGTGCAGCAGAGGGCCGGATGCTCGCCGCTCGCGTTTATACATTTCGCGCGCGTTTATACGCCCAAAGATTCTCTTTCTCTCTCACTCCTTGTGGAACAACAATTGGTTTTTTTCTTTCTCTCTCTCTTCCACTGTGTACGCCGTTATCGCCGAAGAAGAAAACTTCTCTTTTCCTCGGCCTTTTGCCAACTTTTCATCCCGGAGCAGCTTTTGTTTTCTTTTCCATCCTTCTTCTTCTTCTTTCCCGATTCTCTCTTCTCTCTCTCTCTCGCTCTTTGGTCGTTCGCTCGGCGCGCATTGTCCAGCTCGCGCGTTTTCCGATGAAAAGTCGCAGCGGGCAGCAGCCGTTTTATCGACGGCAAAGTTTTTCTCTTTTCGCCAACGTATTGTATCGTATAATACTTTTCTCTCTATACATGCTACACTTGAATTTCCAGATACCTCGCGCTTAAACGCACATATATACCGTTGCTCTTCTTTCTTTCTTTCTCTCTCGCGCGACTGCTCTAAGACTTGCGTTGCGCGAGTACAACAACGCGAAATTAGTTTGCGGTTTTTAAACAACACATACACAACACAACTGGACGCTTAGTCGAGCGCAGTAGGCCACAGCGGAGCAGCAGTCCCCGTAGTCGTCGTCGTCGTCGTCTTAGTCGTACGCCTTTTGTGTGTAATGATAGCCCAGTTTTCACTATATTTACAAGAACTCGAGCGAGTCCGTCCGACTTCTCAAACTGACGTATTTCTAGAGTATCCATTATGTTGCCCGTTTCTTCTCTCTCTCTCTCGTTTGTTCGGGCGTTACTTTACACAGACAAACACATGTACAGCTATCATATTGTGGTAAAATTATCTTTCTATATATAATGCATAAATATGTAATATACATATAGAAGTGTGTTAACCACCGATTAACGATTTTTATCCATCGCATATACGGAATATTACAATAGCATCCGTTGCTGCTCGTGGCTATGTGGTGTGCGTTTTACAATTTGTGCGCGGGAAAAAAATTCAAATATTCCAATTTGTCGGCGATCTTGAAAAGAAGCCTGTATGTATTCGCTGCGAGCGAGGGAAAGATACACAGCCGCGCGTTAATGGGTGAAAGAGGGCCAACAGCTTTGTGTGTGAGACACTCGGATAAGAGGAGAGCGACTTCGCAACGTAATATGAAAGAGATAAAAACGTTATCGCTCGAACATCGAAAACTTCTTTTTTTTTCGCGTGCACACACACACATACACACGTGCACGCGTGGATCATGGACGCTTACATGCAATTTGTGCTCTTGAGGCTCTCGCGACACACACACACACATACACTCACGGAGAAAGAGAAGGAGAGGTGAAAAAAGAGCGAGAGAAGAGGAGATAGAGAGTAGATAAAAGGGTAAAAATGTAAAGTTTATCTCTCTAAGGGCGTCCGCGTGTAGCGGAGTGCTCGTGTGTGTGTCGAGTGTGTGTGACTTAAACGCGGAACTCGTGAGCCGTTGTAACGAGAAATCCGCCTTTTTGTCGTCGTCGTCGTCGTAGTCGTTGTTGCTCTCCTCTATGTATGTATGTATAAAATGTGTGGCGAGTCTCGTTTCCCGTGCAAATTTTCATCAGCCATCAGATAAGCCCCTCTGGGGTCTCTCTTTCTCCTCTATCTATCTCTCTTTCAAGTAGCTGCTGCCGTTGCTCTACTCCGCTGTGCCTCGTGTGCGGCGAACGAGAGGAGAAAGAGTATACGTACGCGTCAAAGTGGTATACGGGCTGTGTTGTATGTACACAGCAGCGACTAAGAGATATACGTGCGTGTGTATACGTGTGTGTGTGTATACCGGTCATCGTCCTGCGGTCGCTCGCGAAAAAAAAGGAGCAAACGATAAGACGAAAGAGTCGAGTATTCTTTTCCGTCTTCCTCTCGATAAATGAGGGGGGAGGGTCCCCCGTCGTGGTTGTTGTTGTTGTTGTCATCCGCTGCCATAGCTTAACTTTTTCTTTTTTTCCTTTTCTTCAATTTTCTTTTTTTTTCCATTTCGCGTTACGCTATTTATTTTTATTTTTTCCGTTAACTATCTCTCGTTTACGTTCAAACCGATTTAATCGATCGAGTCGATCGTGGCGGCGCAGAGCGGCCCTAGACTAGGAGGCCGAGCCACGGGCTCGGCGCCGTAGAACACGGCGAAGCGGCCCTCTTCGTATCAGACGATCGTGGGGGGCTGCAGCACGGCCGGGGCGCGGCGCACCTTCAGCGCCTCCGGGCTCATGGCCTGCCTCGACTTGCAGGCTATCTGATCGTAATCGTACATGACCGCGAGGCCGCCGATGCCTACCAAGCTACCGCCGCTCATGGTCGTGGTGGTGTTGTTGCTGCTCGCCAGACTGCTGGACTGCTGCTTGCGCGGATACATGCCCGCCGAGACGCTCATCATGCCGCCGCTGTTCTGCACCAGGGCGCTCTTGAGATTGCACTGCTGCAGCTGCTGCTGATTGACTATGTGCTGGCGCTGTATCTGCGAACACGATAGAATGAACAAAAGCGAATTAGCGTTGATGTCGTTTTTTTTTTTTAAGCGAAAGCTATACTATATGTATGTGAGGATGACGCATACGTCGCGCAAATTATTCTCGGAATGTCGCGCGCGCAATTCTCTTAACGTATGCACAATGCGTCTATAGCACGCCGCCGTCGCCGCAGCAGCGAGCTGCTACAGCTTTTGAATAAAAAATGAGAAAAAATGATTTAGCGCGAAATCAGCGCGTATATACGTATACGACGACGCAAACAGGCGCACATACCATCTCTCTGTCTCTATACCGCTGCTACAATGAGAATACATCATTAGTCATATATGTACGGACTCGCTCGCAGCCGTTTTCCGGAACGGTGGATCCATCTTTTTTCCTTTTCCTTTTTGTACATATTATAATAACGCGTACGAAATATAATAATATCACCCGCACTGACTCGCGAGAAGTATAAATCATTTTTTTTTTCAAGCTATATTATATTTTTGTTTTTTTCTTCGCGACTATCAATGCCGGGAGAAATTTTTTTTTTATTTTTTCGGACGCACGCGCGCGCGCGCGCGAGAGAGAGAGCCAAGTAAAGAAGACACACGCGCGCGCGTTACATATGTATAGAACACACTCGATCGAATTTGACAAGCTACAAATGGACGAATTTTCCCCCGAACACCCGAGCGAGACAGAGAGAAGAAAGAAGCACACCCGCCCGAGCTATCGCATAGAGTATAGGTAGCAGCAGCCCCCCCCAGCTCGAATTCTTAATGCAGACAAGTGTCTCGCGCGTCCTCCATTCACGACGACAAAAAAAAAGAAAAAGAGGAAGAAGAAAAACTACCAATTTCTTACTTCTCTGTCTCGTTCTCTCGCTGTCTTTTTTGTCTTCGTTTCGATTCTCGATAAACTACATCCTCTCTCTCTCGTTCTCTGTCTCTCTTCCTTTTTCCCGACGACGTGTATTAGCTTAACGTATATACACGCATTTAATCTTTGCGACTTGGAATATATACACGTACATTATTACGAGTGCGTTTATAAGTTCATCCAATTAGTCGTTCATATCATCCGATTAATATAGTTGATTGCTACAAAAGCTCCGGCGCGCGCGAGCCGAGGCGAGCGATATATATTAACGCGCGCGAAACTCTCGAGGAGGACAAATTATAAAGTATACTTTTGCCGCCCCCGAGCAGCAGCAGAAGCAGCGAGTCCTCGACTCTCTCTCTCTCTCTCGAAGTTTATAATATGTATCCAACGAGCAGGAGGGCAAGAGTCAAGAGCGTGCGAGAGAGAGAGAAGCTCGAAGCAGCGGCGTTAATCGAGTTGCTTCGAATCGATCGTTATCAATGCGATTAGCTCTCGATGCTGCGCGCTTACTAGCTTTTGCGTCCTTTCTCTCTCGTTCTCTATATATATACGAACTCGCGCAGGAAGACACGCCGTAAGGAGATTTTCTCGCTCTCTGCTCCGACTCTGACGCGCGAAACGAAGTTTATCAGATTTAAAACGGTCCGTCGCCGGCGCGTTTCGCTAAAAGCCATAAATGTACATCATCGCGTTGGCAGCGCGGCATCGGGGCAGAGCTGCGATAGATATAGAAAAAAGACTCTTCGTTCGAAATAATGCAATATACGCGCGTGATCGACTTACCGTTTGCTGATCGAGCCCGAGCTTCAGGCTATTTCTGTCGATGGTCTCGACGTGCTGCTGTCCCATGACCCCCAGCACCGTCGTGCCGTTCGTGCCGCCGTTCTGTCCCTGTCCCACCTGGGCCTGCTGCTGTCCAGCCGTTTGCTGCTGCTGTCCATTACCAGCACCAGCACCGGCACCAGCGGTCTGCGTGCCGTAGTACTGCTCCGCCGAGATGCTCGCCTCCTCGTCCTCCTGCCTGTACTCGCGGTGCTTGTTGCGCCTCGAGCGCATGCACGAGTAGACGGCCACTGCGACGAGGAGCAGCAGCACCAGCAGGCCCACCGCCCCCGCCGCGGCGATTATGCGCAGCTCCGTGGGGTCGCGCACCACCAGGCGCAGATTCGTCGAGTCGCGGCCCTTGTCGCTCTCCACCACGAGGGTGTAGAGTCGCGCGTCCTCGCGCTGCAGATCGCGTATCTCCAGCTTGGCCCAGTAGCAGTTGGTGGCCATCTTGTTCTCGATGATCGGCTCGAGCTCCAGCGCCTCGTACTTCGGCCCTATGCTTTCACCTGCGAGAGCGAGAAAATAGGAAAATAAAATGATGAGTACGTAGTGATTGAGCTTTTTGCATCTGCATAGTATTATTAACACATTATAATGTATATCGTATATAGCATATCGGAAAATCGCGAAGATTAAGGAATCTCTCGAGTTCGCGCGAGGCACGCGCTCGATGGAAAAATTCCGAAGCGCGCATCATCGTGACGACGATCGTGTCTCGTATTCGACGCTACACACGCACAGTATACACACTCACACGAAAAGCGCGCGGGGCATAATATGGTAAAATTTTCACCGCGCGTTAATAATGCGCAATTCGACGGTGCACATGCGGGGCATGCAGAGAGAAACTCGCAACTTTCTTTCGAGGAGCTGCTGCTGCCTCGCGACTTACGTATATATATATGCGTATTATAAAGCGCCGCGGAGAGTATATAATAGCGACGATGCGTCGAGTTTTAGGCCTGCAGTAGTGCGCGCATAAAATACGTGATTTACGTAATTGACCATCGCCGCCGCCGCCGCGAGTCAAGCTCTCGAGTGTATGTGTGTGTGTGTGTGTGTGTGCCTGCGTTGGGCAATGTAATTGCGTGCGCGCATCGCATTATAAACTCAAGTTGCAATGCACGCGGGCACACATACACACGAGCTTCTCATTTATGCTGGACGAATTAGAGACGCGAGTGCGCGGGAGTAGTAACTACGGTATATATCACGAGGAAATTCCTGAAAAGTGTCTGGTCTGACGCTGCCAGGGCTCTACGATATTGCGTAAAAGCCTAGCTAAAATTACGAATGATTCGGAAACGAGCGCCACGAGTCGATGATAATCATTGCTCGTTAATCGCACGATTTAGTGGCTTGTACAAACAGCTTTAAAAAAGAAATGGGCGAAAAAGCATCGAGTCATTTCCAGCAATTTGCGTGTCTCCGAGCATTATAACGACCGCAGACCCCTTCGAGTTCGAGATCTCGAGAGAGGGTCGCGCAGCATAATAATCGCTCGTGTGTATATGTGGCCCTGTGTTATAAAATGTGTATGTACGTACGCGTGGTATTCGATCGTTATCGAAACGTCATGACCGCTGCGTTTTTTTTCTCTCTCTCTCTCCGCAATGTTTTCGTTAACTCATACATACGTGCAGCCGTCACACATTTACACTTACAATTACACCCGCGCACGCGTGTCTATCTGGTCTTTCTCTCTCTGTAATAAAGCTCGTGTGTCACGCGCGATTATAAATAACAATTCGCAATCGTTTCGCTTCGATTGTTTTCTCCTAATACAAAAAAATAGGGAGAAAGAAAGAAAATTTTGCGCTGTACGTACGGCGAAAGGTGCGCGCGCTTAGAAAAGAAAAGAAAGAGAGAGAGAGGCAGAGAAGGAGAAGTCACTGCACGCGTGTATATACTTTCTCGAATTATTCTTGTCCAGCGTGCATGAAGCAATTTACGATAGGCGCTGGCCTCTATATATAAGTTGGTGTGTGTGTGTGTGTACGCGCGGTGCATGTATGGAATTGCGACTCTGCGACGAGGATATATATATGTATAGGTATAGGAGAGAGAGAGAGAAGGAGAGAGAAAGGAAACCCGGTAAACTATCATCATGCCGCCGTGCACGTATATACTACACCTATATAGGTATATGTATAAGCGATATACGCATTCGCGACTGTACGGAGCTGCACATGGAAAGGCCAGAAAATAGAACGATCAGTCATATCATTAAATGTCAACGTTTCTAATAGATACGTTTGTGTCTGTGCGTGTGTGTGTGTATGTGTTTGAGGCTCCGCTGCACTACATATACACACGCACACGCGAAACGTTGTGCCTCGAGAGCGAGAGAGAGAGAGCAAATTGCTCGGCATCGCTCGAGAGAAGCCTAACTCTAGCGCGCGCGCGCCCGAGAGCGATTATTATTACGTTACGGAGGGCGTGTCGCCGCGCGCGAACTGCAATAAATTGTATTAGGATACTGTAGCCGAGCTCATATATATATATACGCGCGTGTACGTATGTATGTACAAGTCGTTGCATTTTCACGTTATAAATATATTTGCAACGATCGGGCGCGCGGCTCGAGGTATTTCACCTCCTTCTACTCCTATACATACTCCTCTCCGTGCAGAGTTCTCACGACGTTGCGTATTACATATTATAATGTTACAATACACGTGTAATTTCGCGCGCGCGCGCCCAAGCTTGAGCTTTTGACGCACGTAACGATATTTACAAGTTATTATACATTTATATATTGTATAGCACACGAGCCGCGCGCGAGCGCAAAAATCTCGAGGCGATATAATGATATAGTGCTGATTGGATATCTAGGCGTAATGTAGAACAATATCGGACGCGCGCGCGCCTGTGCTCGATTAGAAATATATCAATCGGTTTGTCTAGAAGTTTCCTGAAAAAACAGTTGCATTTTGACAGACTAATGCAAAGATTAATATTCCAAAACTCGTCTTGAATTTGTGACAAGATTAGTTGCTAGAAGCTGAACCAAGGTGTCATATTTGATTGTATACTTTTTAATTTTATCAACAGATGGCGTATTGTAAATCCGCAAGAGGAAAAAAATGCTGATTGAAGTATAAATACAAAGAAATTATTCTTAACGATTAACATTTTTACGATTAATATTTTAACGTCGTAGGAAAATTTGAATTACATATCTGGAAATCACATTGAATTATCAACAAATTTTGAATTAACATGGAATTTATGTTGATTTGTAATATATAATATGAAGAGAAATTTTTTTGATGATTTTATTGAAAAAATATTTCTTTGAACATGTAGCTCGTTGAACGATCGCATCAAGCTCGCTCTGTTTACGCGGTGTCGCACGCGTTGCCCGCGAGCAGCGGTGTAGCATCCACATATTACGTTATATATCACAGGGCCCGCCTCAACAGACGTAGACATTGGTAGGCACATCGCGGGCCCGCAAATGAGCCCTGCTATATATAACAGCTTCGTTTAATACACACACACACACATGAATATAACATTATACATATATGTGTGGGCGAACGCCTGGGCGATCACATCCGCGGGCACAAGTGTACGTATATTAATCCTCGGCTGATTTATCGGGCCACGTTTGCGTACGTATGTGCTGTAAGCCCGAGGAACTGCAACGAAGGATCGAACAAACTTTTGCCCTATGCGCGCACACCTCGATGTACGAGAGCTGATATATGGTGCAGGTCGTCAATAGTGGCGCACAGCAGCGCACATTCGGACTTTCGGAGCGTTGAAAATTTTGCCTGGCTCGAGCGAAAATGAGAAGCTACGTATCTATATACGGGAGATAGCTGCGAATCGGAGCGAGCTTGCGTATACTATATACCTATAGTAGCGGAGCTTTTTTTACCACCCTTCCGCGTTGCGCCTATATTATATCCCTTTGCTCGCGTACACACACGTACGTGTATACTTTTCATTGTGAGAGTTTGCCGAAAGAGAGCGAAGGAGAGCTGCCTGCCTGCCTGCCTGGCTTCGCATGCCAAGCCAAGCTCTTTTCTTCGTCGTCTATACTCGCTTCCAACTTCTCTCTCTCTCCCCGCGCGCGCGAGCTCGCAAAACAGTGATTGAATCGAACAATTTCAATGTCAGAGCAGCACATTCTGCGTGACTGGTGCGCGATTTATAACGAGATTACGCGCGTACCTACATAGCTATGCGCCGCGTGTGCTATATAGAGCACACTGCGCCGCGCACTGCAGACGTTCTTCGCGTCTATTTCCCTCGCGCGCGGCAGCTTATTTGCCCCGTTTTTTCCCCCAGCAGCAGCTCTTCGATTTTTTCCTATATATACCTTTTTCTTGCCATTACTTTTTTCCATCTCGACGCGGAATCGCGAATTAGGATCTTTGGTGCACACGCGTGATGTACGCGCGAGCTATAATACGTCGGAGAGAGATTCTGTTACGACGAGTATAAGTTTTACGCGCGACGTTGATAATAACAATTATAATAATCGTAATACTAATAACCGGCAGCAATGAGTTATCCCTTTACGACTCGACGGCGAGAGATAAGCTTTTCTCGTGTACGTATGCCGCCGAGATGCAACGTTTTAAAAGTCACGTGCGATAGGACGATGATCGGTCATATTACGGAATGTCGCGATCCCAGATACGGAGTCATTCTCTCTCTGCAAATGTATAACGCATACACATAAGCTTGACTCTCTTTCATATATACGAATTCGATGCGTCATGTGTGTATACATACACGTCAAACCATTGAGATAAAAGCTCGATCTGTGTGTGTGTATGTACGAGATAAGCGATCATCGTCATCCAGTGGCAGATATGTGCAACGGAGCTCGAGAGCACGGGTATTTTTTTATTTGTATCGAGTACACAGTATAGTCCCTTTGTTTCGGATTCGGCTGAGCTAGGCGCATTTTTTCCGCTGCTGCACAGCGTACAGTACCATTTCGACAGCATGTATACAGCGGTGAGCTTTGTACGAGGAGATACGATGCAAGCTCGCAGTACGCGTTGACGTATTAATTTTTGAAGCCAGAGATAAAGAAAAAATCGCTTTCATGGCTCGACAATTAGTCACAAAGTACTCGTTTATCTAACGTATTTATAATATTTATACACGCGTATCGCGGACTATTTAGCAGTTGTGCACGCGTGTGTATCCGTCATCCCATTAAAACATAGTCAAAGTTGCGAGAGAGAGAGCGAGAGGTATAGAAAGAGACGCAGAGAAAACGACGACACGAGCTGCGCGCGGGTGGGTGTGCTGGTGCGGTTAATTTTTGAAGCGAATTAAAGTTTTCAACGCAAGCGCATAACGCTGCTTTGCGCACAGCTCGGCAATGTCGCATAGCGGCAGCGGCAGCAGTGCAGCTGCATTTATATACAGTGTATATACCGTTGGGGAAACTACACGTATATATACATACACACGCGCGTATATGCATACATCTAATTTCAAAGCATTTCACGCAACGTGCGATCAACCCGTGCTGTAAGTGCGCGCACACAACTATGCTTTTCAAAATCCAGCGCGTGTACACGTATACCTACGTGTATATGTATGATCGCGTTTAAATGCTCTTTCAGTTGCTACATGCGCGCACACACACACACACTCCCACACCCAACAACAACCCACTGACTAACTGACTGACTGACTAACTAACTGACTCGCGCAGATACACCATTACTACTGCTACTACTACTACTACTCGACTCGCGTTTAGCATAAACAGATGGAAAATTAACGAACTTCAGCTTGCAGCAAGGCTATGCGCGCGCGCGCGTTTCTCAGTGTTTTTTTCCTTTTTTACTTCGTTCTAATTTATTTTTCCGCGCGCGCGGGCTTCTTTTTTGTTCATTTTTGCGTTGACGCAGCGGAAAAAAGAAGAAGAAGATGGAGAAAAAATATAATGAAGGAATGCTATCAACGTTACTACGCAAAAACGATTTGCGAGTAGTAGTCGGGCATCTGCGCGCGTTATACGCAAGCATAAAGAAACGTCTACGTCTTGCTCTCCTCGATGTAATATCGCTGCGTAAATACATATTTATTACCGGGTAAATCAGCGATTCGCGTATACACATTTTTTCCATTTTCGTTTCTCCGCGTCGATCGAAAATATACTATTTTTCTCCACCCACAAAGAATCGACGAGGTATTTTTTACATTTCTTGCGCCGCTGTGTTGCCGCTACTGCTACCGTGTCCGATTTATGCATACTCTGTGCAAGGCAAAAAGAAGGCTATATAGATGTCGATTCGGGGCGCGCGCGTAACTCAAAATTCGATTGTGTGCACGGAGCGCGGGCGACGGCGGCGCATGCAGATCGATATGTATATACGGCTAGATATAGAGCAAGCTTGCAAACGTATGTGTAACACGAAAAGCCGCAGCAGCAGCAGCAGAGGTGCGCGGGCGGATATTATATATTATACGCTCGACTCCGAGGAAATGGATTTCTCGAGTGCTTTTCAAGACGATTTCGGTCGCCGCGCCGAGACTCGCTCTCTCGATGCGCGCGCGCGCGCGCGAAAGTGGGTGCCACAATAAACTCGAGATAGTTGGACTAGTAGTGGCGGTACACGAGCCCTTGTACGACTGTGTAAAATCGATAATCCCTTATATTTTGGCATACAGACGCGCGCGCGACTTCATGTGTGTGTATGTAAGTGTGTGTGTGTGTACGCTATATATGCGCGGGGGAGTATTGCAACACATTGCGGCGAGATAAAATCATGCACATGCCGCGCGCGCGCCTATATAATATAAGTTGGCAGTTTACACGCTCATTTTCCATTCTCGAGGTGGTGCACAGCATAGCACTTGCACTGATTTCCGTGGATGATGACTGATACTGCATACCATACACACATACTTTTTTATATAGGCGCGCACGCAACGCGGATGCTTGATTTCCCTTCTTTCTCTTTTTTTTTTTGAAGTGAAACTTCTATACGCGCGTTGGGTATGGTAGGTCAAGCTGTGAAAAACGAGCGCCCGTACTTTAAATATTGTACGAACAATGTATCGACAGATAAATCGGTAACATAATTGTAAACAATATCATCATTGACGATTTTGTCATCGACTCTCGACACACTGATCATGTTTATTGAAAAAGGAATTAGTTTGAATGTTGTCTTTAACGACTAAACAACCAATAATACCCCAGAAGATAAATTTAACTCATTGAGTTTCCGTGAAACAAATTGAAGGATCCATCGTTAAATTTAGGAATCAAAATGGATAAAAGTGAGAAGAAATTCGAGGAGGTTGTCTCAAAAAATAATTTGAGTGAACACGAGATTGCTGTTTCAGACGGTAAACAAAACGTTGATGATACTTGCCAGGAATCATTTACACTAGAATCAAGTATGATAACACATCGAAACACATTTCACAATGAAAAAGCAGATTATGCATGCGACAAGTGTGAGAAAAAATTTGAGTTTAGAAGTCATTTGAGTAGACACCAAATATCTGAACACAAAGGCTGCAAAGATTTTGCATGCGACAGGTGTGAGAAAAAATTTGTGAAAAAATCGAGTTTGTTCACGCATCAAAAATTAGTACACAAAGATTGTAAAGATTTCAAGTGCAACAAATGCGAAAGAAAATTTGAAAATAAATCAACTTTACTCAAGCACAAAAAGATTTTCCACGAGGTTTTCAAAAATTATTTATGTGAAATGTGCGCAAAGAGATTTGATACTAAACCCAGTCTGCTCTTGCACATAAAGACAGTACACGACAAGTGTGAATTGAAATTGATTCGACACAAAACGATAAAACAAGAACGTCGCAAATATTATGCATGTGACAAGTGCGAACAGAAAATTGGACAAAAATCGCATTTTCTACGCCATCAAAAGATTGTACACGAAGGTCGCAAAGATTACGCATGCGACTATTGTGAGAAGAAATTTGGACGAAAATCCCACTTTCTTTCTCATAAGAAGATAGTCCACGAAGGTCGAAAAGATTACTTATGTAACAATTGCGGAAAAAAATATGGACGTAAAGAGCATTTACTCAATCACGTAGCAACAGTCCATGAGGGCCGCAAAGATTACGCATGCAATAAGTGCGAGAAAAAATTTGGACTAAAATGGGTTTTGCTCAAACATCAAAAGTCAGTACACGAAGGTAGGAAAGATTACGAATGCAACAGATGCGAGAAGAAATTTACAGAAAAAAGGAATTTGCTCACTCATCTAAAGACAATCCACGAGGGTCTGAAAGATTACACATGTGATAGGTGCGAGAAGAAATTTGGATATAAATGGCATTTGGTCTCTCATCAAAAAACAGTCCATGAAGGTCGGAAAGATTTCGCATGTGACAAGTGTGAAAAAAAATTTTCACAAAAACGGAATTTGCTGGTTCATCAAAGAACAGTCCACGAAGGTTGTAAAGATTTTGTATGCGACTATTGCTTGAAGAAATTTGGACACAAATCGGCTTTACTTTTCCACCAAAACACAGTGCACGAAGGTCGAAAATTCGCATGTGACAAGTGTGAGAAAAAATTTGGTCAAAAATCCGATTTGTTTAAACACAAAACGATAGTTCACGACGGTCGCAAAGATTACGCATGCGATCAGTGCGATAGTAAATTTGGAATGAAATCGTATTTGCTCAAACACCAAAAGACAGTTCACGAGGGTCGCAAAGATTACGCATGTGACAAATGCGAAAAGAAATTTGGACTGAAATCGAATTTATTGAAACATCAAAAAACAGTTCACGACGGTCGCAAAGATTTTGCTCGCGACAAATGTCAGAAAAATTGATAATTGTAAATATGTATATGTTAAAAATAGTAACTTATATGTTTTTTTAAATTTTAATAAAAAAATCATCTGAAATGATTGCGCATTACCCGAACCTCGCTTTTTTTTTAATTCAAGGGCCGCAAGCTCGCGTTTCTCCGTTATCCGCGCGCGTGGCTCGCCTATATAATACGCAAGCTTGCGCGATTTTTCGGTACGATAAATTAATCGTAGCTATATGTTTGCGGTGATGTACAGAAACGTTGAATATATAAACAGAGGTTATACGGATGGACTACACTTATATTAACGTCGATATTCCTCTCTGACGCTCTCTCAAGGCAAACATTCAATAGCCCGATGAATCTATATAGACTTTATAAGTTGAATTTGTGACGATGTTTGAAAAGCTACCCTCGCCACGACCAAACCGACGCTACAGCATCTCTCTCTCTCTTCTGAACGAATGAACGCGAGCAATTCATATTTTAGCGTGTTTACATTATAATATATATACTCGCGCGAGTTGTACAACCGCACGATATCCGCGTATAATAACGTAAAAGTTCATCGACGCGTTGCGATGTTGACTGACGTTTTCGATCATTTTTCTTTCGCCCGCGTGTAGTCGCGGCCACGTCTCTTTCACATCGATTTCCGAAAAAATTAATAAAAAAGTAAAAAAACTACTACTCACCAGCTCTGATGTGCGAACTGCCCCACTGCCAGGCGACGATGCGCGGCGGCGGCCTCGAGCAGAATCTCGACTTGAGCCTGTGCACCGCCTCGCCGGCCCAGCCGATCGACTCGTACATGCCGTCCTCGGTCTCGGCGCTCGGCCTCGACTGTATCTCCGGCGGTCCGATCACGTGCAGCACGAATCTCACGTCGCTCGGCATCTCCCGCCTGACGCCGTTGATCACGTTGTAGGCGACGCAGCGGTACTCGCCCTCGTCGGACCAGCCGACGTTCTCGAGCCGGAGCCTACGGCCGCCGTTGAGCGAGTCCTCGCTGTTGCGATTGTCGATGGTGTCGGTGCTGCCGCCCCGCTGATGAAGCCAGCGATACTGGGCCGGTGGATTGGCGTCGAAGTCGGGACACTCGAAGGGCTCGATGTTGAGGCCGAGCGAGGTGGTCTCCTCGATCTCGCCGAGGCTCGACATGCCCTGGCCGTTGAGCGTGCTGTGTCCGTGGCCGTCCAGCTGGTCCTGCTGACGCGGCTTCGGTCCATCTGTAGGGAGGCGGGGGTGGAAAAAAATTATCACATTAGAAAGTTGATAAGCATCGATGATATTTTCATGTGACTTTTTGAGCTACTTTACTTCGATCGTAACGCTGCCGTACAGCACTCTAGCGTATCGATTATGTCCGATTACGTGCAGCTACCGTTATTATATTATATCTATACGTGTATTGGCGCATGTTAAAAGGCCTCTTATGATGTATTATACGCTAGACTACATGTGACGGCACGCGCGCGCGGCGACCTGCACTTATACCGCTCGTTTTTCGGGGAATCGCGGCTCGGAAAAATAGACCGACCGTGATCGACGTCGTCGGTGTCGAAGTCTAGTTCTCTTTCTCTCTCTCTCTCTCTCTTTGTGTGCTCTTGTAATGTACGTGTCCAACAGCGATCGCAGCGATCTCTGACCTACTACTACTCGTTATTATTATATCGTGATCGCGAGCGCGCGAGGGTATATAAGTTAATATTTTTATTGGCACGGTACACAGAGTGCACAGGGGGGTCGTGCACTCGTCGAATAGAAATATTTGCCCCCGCTGTATACGATTTTTACCCGGTATTCGCGTTTAATTTTTTTTACTGTTTTTTTTTTCGTTTTTTATGATACATACACATACGTGGTACATGTAAGTTCGTACATAGGCGCGCGTAAATAACGAGCGAGTTTGCACTCTCGTGATATACGTATTACTCTTTTTCTCTCGCGCGTTCGCGTGACGGCTCGCGCGCGCACACAAGCAACAACGAAAAAACGCAGTGAATGAGCGAGAGAGAGAGAAAAGAAAAACAACGTATTATAGTCTCTTATATGTGCGTACGTATATTTTATGTGGCCACGCGACGCTATTATACGTATACAGCTAGCACTATAAACGTTAATTTTTATAACGCAGTCATTATAATAATTACCTCTCTCCCCCTTCGTCGTCCTTTTAGCGTCGATAAGCGCAATATATTATAAAAATACACATACCCACTCGAGAGCCCTGCGCGCGTTATACGTGTGCGGTATGAAATTTCGACAAATTTTTTATTGCACTGCGCACTCGTGAGTGCAGCAGCGTATATGTGTATATCGCGCGGGAGATTTTCGCGTGTGCCTGCATTATAATATAATCTAAAGCCTAGCGGCAGCAGCAGCAGCAGCGAAGTAAAGTACCTGGCACTTTGTTCCTCGAAAGTGTTTGTTATTAAAGCCCGGATGCTCTCTTATATATACCATATTATACATACATATATTCATGAATCTGTCGTCGGTGTATATATATAGTATAAGTAATTATCATTAGCCATATATATACAACACAATGTGTCATTGAAACCGATGATGAGGCATTTATTATTCACTCTCGTCGTCGCGGCTCATTTGAATGCTGCTGCTGCATAGCAGCAGCGGCAGTGCAGCCGAAACAAGCTTTTATTATAATAAATATATATAAATCGTCGTGCCACGCTTTTGCTGCGAGCTGCTGGCACTTTTAGCGAGCGTCTAAAAGCCTCACTCTCGCGGCGCATTAATAAGAATGAATTTCGTCTTTTTTTTTTTTCAATTTTTTTTTGTTGCATTCTCTCGGCGACCGAATTGCATCGGAGTCGATTCGGATCCATTCCATTCCGCTCGCTCGCTCGCGTATAATATAGCGTTTTAGCGTTTTGATGAATTTCGGCGATCCGCGAGCGCGCGCGCGTGCTTATCGCGAGCTCGAGCGACGACGAGACGATTCTTTATTATTATTGCCGCCGTGCTGCTGCGCGCCACACGGTGTATATAATACGTATACACTCGAGCTTTTAGCCTCGCAATAAAATATTCCTCTTGCCTGCTGCTGCAGCGGAGAAAGAGAGAGAGAGCTACTATACTTACGCCCGAGCCATTCTCTCTCTCTCTCTCTCTCTCACTCCTTTTTTTTCTTCTTTGCTCTGATAATTCGCGCTAAGCATAAGGAACTTAAAAATGGCCAAAAGCGAGCGCCTCGCTGCGGCTGTTATATTATATAAGGCGAGCACGGCTCTTATCATAGCGTTGCGGGCTTCTTCGTTCGTTCGTTCGTTCGTTCTTCTTCTTCGTCTAGCTTCTTTTTAGCTTGGCGCGCGCGAGGATAGTGTATAAGAGAAGGATATCGCGTCGTTTTCTGTAACGGGGCCCGAGCGCTCGAGATAGCGCTCGAGCTATATACGAAAACGTCGGGCTGTTATAACCGATGCTAATTATACAGCTTATCTCTCTCTCTCTTTCTCTCTCTTAGCTCTCGAGCGAACGTATATAAGTGTGTGTGTGTGTGTATGTGTACGCCGAGCTGCATTAATATACACCGGAGCCTCGAACAATAATAGGCGCATACGTATATATATTTCGTGCAAGCGAGCCTTTGCTCCGAGACTATATTATACCGTGGCATATCTGAATTTCTTTTCAGCCGAGATGACGGACTATCCTTTGTTATCGTCTTGTCTAGCCGCGCATATATACATATTTACGAAGAAGAGGAAGAAGTAGAAGAGAAAAAGAGTCAAGCTGCTCCAAAGACGTGCGGGCGCAACACAACTGCTCATAGCTCTTTTCATTATGCTATCTATCTCTCTCTGTTTCTCTGTTCCGTTGTCTTCCTCCATCTTCATCCATATATATCAATAAATTTCCTACGAAAATCTTCTCAACCTCTTTTTCTTACTCGCAGCCGTCTTATGTAAAGAAAAAAAAATCTAGTGGATTGAAAAAAAGCCATCGGCACGTACTGCAGCAATTGCTAATATATGCATTTACATATATTCTTCTTTTTTTTCTTCTTTCTGCTTACCCGAAGATGAAAACGGTCGTCGCGCGCGAGCGAGGCAGGAAGAGGCCATACCACGCATATTATACGCGTCGATTCATAATCATCGAAGTCATTTATACGGCTCGATTATTTATTCAAGTGTATTGTGCTCTTCTCTGTCTCTCTCCCTTCCAGTCCCCGATGATGTCTCATGTGCACTCACGCACACACGCACATGTTTGTGACAATGGAAAACGATATAAGCCGCGCACATATCTGCGCCTGATATATATAGGGACTAATTTGACTTTATTAATATCAGCTGCCGCGAGCGCGCTATACTACATAAGCCATTCATTAATTTCAATCGTCGAAAACGACTATCCAACGACGACGACGATACCGAAGGGAGAGAAGAAGATCCGAGGACAAAAAAAAATCTCGTCACAGAGAGAGAGACAAGTCATTCTTGCCAATGATCATCGCCGCGACCCGAGCTGTATGTATGAAACGTACCAAACCACGTTTATTATAGCGAGTCAACCGGGAGAATCGAGCGGTTTGAACTGATGCTGCTGTTGCTGCTTCTGCCGCGCAGTGTATATAAATAAATTGTATAATTGAATCAAGGAAACATCCGTCATCGGACGTGTACAGTTCGTTATGTGTATAATACAATCGAGTCAATAGATAATTCAGGCGGCCATCGTCGTCGTCGTAGTCATCTTTGGCCTGGTATGATATCTCTCTGTGCCCGCACGGGAAACTTGCGACCGATCCCCAACGATATTCACGTATATACATAATTGGCTTTTGTCCGGCGCGTATACGCATCCAGCCGATTGATCGCGTACATAAATTTGCACTGGATTTAGTATTTGACATGAAACGAAACGAATATATTATATATACGTACATTGAACGTCGAGCCTGTAATGATCCGGGGCGCTCTCGCCGATGATGTTGACCGCTCGGCAGCTGTAGAGGCCCGCGTCCTCGGCCTTGATCGGCTCGAAGCGCACCTCGGACTCGGCCAGGGTGGCGTTGGCCTGGCTGCCGTCGATCTGCTGCACGTGGCCGCTCGACATCAGTATGGGCGAGCCGTCCTTGAACCACTTGATTGTAGCCGGCGGATTGGAGTTGGCCACGCAGCGCAGCGAGACGAAGCTCGCCGAGTCCTCGAGGGCCGCCACGAGCATGCGCGGACTCGTCTCGAGGTGCACAGTGGGCGAGTCTGCAACAACGAAAACAAATCGAGAGATATATATAATTGTAATTCAATCGATCGTGTGTATCGGCCTCGTCAATGTCGAGCTATTCGGTTGTTATTAAATCATGACTATATATACGCGCGTGTGTAATAGTCGACGCGTGTGACGGACGTTTATGATATGCGCATGCACATATCGCGCGTGCGATAATAATAATTTTCCCACAACGATATTACGGATCGCCTCGGTGATCGCGTCGCACCGCGTGCATATATACAGCTGATATATTCAATTTTAATAACGCTTAGCACCCAACGTGTAATTACATTTTTTATATATACATACAACATTATTATACGTCAAATCTCATTCAATCGTTCGAGCGACGCTGCGCTCGGCGCGTTATATTATGAAACTACAAAGCCCCCCGTCGACGTAATTCCGTAATCGTGACAAACTCGTTTTCTCCACTGTATAAAATACTTATTTTGCCCTCGTCGAGAGCAGCGCGCGTCATTGAAAAGAGGCAGTATATATAGAAGCTCGTCGCTGACCGCTTGACCCGTTGCCGCGGATTTAGATCCTCGATCGTCTGTGGGTTAAGGATTATTTTAAAATTGCACCATAGGCAGGCCTCGCTTTGATCATGCAACGATTTTTAATCTCTTCCGGGCGCGGTCCGCCATATATATACACACGATTCGCGGCGCGGTTATGGCTGTATATATAACGATAACGGAGCTGGCGTGCCCTGGCGATCGTATAAACAAAGAAATATTGACAATGGCTTTGAGCGCAATATTGATCGTAATGCATGAATTGAATTTTAAGTTATCGATTTTATTAAAGAGTCGATCACGGAAATAGTCAGAAATTTTCTATGTTAATATAGAACTTTGCGATATATTTGATACAAAAAGAAAGAAAGAAAAGATCCCGGCCCCAAATTAATTCCTTCCATGCATTTAGATTTACAAATGCGCGTATAATGCAATTTTTTCTACATCAAGGGTAAACAATTGGTCTTTATTAATTTTTAGGAAACATACTTTCAAAAAGTGTATACAGAAATCGGAATCTCTGTATTCATATTGATACTTTATGAGTTCGATACAGAAATCGAAACGTTCGCCGCGACTTTCCGCGTGATGTCGCTTCGAGTCGAGATAGTTTCCGCAAGAGGAAAAAAGGATGCTGCTGTATAAGTTCACATCATCCTAGAATATCAGTTCACTCAGACTTGCGAAGTATTTTCGGCCGAGCGATCAACTTGTCGTGAAAAGAAAAACTAAATTTCAGCCGTCTCGGCAGACGAGGCTTAATAATTAGCCGTCACGATTCATTACGAATTACATCGTTTATATACACGTATAATCCCTCTGCTATATTATCAAGTACACCCAGTGTACATACACAGTGACGCGCAAAATGTGTGCCGCGTATACGAAAATCTCGTTACGCGCGGTAAAGCATCCCGCGTGTGTGTGCGCGTCGTTTCACGAGCTCGGGCACCAAATTTACACTCGTCCCACTCACCCTCTCGATTCCGCGGCGCGAAAGAGTCGCGCACACGCTGTACGAAATCTCGCGGCTTATGTATATAGACGGGTACTATATATAGGTAATAGGACGACGATGACCCGTGCCATGCACGCGCGCGTGCGTATGCGTGTGTCGTTAACGAACGCGAGTAATTTAATATTCTTCGCACGCCTGTATGCTCGCGTACCTGTATTATAGTGCTTCGTCGAGATGAAAATACGCGCGACGCGCATAAAATAGACATTCGCCTCGTATAATGTAATGGCGAAAACGAAAGATATGTGTCAGTGACTCCCACGAAAACATTCAACTATTTTTTCAGTTGATGCTGCAGTGGAGGATGAAATTTTCGCGAAGTGAGCGAACGATCTCTGGTAGAAATGCTCGACGTTAAAAAGTGACCAAAAAATGACCGTTTGAATGTTTCAAAATGCATCACTTGCTTATGAAAATGTTCTATAACAATTATATGACAATCATTGAGCGTATTTTGAATGACCCCAAAATGACGATTAAAATGTTTCAAAAAAATTTGACCTGTTTTCGACCACTTAAACATGACAATATTACTTCAAGTCTCCTACCACTAGATGGCGAGTACCTTTATCTACTAAAACCTGCAAGTGACAAAGTCAAAATAATTGTATAAGTTAGAGAGTCAGAAAAGGAAAATTGAATTTTATAATATCTCACTTGACTAAAAGTGAAAAACGTTGAACTTAATACAGCCATACTATCTTGAAATAAACATTAAATTTTTGGCTTTTACATGCAAGCTCTAACGACCCCTTTTATACATCTAAGAAGTTTTTCCTTTGTACAAAAACATTTCTACCAGAGCTAAAAAATGGTTGGATGGAAACTTGATGCATTATCGATCATCGTAGTAAATAATATAAAGTATCATCAAATCAAATACTCACAGTGTATGTCGAAGCGAGACTCGACGACCTCGGGCAGCGCCCGAGTCGGGTGCATCGTCAGGCATCTGATCGGCTTGTTGTGATTCTCCCGGGTGCCCTTCACCTTGAGCGTGCTGTGGGCCGCCCAGGTCTTGGGCTTGTCGACCTCGGTCGCGTTCGACTGCTCCCTCTGCGGCTTCACCTCCTCGTTGCCGATGAACCTTCGATCCAGAGCATAGAGAGATAATATAAGTGACTGTTGGATTCAATATAGGCTTATACGACAATATCGAGCTTTATATTATTATTCCGCGCGCGTTACATATATAATACGCGATAAACGTATTGTCCAGTTCAGCTGGCTATAGAATATCGGTTTAACGAATGCAATAATACGCGTTCGCTGCGGGTATTTATGCGTCATTTGTGCGCTTTGGTATTTCAGAGCCTCTCGAATTGTTGTACGCGTGTGCCCTGTATATATAATGCAGCTGATCGAGAGCGCGCCGAGGCATTGTAAGAGAGAGAGAGAGAACTAGAGCCAGGAGGAGGAAGTACAAAAGATTAATCAGCGATATTATTGCCCGGCCACGAAAACACGCGGCGCATTTTCCTCTGGCCCCTCGCCTCCGTCGTTCTCGTCGTCGTCGTTGTAAATGTACATAATACTGCAATAGGCACTTTATGTACGTATAGCAATATAGACTCGTGTGTACATACAGCGCATGTAGGTATATACAGCTATGCTGCATGCCTACGTATAGAGAGAGAGAGAGCCTATGCATGTAGCCCCGTGCAGCTCGTGATAAGGCATAAAGCTCGCGAGCTCGCCGCCTATACGATATTATGCGCTGCTCACCATGGGCACACGCCACCATGGGCACACGATGAATTTCCTCGTAAAAGTCATAAAGTAAGTCGTGTAATGCGCTCTCTCTTGCCTCCGCATGCAGCGCAGCTCTATATATATAGTGACCGCGGCTACGTCGTGTACGTATAGAAATCTCGCGTGCGAGGCGATGAAAAGCCGCTGCTGCCATGGTGTACAGCGCGGTAGCAGTTCTCTCTCTCTCGCACCTCTTTTTGCCGAGGTAAAAAGAAGCAACAAAATCACTGCGCCAAAAAGTCCTTGTTACATTATATACGTATATATATACAGTGGTTATAACGTTAGAACTCGGCCGAACGAGCGGCAATGCAACACCCACTAAAAAGAAAAAAAGAAAGAAAAAAAAAAGAACGAAGCCGAGCACGTGCTGGGGTTCCTCGGTGCATTACATGCGCCGCGCGCGGTATAAGAAAGCGAGAAGAGATTGCCGCCGCTCGTATAGAGGAAGAAAAAGAAGAAGCATACAAGAGAGGAGTACGTAAAAAAAAAGAGAAGGAGGAAGAAGAGGTAAGGTGGAACGAACTGCGCCGAAGAGTCTTTGCGCGCGCGCGCGTGTGAGGGTGTGTATGAGTGTGTGTGTGTGTGCTGCGCGTGAAGCCGCGACCAATTATATACCGCATTATATAGATATTTTACTGAAAGCTCTGCTAGCTAGCAGCTACCGGCACTAAATGAGAATCTGCCGCGGACAATGAGCAGCCACAATCGCGTCTGCGCTGCTGCTGCCTCGTCCTCCCGCTGCCGCTGCAGTTCTCAAATGAATGAAACTGCATTATACTCTCTCATGACTGCTGCTGCTGCTGCACTGCTGCGCAGCGACGAAGGAGTTTAAATAGAGGACGATATATAAACCCTCCCTCCATCTGACCCCCGTAGAAGCTTCACGACGACGACGACGATGTGGCTGTGGCGACCTTCTGCTGCGTCGCGGACTCGAGAGAACCGCGACGGAGCGACCCGAGCTTTCATTAAATTTCAATGGGGGTTCATAGAGAGAGAGAGAGAAAAAGTCGGTCCCGTCTCTACCCCCGTCTACCCGCGCTCGTGGTGTACTTGTTTTTCTCCGCATCTTTCCATACACAGTCGCGCGCTTTCCTTCAGCCTTCTTTATATTTTTTTCATATACATTCTTGGAGGTAGAGAGAAAGAGAGAAAAAGACAGGGGAAAAAGAGTTTGCAATATGCTGCCTCTGGAGCAGCGCGTATGTTCTCTCTCTCTCTTACTCTCCTGACATTTCTAATTATATCTTTTAATTACTTTATAATTTAACGCTGCGCAAGCGCGCGAGGCTTTACCATATATATAAGCACACCTGAACGAGCGGCCACGATGCGCACTTCTCTCTCTCTCTCTCTCTCTCTCTCTCTCCACGCTCAATTATGCTTTTCCTTTATTTTTCTTCTTTTTTTTTTTTATATATAATTTCTGCCAGCTGAGCTCCGAGAAGAGGAGGAGGAGGATGAGGTCCGTCGTTTTTTGTCGATATATAGCTTTTGTCAAAAGAAATCCGATGCACAGCACCCGACTGCAGCAATCGCCGCCTTGCCGCCGCTCGCGCGCGCTGCAGAGAAAAGAGAGCGCGAAAAGAGAATTAGCTCGAAGCTCCTTTTATTTTCTTCTTCTCCCTGCTTCTCCTGCATCCACGGGTTTTTTTTCCACTCTATACTACTATATTCCGCTCGTATAGCACATAGCAGCGGTGGCGGCAACAGCTGCGGCTCATTGATGAAGTGAAGCTGGTTTCGCCGAAAGATGAGAGAGAGAGAGAGAGAGAGCCCGGGAGTCGAGAGATGCGGAAAATTCAAAAGAAGCGAGCTGCTGCCGGTGAGCGCATGCCGCCGCTGCTGCCGCTGCATGGTTAACGCGATTGCACGCGCGCGCGCCCGTTCATTGGAATTAAAATTCTATTTTTCGGAGGCCGCCCGAGCGAGGAGAGAGAGAGAGAGGACTTTTTCAATTTAACCGTAGCCAAAGAGTGCACGCCTATATTTATATAGATAGACAGCTCGACGAGAGCTGATTTTCGATTGCACGCGCGCGCGCACACACACACACGCGTACTTTTTGCGAGCGAGCACGATCGACTTTTTTTTCACTTTTTTATAATTCGCGCCCGGTGCATTAATTTATATACCAACGACGGAATGTGTGGCGTGGAATATAATTTCTGATGGCTTTCGCACATACACGCACATGTATATAGGCATCCACCCCCGCGCGAATACGCGTGTATACGGTATTTTTTCGGTACTATACATAGACGATTGGGCGTATTCAAATAGAGCAGCTTCCCGATTCATTTCCCAAGAGCTGCTGCTGCATACAGTCTCGAAAGAGGAAATTTCTTCTTTTCATAGCGGGCGCTTTTCTCGCTGCAAATGCGTGCGCCGCGCCGTTTCGAGTGCATCGCGTGTAGGCCCCCGCTTTCATACTCCTTTACTTCGATCGAGTAATTTATATATTGTGTACATTTGCACGGAAACCCGTTCGCTCGCTTTTGCCTTGCCTCGACTCGACTCACCGCGCGCCACCCGCGCTCGTGCGCAGATCTCATGCCGAGCATCGGCCTTTTTTTTGGTGCGTTCAAGGCCGTGGCAGCGCGTGTGCATCGTGCGTCGAGGCAAGCGAGAGTGGATTAATTAATCAAATCGAGTTGATGATATATACAAGCGGAGCTCCTTAATAACGACGAAGATCGCGCGCACACGACACACACGGGTGATATCATTATCGTGTTTTTATATCATTATTGTTATTGTAACGTATGGCACGCACACCTACGCGCGTTGAAAACACGCCGATGACTCGATGATGTTCGTTTCGCGCGCGGAAGGGGTAAATTAATACGTTATATATGATAATGCGCGCATCCGCGGTGGCGAGGACGCGTTATTTCAGCCCGAATCCGGTTGGAGTATACAATAAAACGCATTGATATACATAAATATTTTTCGTGTAAGCCGAATGATGGATAATGTACGAAAAGCTGCGACGATACAAATTATATACATATCCCAAAAGGCGCGCAGACGAAGCGGTGAAAAGCTGAGAAACGAGTGTCATTAACATTACCCGGCGTATACGACGCGCACACACCTTCTACTTTTGGGTTCTATAGATATATGTATACATATTATACAAGTGTGCGTTGTGTGTATGTGTGTAACTCGTCCTTTTTAAAACACATTCCTTCGCTCATTTATCATTAAAACGTGTGTGTGTCTCTCTCTCACTTACTCATTCTCGCTCGCTCTTGTGTTGTGTATATGCGCAGTTTCTAAAATAAATGAACAAAAGGCCAAGGCGTTAAAAGCATCATCTAGTTTAAGCTGCCTCAACGACGACGACGACGACGACGACGACGAGAGGTATATAGCCTACACACTACACAACACAACAACAGGCAGAGAAAGAAGCGAGAGATGTATAACTTATTGTGGCACTCGAACGACACACTCGACAACACAAACTATATACGTCTGTATTATATATATATCGCGTATACAGCTTTGAGTGCGTGTGACAAACATCTCAGGGAAAAGTTAAACGCGCGGCCCGCGTTATTTCGTATGTATATAACGCGCTGCACAAAAGCTCCGCGGCGTTTATATGGGTAAAACGAGAGTCTACTACTATTATTGTTGTTATTACCACGATCATTTTTTTTCTGGCAGAGTTTAAACGATGAACGTTGCGTATAACGAAAAATTTTTTATGCATATACGATATTAACCCGTGATTTTAAAGCTTAAAGGCGACAAATGCTCGCACGTGAAACAACAACAACAACGGCAAAAAAAAATTAAAAGCCAGAGAAAGAAACTTATACGTGTAACGTTAATATTTCCACTCGAGCTATTGGCGCGAGCGCGTTAAAAGAGCACGAGCTCGCGCTAAGCTTAAGGCGGCCGGCCGGCCGCGCGCATTCATCCGCGGAACAAATTATAACGACTTTGCGGCTCTTTCTCTCTCTCTTTCGCGGCCGAACTTGCAAGAGAGGGAATTGCACCGCTGCAGATGCTGATGCTGCTGAGCTATACACGTTAAGAAGGTAAAAAATTATACTGTATATACGCTCTCTCTCTCTTGGAGCTGTTTTGAAGAACGATAAGACGCGCAGAGGAGAGCGACAGGCAGCAGCAGAGACAGCAGGGCCCTTGGTCGTCGTGCAGCAGTGTGTCCTCGCCCCCGCGCGAGCGCATTATGTGTATCGCATAAACGATGAAAAGAGCCTCGAGTGTAACGAAAAAGATTAAAAAAAAAAAAAAAAAGGAAAGCAAAAAAAAGAAGGAGGAAAAAGGAGCAAAGCTCGCCGTATATATAGCTTAAAATAAAAGTAATGACGACGAGGACGAGGACGAAGACGACAATCGGGATCCGTCCATGTCCTTCTCGTCTTCGTCGTCGTCGTATATTTATAAGTCGTGCATAATGACAAGAGCGAATAGTATAGTAGCTGCAGCAGCGAGCTTACTGCGCATATATCTATACAGAGGATATATAGAAGCTCCCGCGTATATACGCGCGGGGGCGACGTTTAATTCATTCGATATATCGCTCGGAGAGAGAGAGTCTCGAGTTGCATCGAATACAAGCAGCAGTCAGGCCAGCAGCGGATAGTAGTTATACTGCACGTCGTTATAAAGCGACGCGCGCTGCACACTCCGTATATATACGTAGCTGCGCTGCTTCAATTATTCTATCTCCGCTTACTCTATATACATACATACACACACTGACTGCTGCTGCTGCTGCTGTTATATACGGACATTTGCGAGCTGCTTAGATAAGGCGCGGCCACGTCGGAGTCCTTAGTCCAACGGACCGTGAAACTTAAAGCGCTGCTATATGCTCGGCGTCTCTCGAGCTCTCCACTGCTGTATAGAGCACAGTGCCTGTATAGTTGTTGCTGCTGTTGCAGCTCGGATCGAGTCAAGAGAAAAGTCGCGCCCAAGAGAGAGAGAGAGAGAGAAAGAGTTTAAAGTCTAAGTACGTCGGGGCAGCAGCAGCAGCAGCAGCGGTATATACGTTTTCTTTTCTGTTTTTTTTTCTCCGAGCTATGCTCCTTGCGTTCGCGTATACGTATACACATACGTGTGTGTATATCCGATCTACCGCACTGGACTTGCAGTATATATGTGTGTCTGTACCACCGCACTGCAGTTCGCTCGCACGCGCGTGCACAAAGACGCGACGTTCCGGCTTCTTGCCTCTTGCTGCAGTACACTCGGCCTATACGTATACACTTTTCTCTCTCTCTCTCTCTCTCTCTCTTTCTCTCTCTCTAGCGGTTCCTGAGTATGGGCTTTGGCCTAGGCTCGCTCCGCAATCGCCTAGGCTAGCTCCGCGCTTATGCAGTACTACATATAGCTGCAGCGGTGGTAGAGTAGTAAGTGCGCACACGGACACGATGCACTCTCTCTCGGGGGAAAATTGCCAGGCGCACACGAGAGACCGAACTGGCCTGGCCTGGCCATCTCTCGCGTATAGGCTCATTATTTTCATTTGGAGTGCAGCGGCGGCGGCAGCTATATTGCCTACGTTGCTCGCGTCCATGCGGCGGGCAGCTCGCCTCGCGTGTGGTGCCCCGTGATACGGCCATTTATATTATATTACGTGTGTATGTGTGTACGCGACGATCATGCGGTAGTAGCGTACGTATATAACGTGATGGGTATAGGATAGTTGTTTCTCGATCGGATATTGTTTTTTCGTTTGAATTTTCGATTATTTTTTTACGATCTCCCTCGAATGATTTTGTCAAAAATTATTATATAGAAAGTGAGAGAGCGTTTGTACGTGTGCATCTGATCAAGTAGGAGATAATACGAAATGTCCACGGTAAAATGACTATTGAAAGGGTTGTAATTATCATTTTTTTTCATTTACAGGCCCGAACAAACTTTTACCCTCGCACTGATTCATATCATCGTACGTATAATATCCTCGATATCCTGGGCCTGCTCGAGACGATACACACATTTATACCGTATAGCCTTGCACGCGCATGTGCTTATATACGTTATGCTCTTGTTTATTCAGCATATCATGCAGCAGTACGCTGCACGAGTAGTAGTTCGCCGCGAGCATGAGAGGCAATCAGGCCCTTCTGAGAGCGAGGAGGAGTCATATTGAGGGCTGCGCAGCACAGCTTAGCTTATATATGTTAACCACGCGGCCAGACTCTCTCTCTCTCTCTCTCTCGCGTAAGGAGTTTAACAATCCCTCGTGATGCGTGTGTGCGGCCGCAGACTAATGGAGCTTCGGTAAATGTGTGCGTGTGTATATATGTATGTACGCCGTACATATAAGCGCGCGCAAATTGTTCCCTTTCGCGTTTAAAGGCCGGCCCCGGCCCCCGAGACTCCTATATATATATGTACGTTCGTGCAGGCATCAGCAGCAGCAGCATCAGGATCGGCAGAAGCGCATCTCATATACGTGATCGATGATCTTTCCCGCGAGCTAAGGCCATGAAAAGCGACTCTCTCGCTCGCTCGTTCACATTGTACACAGAGAGGAGGAAAGAGAGTGAGTGAGGGTAATCTACGGTATATACAGGCGAATAAATGATGACCTGCACACACACACGCGAGAGAGAGAGAGAGAGCATCGGTATATAGTATCGTGATGCAGCACTAAGGCCATCAACCGATCCGTAAGTGCGTTTTCTGCCGGACTAACGAACGAAAACGATCCTCTCTCTCTCTCCTCTCTCCTTCGCTGATCTCTCGTATACTCAGCGCCCGTACATAAATGTATGTGTATGTACAAACGATCGATGACTGTCAGTTGTCCTGCCCGCGCGTGAATATGTCTATACGCGCTTATATTATAACGACTCGTTGCTGCTGCTGCCTCTCTCTCTAGCGCTCCTTCAGGAATGTCGTAAATTCAAGCGCAACGAGTGACTCTTGGATGCTTCGTTGCGTATCCCTCGCATAGTTACTTATAATACACACACGCACATATGCTAATTCGTACCTCGATGACAATGAGTGACGCGAGACGCGCTCGCGCTCGAAAGACTCGCGATCGACGCCGAGAAGGAAGAAGAAGAAGAAGAAAAAATATATATGCATCGCAGCAAAACGTCGAGGCTATATTATACATATAATTGTTAACGACCGTTGCAGCGCGCGTTGCAGTTCGGAGACCTCTCGGCACGACTGCGAGAGTTGATAATTATTTTTCGGTCGACTGCAGCTGCTTTTAATACCTATACATACCCTATATAGATCTATTCTGCGGCCAGGACATAAGTATCTACGTAGCCCGAGCCACGTAACGCGCGGGTGACTCGAAGATATCGCTCGCTCGCGCTGGCCTAGGATCGTCAAGAATGAAATAAAGAAAAAAAAAAGAAAGAGAGCGCCGGAAAGCAAACCGTTGGCTTTGTTTTTTTCCTTCCTTTCTTCCTTGCTACACAACCGGGGCCCGGCGTACTATAGTAGTAGTGCTAGTAGTAACACACGATTCTATGCTCTAAAATATATATAAGGAATACGCGATGTATAACAATGATAATGTAAAATATAAAGCGCGCGCGAGTTGGAGCTACTTGACAAGTCACACTCCGGTGACAGCGCGACTTGCTGTACGCGGACACGCTTCCCTCTTATTTCCTCTTTACCCGTGTTACATTTTTTTTTTGTTGTTGTTGCTTCTTTCAATTTTATTTTCATCTTCCTTCCTCCTCCTCTTTTTTTTTTTAGACCCCCCGCTTGCTGTATGCGTATGTGTCTGTTTCGCGCAAAATAATCTCATTACGTAGCAGGTTTACGTGTACCCATTACATTATTGCCACCGTACATAAATACATTAAATGCAGCGTAAAGAGATGCGTGCAAGACGCGCAAAAAAAGGGTAAATAAAAATTTAAATTACACACGAATCGTACGTACGATACGACAGCAGCAGCAGCAGCGGTGGTAGTGTATACATACAGGTATAGGTACGCGCGAGCGACTCGATTTCAAAGCTCGCGCGCCCGGGTATTAATAAGGGTTAATGCACGTGTACAGTAGGTAGGATAGGTAGGTGTACAGCACAGACACGAGAAAGTCGCGCGGCGCGTCGGGATGTTTCGAGCTGCTGCTGCGCTGTAATGAACCCATAGATTCCGATTTCAAAGATATTATTACGCGCGTATCGTATGTATATAGTGCACAGGCGACGAGCTCATCAGTGTACGTGTGTGTGTGTTGCTACTTTATATTACATCGTATACCGTGCAGAGAGCTAAGAGAGCTCGAGCCTCGTGTATATAGGATACAAAACCACGCGTACGCGAGTATAATAAAGACCCTCTCGCGTCCGCCGCGGTGGTAATCGAATTAAAACGAGCAACAAAAGACCAGGGGTTGCTATTATAACTGCTGCCGCTGCTGCTGCTGTGCGACGGGAGAGAAAGAGTAAAAACACCCAGAACGAAGAGAGTGAGAGAGAGAGAGTCTGCTGATGCAGAAAAAACAGGCAGAGGAGCCATCAGTGCTCGAGCACCGCCGCACGCAGCTTTTAATGAAAACTTTAGACGTTCTGTGTATATATATTATTGCGTGGAGATGTGCGACGACGACGACGACGATGACAATCTGCCGCACGCGTATAATCTGCAGCAAAACGCGGCAAAAGGGCCCCTCTACTTAAATACGTCTATTACGGTGTATATAGTGGCTGCGTCAAAATTGGGAGCCTCTTAAAACGAGCCTCGCGCGTAGTACTAGCCCCAGCAGAAGTAGCTCTCCTCTCTCAGGTCGTTTATATTATACCTGTGCATAGAGCAGTAGCAGTAATGTATACATGCACTTGCGCGCGGAAGCTGATATGAATCATATTGCGTTGTTTTTGAGCACAGCTCGTGTGCCCCTTCTTTCTCTCTCTCTCTCGCTCTTTGAAACTCTTTTCTTGTCTCTCACTCTCTTCTTTTTTTTTCAGTGTTTTATTTATTTATTTTTTTTTTTTATAGTCGTCGTTCTGTCGTTCCGTTGGTTGTTACGCGAAAAAACGGCGATTCCCGCTCTCTCTTGTCTGTCTCTCGTTATTTTTTATGATCTCAATCTTTGGTCATTGACGGATGGGCGAGTTGTTGTAATACACGTTGTGAGAGAGAGAGACGGTGCACACATGCGAACGAGGTAAAAATCGACCCGCGCGTCTCTCTCACTCTCGACGATGTTGTCTGGCTTTTTTTATAGCTTCAAAGTGCTAGTTTTTTTGAAAATTGTTGACTGAACTTTTTTTCATCCACACATGTATATATTTACTTGCACACACACACACACACACACGAGTACATGCGAGGATGGGTGTGGGTGTGTATGTATGCCAGTGACAGACCTCGGAGTTATTTCGCGAGCCGTATACTATCCTCACACATGTGCATATTACAATTGAGAATAGTGCAAGCTCACGTGTGTATGAACGTGAATATATGCACATTTCACACACACACACATACAACTGCGCGAGGCATTAAATTTTCAGGACGCTCAGGGATAAAACGTTCGGATATGCGACGAACAAAAAAAAAACGCAAAAAAAGTGGCACACTTGCTACCATCGCTGCGCGTATATAACTACTGTACACACACTGCCGAAGCCTCTGTATATAATCGCCGCGCGATTGTAAAATGTCACTGCCACCGCTGCTGCTGGAGGTCGTGGGGCGCTGCGCTGCAGGATCTGCCTGATAATTTTTCGGAGTAAAAATGAACGCGCACATGTGTGTGTGTATGTTTTTGTGCATGGGGGGTCTCTATATAGTCGCTGAAATATTGGAAAAGGCGCAGCACGTATAACTATTATTTATATATAGAGTTGGAAAAGCGAGAGAGAAAGAGAGAGAGAGAGAGGCACACTTTTTTTGCCACTGCTCCGCTGCTGTTGCTGTTGCTGCCAGGCATTATAAAAGACAATAATTTCTCCCAGGATCACGCGTGTGCATGAGAGCGCAGCAGCAGCGGCACAACTCCTACTTTTATACTATATACAGACGACTATATAACTAT
This sequence comes from Trichogramma pretiosum, assembly GCF_000599845.2. Lineage (NCBI taxonomy): Eukaryota > Metazoa > Arthropoda > Insecta > Hymenoptera > Trichogrammatidae > Trichogramma > Trichogramma pretiosum. Next base: position 400,464 of record NW_019640824.1, read on the forward strand.
CCACTGCTACGTACAGCATGGATGCAGTGTTGCTGTGCCGTGGGTGGGCGCGCGAGCGACGCAAAAAATTCCTCGCGCGCGCGCGGCTTTTCATTTATTATATATACATATAAAATATATCGCCTGTATATAAATACGATAGAATATAAATCGAGCGATCAACGGGTGCGCGCGACGATTCGGCGAAAGATATTATAACGTGCACAGTTTTGCCACACAGAGTCGCGAGAGAGATAGAGCCCGGGATGTTTTATTAATTTCGCTCTCGTTTTTTTTTTGTTATCGTTATTTTCTCTCTCTTTTTTTTTTTTTATTTATATTCTCGTCGCGCGCGGAGCTTAAGTTCAAGCCGAGTGTTATGTATCACTGCTGTGCTGGCCCGGTGCGTGCTCCTGTGTGCGTGCAGACGCGTCGAAAGCGGATTTGATGTTTATATATACAATAATATGAACTGGTATACGCAGCGGAGCAGCGAGAGGCGGAGTAGCAGCAGTGCGAAAATTCGAAAAAAGGAGGAAGGGCAGAGCCGGAGAAACAGTAGCAGCAGCGGCGGCATCAGTTATAGTGGCATAGAGAAGGCTTAAGTTTAATATAAATCAGTACATAATAAAGTTATATATTAGCCTCGCGCGCGCTTAGGTAGCAATTCTTACTCTTTTTTTTTTATCATATATTTTAAGCCACACAAACAGAGTAAGAAAACGAACATAAAACACGCGAGAACATTTATCAGACTTATGTGTAGTCACTGGTCACACTGGGCACTACTACTTATATACCAGCAGCAGCTAGCTCATCGTTTACTTTACCCGCGCGCTATATATAATATAGAAACGTAAGCTGCTGCAGATCGTCGCGGCGGTGCGCACCATATGTAAAGTGCAGCGTATTGCCGTATATATAGATATAGTACCTATAAGCATATAAGCATTGCAGAGAGATCGAGATATTGCACTTGTGCCGTGCGCTGCAGCAGCAGCCCGACCCAGCCCAGTATACATCGAGATGTGTATATAAATTTGCCTTCGTTATAGACCGGCGCGCGCGGTGGCTTTGGATTTCCTTCGAGATTGCGGCTTTATGAGGCACGTAACAGCTCTCCGCGGCCGCGCAGGAACCTTGCAGAGAGAGAGAGAGAGAGAAAGAGAAGAGACTCGAGGCGCTCTCGGATTGCTCCGGCTGCATAGCGACAGTAGGTAGGTAGGTAGGTAGGTAGTAGTTGAGTAGAGTAGAGCCCAGGGAGATCGATCGCTTCATTAGTTTAATCATTTTCCGCGCGCGGCACGACGACGACGAAGACTACGACGAAGAAGAAGAAGAAAAAGAAGAAAAAAAAAGTCGGCGGTGTGTATATGGTGCGCGCATTGCTGCTCCGATATCGTTATCGCGCCGCGGCTCGGCCTTGTTGCTGCTGTTGTCGTCGTCGTCGTTGTTGGTGGTGATGGTGCTGGAAGCTCCACCCGCGCGTCGAAGCTCCAGTCATCCGTGTACATAAAAGCGCGCGAGGCAACACAACGAACGAATATTCTTCGCTGCAGCTCGTCAAATGAACGCGAGCAAAATTATTAACGATCCCGTCGTCGACTTGTCTCAGGGTTATAAATTTTCTCGTCCCTCTCTGCATTGTTAAGAAAAAAAAAATCTCGCCTACAGCTCTCTCTCTTGCGCGTTTCTTCGTCGTCCTTTTTTTTATCTTGACACTTTGTGTGTGCGTCTGCAGGTACATGTATATAATATATATCTATAAAAAAAAAAGGTCGACGTGCTTCGAAACGCGAAAAAAGCTCTCTCGTTCTCGCGCTCTTTTTCTCTCTGCTGGTGCTGGTGCTGCTGCCAACAATGCACTTATTAGCGCGCCGAAATAAAACGGCCCAGCTCGTATAACTGCGCCTGTTATATAGCTATACACGGCTGGTGCATGCACGAGGCTCTCGTCTGCACTCTCGCGAGCGGCTTGGGCAGTAAAAACCTTAACTATTCCAACCTCGCGCGGCAGCAGCAGCAGCAGCAGCAGCAGCAGTCACAGCATATACAGTGTATAGCGAGTGCAGCAGCAGGCGCAGGAGCTTTAATATCCGCGAGATTTATGAGTAAAAGCGCTGAAGGCGCCGAAATCACGAGGCGGCAGCGCTTCGCGCGTTAGTATGTACTCTCGCTCACTCACGGCTCGGCTCGGCGCAAGATCATGCAGTTTATATCGTACGCGGGGGGTGAGGGGTATAATCGAGCTAAAACAACTCGTTGCGTACATCGGTATATGGGTATGCGCGCGCTCGACTGTATGATATATACGTAGAGAGTGAGAGAGAATTTATATACGCACGCATCGAACGATTACGATGTATTTTTATCACGCCCATAATCTTATAATATACACAACAGCGACAATAATCCTCCCTTCCCCATCCTCTATACGTATATATCGCGCGTCGACGACACTGTTTTATTTTATACTTAAATACGTACACGCGGCTATACTACGATGAATTATTATCGAGCCTTTGCGACGATCGTATACAAGCTCGAGCACGTGGAAACGTCAAAAATGTGTAATATTCACGAGGTGTGCGTGCGCGTATGTCATAGCTGGGCGCGTGTCTTTACACCGCCGCTACGACGATTCGGAGGAATTTATCCCGTATATACCAAATTGGCCAAGTCTGCATATATGTAGCGTATGCGTATGTACGTAAGCTCGAAAACCGCGTCAGCGATGTTGTGTACCCGTGTAAGTACGCGCGTCTTGCATAATGCACGGTCCACGAGAGCCGGACGATATATGTACGCGGCTATATCATGGTGCATATCAAAGGTATTTGCAGCACATGACTCGCGCAATTCTGCACAGCCCAGAACTCCTATCTATATAAACGCGACCCACACCGAGGGGTATAGCATATATAGGATGTAGTAGGAGTATGGACGATTGACTTTGGCTGGAGCTCGCGTGCAGCCCGTCACACACCACACTGCACCTCGTGTCCACGCGCGAGTGCGAGTGGATTGCGCATAGCAGGTAGTAGCGGTATAGTACAAGCACACAGATATATAAGCGAGAATCTGCAGGTAATGAAACTGCAGCAGCGAGAGACACACAGAGGCAGACGGAGAGCGAATTGCGCCTCATGTGCCATGGGCGTATGTATGTATGTATGTATGAGTATACGTGTATAATTACCATTTTATGAGGGCAGGCGGATTGCCGTATCTGGACGTGCAGGATATTGACGCGTCCTGTCCCTCGCGCAGGGTCAGGCCGGTAGTCAGCAGCGCTCCATTGTACTCCATCTGCGGTTTTCTCGGCTCGACTGCGAACAGAAACGCACACAACAGGTTATTTACATATAGGCTCTCCGTATACTGTATATTATAATAGATATATAACACATGTATATGTAACGTATGTATATAATATAGTAATGTAAGACGAGCGCAGCAGCAGCACGAGTGTAATACGCGTCTTTGAGCCGCGCTCGGACGATATTGTACGCGTATAACAGCAATATACGAGATGTGATTGTGCTGCTGCTGCTGCGTGTACTCGATGTGCACAGATGGCCTCATCATGCCTCCGTGTTCTATACGCCACACCGAGACATTTCATACATGTATAAACGCGGCCGGTTATGTCGCATGTGTGCGTGTGTACCTTGCACCGCCTGTGCCTGCACTGCGCTACTGGTGCACATTGCGACGCGCCGGCCAATTCCGGTCAACGAAACTCCGACATCCGCGTGCTCTCGCTGTAACAACGTAGTTTGTGTATTACAAATTGTCATCAAAAATGATGAAGATCGGACTTATACAATTATTTTGACTTTGCCACTTGCAGATTTACAGATATTAAAGTACTCGCCATCTAGCGGTGGAGTTTGGCTTTTCACGAGTATCGTCAGATTATAACGTAATTTATAGTCCCTCGTACCAAGTAACCCCAATAAACGAGCTTATACTTCAACCTCGAGTCGGCATGAAGTAGTAGATAGACCACCCAGTGAGTTTGTTGAATTTTGTTAAAAATTTTTGGTTAAAGTTTTGTATTGTAACAAGATTTATCTTTGAGCAAGGTGTTAAATTTAAACGCGAGCTTTTTGATTTCACCAATAGATGGAGCATTGCAAATCCGCAAGCGGCAAATAAATAACCGATTCGTATATAAGAGCTAAGATTCATGAGTATCAGAGTTTTTCGAATACGCAATTCATTCTCTATCGGAAAAATAATTCCTCGGCACCTAATCGATTATCGGTTAAATCTAACACTGAAATACACGTTAACGAGCGATACTCTACTACACATACCTATATGACACTCTGCAGGGGTGAACGAAGCACGCGAATAAACTGCAATCGCTTACATACATTGTGCAGCCCTTCGAAGTGCGTGCAGAAAGTGGTATATGTACACCGCAACAACGTAACGCGTGACACTTGTTGACTCATTTGACCCGCGTATACACGTACAATAACGCGCGCGCGTGTGTGTGTATCGCTCGCGATCTCTTTCTGTTCTTTTTTTTTTTTGTCGTTGTCGTTGCTTTCGTTTCCTATATTTTTTTTCTCCTCCGTTCGCACCAGGCTGACACGTAGTACGCGCAACTAACTATAATGTACGTCGACGCGCGCCTTTTCGCAAGCTGCAACAGCTGCTGCCGCTGCGTACATACATATAAGCGACGGACGCAACGCGCGAAGGCGACATAAATGTGCACGGTGCATAGGGACTGCTGCTGCTGTGGTGCAGGACACAATGCACACGCCATGCCGCATACAGCTAGCTAGCTGCAGGGACGTTTGTTTGCCTAGTGAGAGAGAGAGAGAGAGAGGAGGGGAAAGCAATGCAGCGCGCGGTATGAATATTATAGCTCTCTCTCTATGCATGCACCAGAAGCCGAAGCTACGAGCAAGAGAGAGACTGCAGCGGCGCATTACATAGCTCTGGATGTCGCACAGCCTCATTGTGCTGCTGCTCTCGCTGGTGGTACACGCATATCATCGCGTCCAGTGTGCCCGATGCACACGGACAAAGGGATCGGCGCGGCCCCGTATACATACCACCACGACACGATTCACTTGTGCGCGCAATATGACGTATACGTTGCGCCGTTGCAGCTCCGTATATACTGTCGATCTCGAGCTCTGCGTATATACAGGTGAATATATACGCTATAGTGCACTGAGTCAGGCATACGCGTAGTATATATACAGTGACTATTAGCTGTGCCCGCGCGCGTATCATCGAGGTTTTCCGGGCCGAGCGTCGTCGTCGTCCTAGTCAGTATATATACTCCTCCTTCTACTCCTCTTTCACCGGGGGATGTACGTGTGTACACCCGCGTCTATGTGTACGTGCAGCATAATACAGCGGATAATTAACATTCGATCGCGTACCTCCTCTGGCGTATACGTATACGTCTCGTCTCGGCTTGACGTCGTCGCCTCGATCGCTACGTGCGTACATTTCACCGTCCGTGCGCCTGCGTGTAATGATCGGATCGCAATGATCGTTTCGTCGCTCTATGGTGTACACGATACACACGTACAATCGACGGATTTTCCAGCGCACGAATACCGAATACTACACGAATACTAGACACAAATGGCGCAGTTTAATTTACGAGGCTGAGAGAGTGTTGTATTCGTTTAGTTAAGACTTTTACTCGAAAGCAATGTGTATATGCAGCCCTCCCAAACATCGTCATCATCATCATTGCCATTAACGATTTTTAAATAGTCGCGTGCGCGCGCGCGCGAGTCGCGCATACCCCGCCGTGCGTGCCGATTCGAAAGTCGACTCTCGAGTCTCTCGAAATCGTAATAGTAGTATAAGTGTATATGAATGAGAGAACGTGTGTACATGCGCGCGTGAGAGTCTGAATTTCCATAATGGCATACAATCATTATTACACACATGTGTTACACTTATTATACGCGTTCGGCTGTACACATGTAAAGCACTAATCGTTGATTCATTACTCGGTATTTAAAAAATCAGTGTCGCTCTAATCGGAGCTCGCGCGGATTCCATTGAATTTTCACGATTGTCTATTGACGCGAGTGTCGTGTGACTGCAACGAGATTGCGTTGACACGGTCGAGGCGTGGTCCAAAGATATCGGAAGCTGTGTACGCATATACATTCGAGCAAGTGCGAGATTCGAATAAGAGGAAAAAGTTGAATTTCAATCGACGCGCGTAATGCGTGTAAGATCTCTTCTCATGGATCGATGATGGAGACTTGTCACTCGATCATCGCCGATCTGCAAGTTCGAATTACACAGCCTCTTTCACTGCGCGCGATTGATTCTCTGTACTCAGTTTTTCGATCTCGAAGAAAATGAAATATAAGAGAGACGCCGATTGCTCTGTGAGAGCTATCCATAAATGCGTACTCACGCGTGCGCGCAAGCGCCAAGCAGTGATTTATATACGCTACGCATTGATATAATATATTTGTGACTGCGATCTATATTTTTAAAGATCAGCTGGCCGAACGAGCGCGAACAATGTGCACACAGGCCCGAGACTTTAACCCGAGATATCTAATGACGACGCTTTCTATAGTCGCTATAGGTGGTCGTCGCGCACACCGTGTGCTTATCGAATACCAGCGAACCGAGCTTTTTTTGAACGATTACATTATGTTCGCGTCAAAATACGGGGAGGGTAGAATTTATTGCCGATCGCGCAGGGATTTAAAAAACGAAAAGATTCAGCTGAGCCAAATTTAAAGGATCTCGGGGCAAGTTCATAGGCCCAGCTGGCTCGAGCGCTTGACGTATCTAGCGCACTTCGTTCGCGTATATAAATAAAATATATCTTTGTGCTCTGCACTATTAATACACATTGTGATATGCGAATGTGCATACACAAGCAAAAGCAGAAGCAGCGGAGGAGTATAAGTTGCAGCGCTGGATACGTATCCGCGCATTATTTATACACGTATAAGCTCGCGCCCGCTTAATTCGACACGGAAAAACGCTTCGTTTATATCCTAGTACATATCGTACACACACACGTACACGTGTATATAATATATCGCACAAATGTGTAATACATATTACAGCACTCGAATTATATTATGCTCTATGTATTTAAAGATTTTCGCGTGGGTCGCAACGTGGCACGCATATGCAGCAGCAGCAGCAGAAGCATTACAATACACATAATACGTATGTATATAAACGCTGTTACATTATAGACGTATGCATGCTGCATAGCTGCAGCAGCGGCAGCCGCGTTAATATATCGTGCATTTGTGAGAAAGTGAAATAAATACACCAAGGAGAAGGAGGAGGAGGAGGAGCACACCCAGACACAGAGGCGCTCTTAATGCTTCCCGTGTATAATACTATACACATATAGGCGTGATTTAAGCGGTTTACTAATATGCGCGCGCGGCTTCGTATATGCACGCTCGCGGCGTACTTGTAGGTATACGTGTATACCTATACACACCAAGAGCGGATCGAGCTTTAAGACACCTTAATGGCATACGCTGCGCAGGGAGAGAGAGAGAGAGAGAGAGAGAGCCCAGAGGTATTAAATAGTTTCCTATACGCGGGACGAACCGCAACGTGTGCCCGCCGCGCACACACATGTGCTATATATAGGCAGGTATAAGGATACACAAAGTATATGTGTGCCGTACTCTCGCGACGGAAAAACATTAAATATATATTTTTCTCGGCGAGAAAGAAAAGAAGCGTTATTTCATGCACGTAAGAAAGAATAAGGAAAGGAAGGATTTTTCTCAACTTTTTTTTTCTATCTGGTCCTTCGTACTTTACGTGTGCGCGGCGCGTGCATGGTTGCGAAACCTGATACGAATCTCGCCGTTCGTCGCTGTTGCGCGTGTGCGTATACGTAACGCAGACACCATTGATTTGATGGATCGTTGACACGCAATTGCCAACACACACAAACACAGAAACACACAGGCAGGAACTGAAAAAGCTCTGGCAAAGGTCTGGCCGCGCGATCGTAACGAGCTCCTATTAATCGTTTTCTTTGCAGCTGTTGGCGTAAAATGTATATACGAAACTTATGTAACCCACCTTCGTCGTCGTCGTCGTGGTCGTCGTCGCCATCGCCGAGCGCAGAAATAGGTACACGCACGCATAATTCGCCCACGCGCGGGCGAGCCTTTCGAAGCCCGCAACCTCTCTATACCGCTCGAAGGCAGTGCTTGCTGGACACATTATATTACCGCGAAATATATATCGACTATTGGCTCTCGACGACGACGACGACGACGTGTGCTAAAATACACACAAGCGAGCTGCACGTGGGGGCTTTTCGTGTATTATCATTATACACAGCACACACAGAGACACGCGCACGTATAGTCGCGAGCGAATGGATGCGGTGCACGGCGTTTATGAAGGCAAACGCGCGGAGCGATTACTCAACGACGAGGACGTAGACGACGACGACTACGACGAATGCAGCAGTGATTTGCGTGAGATATAACCAAAACAGCGTCTAGGTTTATTATATACATAAGAATTATACAGATATATTCACGCACACTCGCGAGCACCAACCAGAGAGGTACACACGCGCCTCGATGCTTATGTATCCTCACACTGCGTACTCGGTGGTGTGCAGTGCATATATTTTGCGCGATTCGTACGTGTGCGCGTGTGTACGCTGATATTCGAGATGTATACGTATAGCATTGTGCGCCGAAGAAGAGAGAGAGAGAGATACGGCACACGACGTACTGCGCGTACGGCAGCACTCGCAGCGGATAGCTATAGATATTTATACGAGCTGTCAAGGCGACAAATCGATTCGCGACCGTAGCAGTATAGTAGAGGAAATCGTCGATCGGCAAACGCGATGCGTATACAAAAATATATATACGTACGCACATGGCTGATGCGCGCATTTTATATTAGGCCCCCAAGGCTGCTGCTGCTGCTGGAAAGGTATCGAGTCGCGTTGTTGTTGTTGTTGCTGCTGCTGCAGCTCGCGAAATATGCATTTTTCCTCTCTCTCCTCTTATATATATATATTCGTATATATATTGCGTATGGTGTATGTAGCCCCGGAGGCTCACAATAAGGAAAGTCAAATGAGCCACGAGACGTGTGTATACGCAACCGTAGGATACGCGCTACTGCACGTCATCTCGTTGCTCTCGCGCAAACTCGTGAATTTTTTTCCCTTTCTTTTCTTCTTTTTTTCTCTCTCTCTCTCTCTCTCTCTCTTTCGTGACTATATAGCGTCCAATATGCACAACCGTACGACGACGTCGTCGACGCAGGTACCATCCTCAACCTCTCGCTTTCCCCAAAAATTTACCATAATAACGCGTGCGAATCGGGCGACGCGTGTACGCGCATATGTATATGGTATCTATATGTATACCGATCGATCGGATACATAAGCGCGCATATGCATGACAATACTTGCGCCTCGACTCGCGCAGACGACGCGGCGAGCGCATAATAATACACATACGCCTCGAGGCTATACGCGCGATGCGAAGTTTACGTGGTAGCATGTACGGGACATTTCGTATACCATATACTATATATTGTACGTTCTATACGTATATATACGTACGAATTGCATGCATGGCGCAAAAGTAGCAGAATCTACGAAAAAAAAATCAAAAATAGGGTATAGGAAGAAGCGTCGCGCGGTGTACGGCAATGGTGTGTCGCGTAAGAGTGTATAGGAAAAAACGGAGCCGGAAAATACACAATGCGGGGGGTATATGGTATAGCGAGCCTCCCGGCGGTGGCTCTCCTATACAATAATAATCGCGAATTGCGCGAGAACATCCGAATATGCAGCAGCAGCAGCCAACTCGTGTTTCTCGATCGCGATGTTTGCTCACGGCGTGTATTATATATAGCTGCGCGCAGAAATCGCAGAGAGAGAGAATACGTATTATAGCCCGGCTATACGTCTGCATATTTCTCTCTCTCTCTCGGTTGCGTGTATGTATGTATCTGTACTTTTGCTGCTGCTGCTGTAATGAAAGTTGGTGCTTAACAACGCGAGCTGTATGGAGCTAGCACAGCAACAAGAGCGCATTACTGTATGGGTGAAATTGCCGCATACACAGCACACAGCACACACACCAAGTCCACGAGGGCGAGTCGCGGCGCGAAATACAAAAATTTTACAGTTTTCCCGTAGATGCACTCCTGTTATGTGTGTACTCGCGCGCCATGCCCACTCCATGCTCATATTGCCCGTCAGTCTCTCTCTCTCTCTCTATGTAGTACACAACATCTCGCGCGCGCATATCGAGCTTTTTTTCTCTCCCCATAACAGCAGCTTCGAACTCTCTCTCTCTCTCTCTCTCTCTCTATCTATCTCGCGTCCGTGTGTTGAGCTAAACTTTTTCAAAACTCTGGCAGCGAACGAGCGAGCGAGTGAGAGAGAGCAACGGTACCTCGCACTGGCCATGGATGTGCACCTATAGGTAGACATAACATCCTCTTCCGACTCATTCCGCGAGTGATGGAACGCGCGCGCATATACATACACAGCCGACATTCTCGTGTGTCTGGGGCTCGAGCTGTGCTGCAACGCGCCGAAGCTTTCCTCTCTCTGTCTCTCTTTCCTACATAGATACATGTACGTATCGCGCCACTGCTGCCGCCGAAGAGCATTAAAAAAGGCAAAGAAAAAAAGGGAAAAGGGAAAAAAGGCCCAACATCCCATTAAGGGCGATATAGTGGGATATAATAGCGGGTTTCCTCGGGCACGCCTCTTTAGCAGCTCGGCGGCGGCTCTTCGGTTTATACGCTCGATGGACCGCGCGGCTAGATAACGTATTAGTGTTTGTGCTGTGTGTGTATGTGTGAGCAGCGCGTCTAAGCCTCATCTCTCACTCACTACTCTCCTCTCTCTCTAGACCTTCTCTCACCTCGCCATTAACATTAAATCCTCCCGATGGTAATGAAGCTACACGAGGCACGTATGTACGTATGCTTATACGTACACGTTCAGCCGAGGGTCGTTTGGGTTAGGATCGTGAATAGAGCGTCGGCGGCGCGGCTCGAGGCCTCTCTCCACGCGTACTACGTATAGCCAGCAGCAGCAGCCGGCAGGTAATCCGAAAAAAAGGGCAGCGCTCTCTTTTGCGTACGTGGTACGAGGGCGAGGGTGGGGGGTAATTAGCTAGGCGTACGCGGCGGGCGTTTCTTCTTTTTCTCACCAACGCCGCCGCTACCACCCTCGCAAAAGCTCGCTCTTTTTGAGGCAGAGCTCGTACAGAAAGAGAGAGAGAGAGAGAGCTGAGAGCGGTCGAATGCTCATTTCTCTTGGCTTTGGAGCAGCTCTTTCCGCGTATATATAGCCTTTTAAACTGGACAAAATACATAATGCGTTCAGCACACACATACACTCACACTTGTAGAAAACGTATAACGTAATCAGTGTAGAATACTTGGCGCGTGGCGTTGGCAAGTCGTGCGCGCATTTATACGAATATTATTATAAGCGCTGTACGCATTGTATGAATTTTTAGACGCGAATTCGTCGTCGTATATAATGCAAACTCCTCGCTGGCACAGCTCAACTCGAGACTAATTTTTGCGACTCCCGTCCGTCCCGCGCGCGTCTTTTCTTTCCGCGATGTTTTGCGCGCTCGTGGGATTTGCGTATATTTTCACCATGGAAAAAGAAGGTAGCGCACGAAAGAGAAAGAGAAAAAGAGAGAGAGAGAGCTATTGAAATGATAATTCAGCGTTTTCTCCGTTTACATTGTCTAGCTTAGCTGCTGCTTGTGCCGCCGCTGCTGCTGCTGTCTGTGCGCGCACGTAAAGTAGTACGCGATGCTTATATATACATATGCACGCGTACGCGCTTTCTTTTCGCTCTGAAAATCCGGAGACATACACGTACACATTTACAAATATATATATGTGTGTGTGTGCTATGCATGTGTAGTGGCTGTGCTGCACGATCCGCAAAGCCGCAGACGCCTATTGTCGCGTTTATATGCGGTATACGTGTATACATGCTACACCACACACACTATATAACGTACACACACACGTATACGCCCTCGCTCCCGTTTTCTTCTGCATTTTCAATACACCACAACACACATACACAGAGGTGCACAGAGAGAGAGAGAGAGAGAGAGAGAGCACAACCTCGTCGCCGTGAACAGTATAACCCAACCCTCATCGGCGGCGGCAGCGACTCCCGAGGTATTGCCGCAGAGCTCGAGCTGCGTGCTTTTTTCGCGGTCGTTTTTCCCTTTGTTCGCGGTGGTGGTGTGGCACGCACACACACGTAGTTATATATGTACGCTATGTACATGATCCGCGACCGCCACCGCAGCAGCAGCAGCTATAACGGCAGTAACGGCGGATCACAGTCTGGATTTTTCAATTATCATGATGGGAGATGTCATTTTTCGCTCTCTTTCTCTCTCTCTCTATCTCTCGGGGGAGGAACACATCCGAGCGAGCTCGCATGTGTGATACAAACGTACGGGTATTGCACGCGCACTGCACACTTTTTCGTGCTTTCCTCGCGCTCTCTCCCTATTTTTTCACCGCTGCTGCAGAATTGTTATGCGCTGCACAGCACCCCCTTGGCGACGCATCGAGATGCAGCACCACCAACACCAACACCGAGAAAGACACTATGTACAACGCTATAAGGCAGTCGAATGAAAATTCGATTGTTTCGCGCCAAGCTGCACTGCTACAGGAGAGGACTCGAACTCGCGCGACGCGATATTTAAAAAAGAAGATCTCGGTACCTATATGTGTATAATGTACGCGCGTGTAAAAAGCCGAAAGAAACTACGATGTAGCTTGTATAATGATTAAGCCGTGTCGCAATCTCGGCGGGACGCTATGTATATACCTTGATACCTATATGCGCGCCGCGCGAAATGCATCGTCGTACTACTACGGCGCATTATTATACACATACGCGCGTATAATGATATACGTACGCTTGCATACGGAGCTCGAGAGACTCGAGGGTTCATTTCTCCACACACATCGCATGCTATAGCTATATTACAGTCGTTTATAAGTACATTAATGCATACACGCGCTTTTATGCATCGCGAGAGAGATAGAGAGAGAGAGGGCCGCGAAGAGGGGAGCCGAGGTAGAGACTGAGAGAGAGAGAGAAAGAAATGAATTTGCGATGCCTCATTTGACGTATATGTAAGAATAGTATCACGCGCGCATTTGTGGCCCGATCGAATTCACGACGTGCGAGAGCCGAGCGCACGAGTACCCCAGCCCCGAGTATACGCGCGGCCGAGCGGCTCCGATAATAATTGGTCCATCAAAAATTCCACATCGCATATATATGCAACGCGTGCGCGATGCAGCCGAGCTGGTCTTATATTTAATATGCAACGAAAATGATAAATATATCCACGTGCGCCCGACTCGCGAGCGATAATAGACAATTTTTTTCTCCTTCTCTCTCTCTATCTTTTCAATCGTACGTAAGCACGCATACGTATATATAGCGAGCGTGTACGTATGTATAAGCGACGAAAATAAGCATTGCTCAATACATGATTGAAGCTCGGCGCCGGCTAAGCTTATAATACGACGACGGTGCACGGGGGTGTAGGTGGGTGGGTGGGTAGTTCAGTTCAACGGCTACGTATTACGTTGCACATGGTAGCTTGAAAAAAAAGCGTTACGTATATTACGTACGACCGATGTACACGTGTATGCATCCGAATGGCAAGAGGAAGAAATAGTAAGAAAGAAGAGAGAGAAAAAATATGAGAGGGAAAAGAAATTGACTATACTCTTACGTACACGATAATACGTATTATATATATGTAAGGCTGAGGCTTTCGTGTCCCTGTATATTGTAGCAGTTATCGAGGGGGGAGTTACATACGATAGAAAAGTATTACATACACGTCATTGATATATACAGATTTTCGCAGAGTGTGGCACATATAATATACACGTGTGTGTCCGTGTGTAATATCGAGGCTTATATTCGCGCGCGCGGCGTGCGGAGCCGCTTAACAAAAGTGTTATCGAGAGAGAGAGTGAGAGTTCGATTGCAGTATATACCATAGTAAAAACACATAGACACACACGGATATCGCGTATGGAGAAGGAGAAAGCAGTACTACTACTGCTGCTGCTGCCTGCGCTGCTGCAGCTGGGCAAAAATAAATATAATATAATAGAGATGTGAGCGCAATCTCTGCCGCACGTGTGTGTGTGCCGCTGACTCCACTGCGACTGTAAGGAGCGCATTATCTCCTCGTTTTCGTCGACTCCGGGCGATTATAAATTTTTCTCTCTCTCTCTCTCTCTTTCAGCGAATTCAACTGTATACATAGTTAGTATAGTACGACGGTATATACGAAACATACGTAATCCTTTCGCCGCGCGGCGCGAATCACATGCAAAGACTGCCCGTATGGTATAACTATCGCGTGGATCGTACGTGTGTGTGTGTGCGCGCGACAATAGATACGTATGCGCTCGACACACTACAGCACACACACACACGTATACTTTTTTTTCTTTCTCTCTTCGCTATCCTTCGTGGACCAGCGCCGAGTGTGTCTTATAATACTGCAGCACAGCACAGCGTGCGATGCAGTTTATACGTATACACCTAGGCGCGCTTGTGCAACACACAGTTTTCCATTACTCGTCGCGCGAGCCTAAGCGCGCAGCAGCAGCAGCTCGATTGCTCGGTCTAATGTCTTGCACACACATACACATTGCTCGCTCGCAAAACAGCCATATTACATATTACATACGCTGTGGCCGGGCTTGTACTCGGGCTCTCCTCTCTTTCTTTCCTTCTTTCTTACGCTTGTATAGTTGAAAAAGAGAAAAAAAAACTCTTAGGCCTCCGATCCGCGCGCTGCATAATACCGTGCAGCGCGTTTTACTGCGTATATACAAGTGAGAGCGCACGTAATAATATCGACGTATAATACCACGCATGTGAGAAATTTGACCTTCGATCGCGAACGCGCGTTTACGTGTGTGTGTGTGTTTGTGTACAGTGTGCATATAATAATTTGCGCAGCGCGCGCGCGCATTCTTATAGGGCTCGCGCCGAGCCGCAGCCGAGCGCAATCGTGTGCGCGCACACACGGATACGGTGCACACACGGACTTGTAAACGCGAGCGATAGATTATTATTAACGAGCGGAGCACGCAAAGGCGAAGTATGTATACACTATACATATATACGCGAGAAGCAGCTTTCAACGTTGGTGGTTGCGCGCTCGGGATTAACTCCGCGCACGGCTACCTTCCTTTTTTTTTCTTTTTTTTTTTTGCGAGCGAAAAATACTCACGCACGCACTCACGTGTTTTGCCGCCACCACCATCGGCACCACCACGAGGGCTTTCCATATATACAATATAACATTGTAAGGAGTTATGCAGATATGTGTACTGCATATGCACTCGCGGCCAATTCTCTCTCTTTTTCTCGTTTCCCATATTATCGATGCGTTTATATGTGTGTGTGTATGCTCGCATATATGTATGTATATAACCGTGCGAACTCTCGGCTTTTATAAGCTTTTACTCTCTGACGCGACGTGAACTTACGTGTATATATACTATCCGAGGAGTGAGGCACTGCCGAGCATGAGTGAGCGAATGCGAGAGAGTAAGAGAGTAAGAGAGAGAGAGAGCAATTGCCACAATCGCTTAATAATATATAAACGCGCGCAGGCACTACATGTGTGTGTGTATGCACGTAGTGCCGCCTCGAGGATCGACGTGTAGACGTTGCAGTGGTATGTGGCAGTGCGATATTACGCTTGCTCGCGCCTTTGGGCTTTTATAAGCTGCTCATCGCGCGCGCACTATAATGCGCCGCCGCGAGTCATTTCGTCGTCGTTATTTACATTACAAATTAATACTGCGCAGTGTAAGTGAGAATAGAGAGAAAAAGCTTACATATACAACATGTATGAGTAAGAGTTTAAAGATGCGCTCGAGAGTCGTACTTGACCCACTATACAATGTGATACCTCGCGGTTGTTGTTGATGATGATGATGATGACACGTAATTGTGTCTGGGGTTTTCTATGTAATAGGTGCTACAAACACTTTCGCGATTCTCCCTCGCCGCTTGTTGGCAGGCATTCTTTTTCTATTATTATATAAAACTAGTCGACTGCAATTTATTATCCGATCTTCGTTATATCGGAAATATAATAAACTCCTCGCGCGCGCATCTAAGAGTGCAGCAGCGGCGGCGGCGGTGCTCTCTCGCGCGGTGACAAACTCTCTTCTGTTATATACATATAACAGTATATATACGGTAGTGGCGCATTGCTCTCGCACTGGTAACTTGCACGTACTATTTCTACTCTCGTGTGTGTGTGCGGGTGGATAAAAGCAAAGGCGCGACTATACGTAGGTACGACGGAGCTCCGTTCGCTCGGCCAAGTTTTCCCAAAGCCGCAAACGTGACGCAATTGACAATGTGTAGATATAGCACGCGCACCCGCTCGCATTATATATACACACACGCGTATATAGAGATATGTGTGTGTATGTGTATGTGTGCGGTTCGCTGCTGGAGCCTCGAGTTAGCTGCCTAAAACTTTAATCCAGCTCGAAGGAGAGACGGAGAAAATATATATATTGCATGGCACGTATGTACGCGGGCTCGAGCAGTAGCAGCAGCAGCAGCAGCAGCACTGACAACAGTCGCTGCAAATACAAATCACGTATGAACCATATTCCTCCGCTCGCGAGAGAGTCGAGAGTACTGCCGAGAGAGAGAACGTGTGTGTATATGTGTGTGTGCAAGCCACAAACTAGGTATACATGCATATAAATAGAAAGAGAGAGAGAGAATGAGACTGACTCGAGCTTTGAATGCTTTTCACGCCACGCCCTGCCCTGA
Source organism: Trichogramma pretiosum (assembly GCF_000599845.2). Classification (NCBI taxonomy): domain Eukaryota; kingdom Metazoa; phylum Arthropoda; class Insecta; order Hymenoptera; family Trichogrammatidae; genus Trichogramma; species Trichogramma pretiosum. The sequence goes on from NW_019640824.1 coordinate 417,328, forward strand.
TCCTGCGCGCGAGCTCGCATGCACCGCAGATCCTGCAGGCGATTCCGGAATCTTTCACGCCTAAACGAGAGCGAGAGAGAGAGGGAGAAAAGTAGCCGATACATCATGCGTTTAGCGTTTATACATCGAAGATACAAGGGCCATACATGCACTAAACGAAAGAAAAAAGAAAGAGAGAGGAAAAAAAATTGAAGTATAACGGTGAGCGCGAGCGAGGGACGAAGGGAAAAAAGGAGGAGACGAGTAGCAGGCGGTGACTCGAAAACAAAAAAATTAAAAAAAGAAAAAGAGCCGTCGAAACGACAAGAAGACGAAAAAAAAAAGAAAAGAAAGAGAAATTAACCGAGAGGGTGGAGAAACAAAGGATTCAAGCCGCGTACGCATCAACGGTACGGTACAACGGCGACGACGACAAAAAAAGTAGCAACAGCATGAGCCAAAGTGGAGGAGAGAGAGAGATGCTAGAGATTTTTTGGGACGCTCGGCGTAAAAGAGTGCTATACACAGTTCCTAAAACGTTGTTATATGTATGCTGGGGGAGCTCTCGAGAGCCCGAGGATCCGTCGTCGTTGTGCCGCGCGGCGCGACTCCGCACTTCGGCTAATTTTATCAAAGATTTCCGCCTACTTCTTCATTCGGTCTCTTCTAACATATATATTTACTCCGTTTCTTTTCTTGATATTTCTTTTTTATTTTCTTCGTCGTGGTCGTCGTCGTGCCTTATAGAGCTACTTTTAGGGCACGACGTTCCGAAGCCGCCGCCGCCGACACTGCCGCACGCTAGCTCGAGTCGTCGAGTCAATTTTTATATCTCCTTTTATATATTCGCGAATAAGCTCAGAGCTTAGCTTAGCTTAACTTAGTGTATGTATCTACATGTAACGGACGTTTTTTATAACGTGTGTGTGTGTATCGCTGTCGAATCCGCCACACGCGCCGAGACTCATACACACTCGTGGAAAGAAAAGACTCAATTGCACGAACCGGAGCAGCAGATATCATCCATCCCGTGCCGCGCGAGACAAAGAATTATTATATCTATATCTATATTGTATCGGAGCGCACGATGTAGGACAGCTCGATTATTTTCCTTCTTCTCCGTCTCTCTCTGTTTTTTTTTGCAGCTATCTTACCTCTTTCCTTCTTCTTTTTTTTTTCATCATTTCGTATCTTGTAGATAGATGTACAATACCGTACGACGGCCAGCACTCGTGTGTATATAGACGAATTTATTTGTCTACAATTACCGCGTCGATCTAATTTTCCGATAACTGCAGAAGCACGGCGGGGCAGCAGCAGCAGCAACAACATATGAGACAATGAATTTCGGTGCTGTGTATGTGCCCATACATACACGGGGGTACATATATAACATAAACGGCGTGTGAAATGAATCGTGTACAGACATATACACACATGCATAGTTTCCGATCGCTTAGTTCTCGCATAGTTTTCGATCCGTTATAACGTATAACGTACACACACACACATCGCGTGGATCGGTTCAACTCAATAAGTTCTATATACAGCACCGATTCTAATATTTTACGCTCCCGACATTTCTCGAATACGTGCTATATATATGTATGTGTGTGCACTGGCCGATCCCAATATGTGCATAACTGCCTGCTGCTGCCGTTGCTGCGCGAGCAATTCATGCAGTATATATACGCGCGGCGCGGAAGATAGCTGCCGTCGCTTCTGCTGTTATATCCTTTTTTCCGCTCCTTTCCTCGGATATGTTTGAATTGACTGCTCGCTTTTGAACAAACACGCGCCTGGCGTGTGCAGTATACTGTATATATACTTCGAGCTCCACACACACACAGCTACAGATTGTGAACTCATACTTCCGTGTACTCCATGTATATGTATATATAGGTCCTAGTCTCTTATATATATTTTATCTGTCGCTTATTTCTGTATACACTCCCGACGATCTCGCTGCTCGTCTCTTTTTTTGTGTACAGTTTTATTAAATGAACGGAAAAAAGGAAAATATAATACACATACACCATGTACATCCCAAAAACGAGGGTAAATTTACTCGGCATTACACATTTACCCGCGTGCTACACTCGCGCGCCGCGAGCTCGATTTTTCTTTTCCCTTTTCTTTTTTTTTTTTATAAATAAATCCTCGAAATTATATCGCAATTCGCGAAGCAAGCCCCATTGGTCTATGCATACACACACTGCGCCTGCCACTGCAGATGAGAAGGAGGAGGAGAAAAAGCGCAGAGATATATAATAGCCTTACGCGAAATAAAAAGAATTGCCGCCGCCTGCCTGCGCCGCGGATCCACGAGCGCGAGAGTAGTGTAGTGTGAAAACCATTTATAAAATAATTACTGCCACGCGCCCCGCTTATGGCACAGCTCCGCCGCCGCCGAGAGTGAGAGAAAGAGAAAGAGAGCTTGCATGGAAATTAATGATTCACAAGCCCAATGGTACAGAAAAAGGTGGGAGGGGAAGGAGGGAGCGCAGCAGGCAGAGCTCTTTCAAATGAAGCCTGATGAATTAATGAAAAGCTCGTAACTGCGGGGGATAAATATAGATATAATAATCGCGTATATTTTCGTTTATGTATTCGTGCTGCGTGCGCGAGCTCGAAGGTATATATATAAAAAAAGAGGCGCAGTGCTCCGCTTCGCGCATATGAAATTATATGAAAAGAAATACACACACACACACTCGCATACGTGCGTGGGTGCGAGGGAAAGAGAGAAATCGAGGGATAGCCGCGTGAATTATTCGTTGCAGCGAGTTTACGTAATATATATATAACGCATCAAATAAACAGCTGATAGCTATTATAAAAAGCGATCGTTTATAAATTTATCTCTTTCTTCTTTCCCGTCCGTTACGCTCGCAAGTCTCGCGGTTAGAGAGGCTAAGTTTTTACCAACGCGCGAAATACGTACGATATAGGTGTAAAATCCGTCAAAATTGCAAAAGCAAACACACACATACATCCTTTATATTTGAACGCTGCATCATTTTTACGTATAAAGGAAAAGGAGAAAAAAGAAAGTACCAGCTCCGCCCCGACGACGATACCGGAGAGTTTGGGCTTTGACATACGCGCGTGCATACATAGCAAACACGCACACCTCCTTTTTCGGACTTTGTATACATTCACCCAAGGTTTGCACAGGCCTGATAAGAAGGCCAAAAGAAAGCTGCATGACGTATATTATACGTATATCTGTGAGTCCATCCTGATAGTCGAGGTAAAGCGGATATCGCACAAACGTACTATACGCGCGTCATCCATCGCGAGCGACGACGACGACGAGCCTCGTCGTGTTTGAGTTGACCCGCGCGCGAGGCTCTGAATTTTTTTTTGCCCCCCTCCTTTTTTTTATGCTCGAGAGAGTCGAAAAGTCAAGTCGGATGTTTAAACAAAACTCGGCGTATACGTATATTTGTACGGGGGACTTGTGCCCTATGTGTGTGCGCGTGTGTTTGTTCACGAAGACGAAGTTAGCGAAAAAAAAGAGAGATAGAGTAAGGGAGAGTAACGATACGCGTGTATATAAACGAAATTATTGTGTATGTTTGTTTACAGGTGTATGTAAGCACGAGTGGAGCAGTCGTAATGCCGTTGATGCTGCTGCTGCTGGACGCAGCGAAAATTCAAATAGCAAGTCAAACATAAAGCCCCGTCCTCTCTACGTGTATAATAGTCGCACAATCGCCGGAAAATCCTTTAACTTCCGGGAGCGAGGCTCGAGTACCGAGCACCGGCTCTTTAGGAGCTGGCGCGGGTAAACACACACGGGATACATAAGTGCATATATAAAACACGAATCTGTCGGGCATGTATAATGCGAGTAGTACACAGCGGCGTTTGTGCGGCGCACTACGAGTTTTGGCAGGTGTGAAAATTTTCTCTCTCTCTCGTTTATCGCGTCTTTCGTGGCTCGTGTATGTGCGTATCGTGCGCGGAAAAGCTTGGCTCTGTACTGGCGGTGTTTGTGCGTTACACGTATAATAGAACTCACGCGTTAAAAGAAAAAAAAAGAATATATTACGTTACATCTACATCAAAACCGTCAGCCTCAGGCCAATTACTGGATTTCAATTCCAACTGTCCAATTTCCCTTCAAAAAGAATATGGTGTGTAATCTGATTGACAGAGTCGAGTTCTTTTGTCACGTAAAAGGTTCCGTATAGGCATTAGGCAACATCAATGGGGTTAAAAAACAGAGTCTAGAGATGAATCTTTTGCAATAGACTAGCCATTAAAAATTTATATTAAACACTAGCTACACGGTCGAATTGATAAACATTACACTTTGCTCTTTCTCTTTCGAGTTTTGAGAATTCGGACGTATGCGCCGTCTAGCGGTGACTCAGGTACTAATTAGCGTTCACGGCGATAATGACAAAACAATCGCAAAGATTCAGAGAAGACTTTTAACCTTATGTTGATTAATTTATCGCGTTGTATCGTGTCTATAGAAAAAAGCTACCCTAATCGCGTGCTCATTGTCCATGAAGTAATATCGTTATCCAGTACTGACCAAAAATCAAAAACAGACACAAATAATTTATCCAGCCCATCTACATAAAAGCTCAAAGAGAGATAAGTGTGCAACGCTATGTTTTCGTGATATCGTATAAAATTATAAGCTCGCGTTCATTGAAACAAAGAGACATGTGCATCGGTCCGCAACTCAGCGCGTCGACACATCAGCCGCAGCAGGGCAGCGAAGAAAACAAACGCAGGTATTGTGCACGCGGGCGCCCTATGTGTATCGCGTACATACACGTTACACACACGTGCAGCCACCGCTGCAGCTGCAGTTGAAAAGCCACACACAACGAAAACAGAGTGAGAGAGAGAGACAAAGTGAAAAAAGTAAAAAAAATAAAAAAGTAGGAAAAAAATGGAAGGCAAAAGTGTATTTTGTGGTACGTCGTTGCTCGGTTGCTTCGTGGTAGTTGTAGTAGTAGTACATAATATACTGCCGCGTATATATATAATACACCCTCTCTCTCTCTCTCTCTTAGCGAGCTCTCGTGTTTACTGGCTCAGCTCTCTCTCTCTAGACGTGGTACGCGCGCGAAGCAACAAGCGAGAACCTCTCTTGTGCCTCTTATGTTCCGCAGCGCGCAGTAACAGCAGCAACAAAGAAAAAGACGACGAAGTAACGAAGCGCAAAGTACGATAACAGATATCTTTTGCAATGTATACTATATATAATAATATAGAAGCGAGCTACGGGGGTAATAGAAGGCCCAACGCTAGCAAGCCTAGCTTCTTTAATATACTCTCTATATAATACTACTACTACTACTCGCACACAAATACGCACACACTTGACTCGTTCGACTCTCCACTCTATATAACAGGCTCCGATCGACTTTTTCTCCGATATATATATAACGCATTTTCTCAACCCTCCCTTACAACTATCCACTATATACCTCATCTCACTGAGAGGGAGAGAGAGGAGAGGAGAGGCCTGGCTTTGATTTTAATAAATCACATTACTTTTGTCCCAGTGCCTGCGCCTGCTGCCGCTGCCTCCACTGCTGTCGCTTATATAGACACACTGTGCGGTCGAGCTCCGATAGTGCGCTATCGTGCATATACCATACTACGTACTTCGCTCTCGATATGCGCCGTAGCGTCGCCTTTTCTCTTCTTCTTTTTTTTTTTCGTCGTTGTTGCTTTGACTCCTTTTTATTTTTTGTCGTCGTCGAAGGCGGCTAAACAGCAGCGGTAGCAACCCGTACCCCCCTTCCCTTCTTTTCTTCCACTTATTTTGCTCTGTACGTCTCTGCTGCGGCGCAGCGCAACTCTTCCGTGTGTTCTCGCTGTTTATATACATTTTTTATCACATTATAGCACGAGTACACTCGACTCTTGTGCGGACGAAACTCTCTCTATCTCGCTCTCACTGTCGCGTATACGTACTACGTATTCGCACATACGTGTATAGGGTGAGTATAAATGCGCGCGTGCACCGAGCTCGATACGAAAATTTGGCGTATCTAGACGAATGGACTCTGGTTTTATTATGTGACCCGACGTCGAGCGGCGGCGACGACTCGGAACGGTACCGAAAAAAAAAGAAGAAGAAGGACCTTTTGAAATACCTCCGAGCGAAGCTCATTTTTACTCTTCCTATATATTTCGTGCGCCTAGCGGTGGTATACGTAGAAATTTTTCAACGGGCTCGTGGCAGCAGATACGGCGAATGTGTGCGCCCCGGATTTCTCTAGCTTCTCTCGCACATATGCACACCGTAGCAGTCGTAGTGGTATTAGTGTAGGCATATTGTATGCGTGTGTGTGCGTGTTTTATTACGAATCGTCGAAACGACTTATTTCGATTTTTTCTTCTCTCTCTCTTCTCTCCTTTTTTTTCGCCTTGTGCCATGCTCACCCATTTTTATTATCGGAGTTTTAACAATTCTGGCACGTATAGGCGGAGTTGATTTTTTCACTCTCTTTCTCGCTCTCTGTCGCTCGCTCGCTCGCTTGCTTCTTTCGTTTCCCATACATACATACATGCGTGCATACATATAGCTGTCGATCGTTCGTAATAGAATTCCTTCTCCATACATATATGCACGGGCACGCAGGATAATTTAAAAAAATCTCGCGTAAATCACTGCACACTCACACACGTTCGCGCATATTTTTCTTCTTTTATATTTTTAACGCTTCGGCTTTATACATATCTAGAAAATCTCGCGCGCAAAGCAGCAGCAGCAGCAGCAGTGCACGAGTCAAAAGAGCGAGAGATATATACTTTAGAGGATCATATCGATAGATATGTATAAAATTTTTATCGGACATATAGTCTCCTCCACACATGGCCTGGCTTCGGTCTCTCTCTCTATGCTATCTCGGGCAAGAGGATCGGATTAAAACGTTATTCACGATCGTTTGCCATTGTCTTTTCTCGATCTCTCTCTCTATCTCTCGGGCGTAGTGAAGCTCTGCTCTGCGGATGAATATATATAGAGCTAGCCCAGACCTCGGCCATACATTTATATGCATATATCCATTACACACGTATGCACACAATTACTGCAACGTTGAAGAACATTCGCATATACGTATTATATACGACATTGACTTCCGCGAAGAGTCGCGTCGTCGTCGCGGCTAATCTTATTGAAGGGTCCGATAGTACTACCGTACTTCCTGCATATGTGGTGCAGCAAGCTCGACGATGCGCACGAAATATCGCCAAGTTTTCGAGAAAATATAAAAGAAAGAAGAGGCACGAAGAAAAAAGTGGTGCTGTGGTGTGGTGCCTATATGGGAGGGAAGGAATCGTACCACACATAACGAGTAGTTGTAGTCGTATAGTCACATGCATATAGCAGTCCGCGCCCACATATGCGTAGCATTTTCGCACGCTCGACTTGGCCCGCACACTACATACCTACACACACACACACACACACACACGCATACATTTCGCGAATTTCATGCGCGCGCACACACACACACACCGATCACCGATCATGCTATATGGAGTTAGTTATATGCAGTAGATACATAGGTATATGTGTATTCAGCTGCGCGCGCGACCTATAACAATAGACACGGCGCGGGATGGAATTTTTTTTTTCTTTTTATTTTACTGCCAAACGCGCGAGTCTATTCCGCGTGTGCAAGCGAGCGATCGAGCGAGTTGGTTGGTTAACCGAGGCCCGCAATCTTTTCTACGCATGTGTGAACATTATAATACATTCCGCGCGTTCGTGTGGCCTTTTTTCGCCATTTCTTTTTTTTTTCTTTTTATTTTTATCGATTCTCTGTCAATCGTTGCCAGTTATGCATACGCGTAAAAACGAAATTAAGGCTCGATCTTCGGCCCGTCCCCCACGAACGTATAGCTCGTTTCCCCGATACGTATCGCGTCCTTTTAACGAAAATTGCGCGCGTATACATATCGAGAGGATCATTTCGATCGTTCTCGACTGCTGTCGTCGCGTCCTTTCTACGTCTGGTCGCGTTGCTACACATATTTCTCAATTTCGCTTCGATGGCACATATCTTTTCTCTCTCTCTGTCGTTTTATCAATCGACGACGCGCCAACGGTATACATTCTAGATATATACATTGTCACACAGACAAACACGTAATAAACGAGAGACACGTACGTATGCGCAATATACGTATATCGCGAAACTTTCTTGTATTACATTCGGCGGAACATTAGCCGCGTGCGCGCCTCGTTATTATATGTATAACTACGGTGTTCGTACTGCGCGCCGTAGACACTGCGCTAATATAACTGCGAACTCATCGAAATGTTCTCGAAACTCTTTCTCTTTCTACTTTGTGTGTGTAGTATGTGATTCTCTCTGGCTACATCACGTGCGCGAGTCTCTACGTACGTACGATATAATGTACACTGCACAATTTTCCATGCATATACCCCGAGTGCTCAGTGTTGTAAGCTAATATAAACAGGCTGCGCGCATTATATGGTTAGATTATATTGAAAGGGAAACTGATTCTGCAGCACAATTATATTCTCTCTCTCTTCTGTGCATATTCTTGCACGTACGTACACAGACACCGCACACACATTATCGCAACTTTTCGCGCTATTAATCGAGCCTGCTGAGAGTTTGGTTTTTAATAAAATAATAACACTACAATACCGATACATTTATAGCTGACGCAAACGAGACTCCGCTTATTGTTTTAATATTTTAACGATCGCGTTGACTTTTGTCGAATTAGTCGACTCGGCAAGTTTTTTTTCTTTCGTTTTCGTCGACGTCGTTAGAGAGTATATTACAGTCGCGTCGACCGATGTCTAAACATAAATTTGACAATTGCCGAATCGATGTTTATAATAACGTTTACAAGGAAACCCCCCCCGAGTCTATTATACAGGATGAAGAAATAACTTTTTTTTACGTACGTAGAATCGGAATAACGCGTAAGTCGGTCGCTATATATCTATTGTCGAAAATTTGCAACTTGCAGCATACGTATAATACACTGCAGGATTGGTAAGTCGACGTTTATCGCGGGGGAGGATCGAGCGAAGAATACGTATACATTGAAGAATAGCCTCAGAGACGCGGAAAAAGCTTGTTTATAGATATACAAACGTATACACATCGGTAACAGCACAAAAGCGAAATAACAAAAGGCAAGTGGATCCTTGCTATATAGACACGAATATAAGTTACGCTCAAGCCAATAATAACAATTACAATCGCTTAAAGGATACAGCGTATTACGTAGAGCTATACACAGCTTTGCGTCTGTGTGTGAGTGTGTGTGTCTTTAGTGGCGGCGGCGGCGGCAGGTATAACGTAACTCAACAGATCGTCCTCCCTTATGCCTTTACGAAAAGACGATAATCCTATTATAAGCTCGCTCGCTCTCGCGGTCGGGGCGATCGTGTGCACGAGGCCGGGGACGAGCTGGAACGCCGCCGCCGCCTCAGCCTCACAATTTCGCGGATATATAATCTGCGATCGTACAATAATAATACCCACGCTCGCGCGTGATATAAATAAATAATCCAAAAAAAAAGAAGAAGATGAAGGAAAGTGTGTCTCTCTCTTACCTCGTACGAGGAGCCTGGCCGGCGGCGATCTCAGTCCGTCCTGCTTGACGAAGTCGCCGGGCGTCACCTGGCACTCCCACAGTCCGTCGTCGTAGTCGAGGCTGGCGCGCTTGATCACCAGCGAGCACTCGCCCGCGTCGCCGTGGTCCCACTCGTACTTGTCGTGCACCATGCCCAGGGCGAAGCGATCCTTCTGCCAGATGCACTGGCCGCGCTTGTCCTGCACGCGGCAGCGCAGCTTGACGTCCTGGCCCTGGCTGACCTCCTGGTACTCGGCCGGCGTCTCGGCGAATCTCTGCTCGGCCGTGGCCAGAGTCGCGAGGATCGCCAGCAGAAGCATCGTTATCGTCGTTATCGAAGCCATGACCGCGAGAAACAGAGATCCGTTGTTGTCGTTGATATTTTATAACTATGTATAGTTTTTTTTTTTTTTTTTTATGTAGCGCACGGGCTCTTGTCACGCCGCGCGTGTTTCGCCCCGATTCTCGCTCTGATTATTATTCCGGCGTTGCGTCGTTGCGCCTCCTATACTTCGATTCTTTCTCCTGCTGATCTATAATGCTACGATACAGCGCAGCAGCAGGCCAGACGTGGATGATCGATCACGTTGACTTCTCGGCATCCTCTCTCTCTCTCTTATGCGGATGTATATTATACTTAACGAAAATCGATCGATCTCTCGATTGGCCAAAAAATCGAGTCTCTCTCACTCTCAGTGTATATCCTGGCAACAATCGGCAATATTATCGCACACACGTATTTACATCCACGAGAAGGAATGATGAACGATGGGCCTCTCCTCTCTCTCTTACTTTTATCTCTTCGAGCTAATTCTCACAATGACCGGTGTCTGTGCTGCGTCGTGAGTCGTTGCGAAGAAGAAGAAGATCGTCTTCTCTCTCTTCTTCCTAGCCGCGGGCTTATCGTCGGGACACGACTTCTCTCTCTCGTACTAGTAGGTGGATATATATATTTATATATCCTTGGTACGATATCCTTGGCCGTCGCTGTTGCTGATCTTATACGTATGCACGGATCCTTTTTTCATCTATATACGGGGGTCGGTCGTCGTTGGTCGCCTGTGTATATGGATTACGATCGATCATTCCTCGCTTTGAACCAGGAACAAACGTTTTCTTAGATATCTCTGGCTGCTGCTGCTGCCCTTAATACCGGTGAACGACGAGGGAGTGGCGCGCTGCACGGCACAGTGCAGCACAGCGAGAGACAGAGAGATCAGTTTTAAAGGCGCGGTTACGATCCGATTCCTGATTTGCTCTCGCGCTCTTGCTGGCGAGTATACACACACACACACACACGAGTAGACTCGATTCCGATCTGTGCCGGGTAAGCGAGTTTATATATATATCTACTACTGTATGCACATGCACTGGCGTAGCAGCGGCGGCGAAGTTGGACTTTCACCTATGCAGACACACGGACGAAGTCGATTGTGTATAGTAGAACGGAGGCTAGCTCACTGCACAGTTCCTTTTTAATTCGCACACACGCTCGGTGTGTGTGTGTGTATACGTTTTGGTATAGTACAGCAGCTGAGCCTAGCTGCGGAGCGGGAGGTGTGTGTGTTTGTATTTATAAAAAAGTGCACTATGTGAGCTTCGACAGGCTCGTGGGAAAACGCAGTCGTCGGGCTCACGTGCGCGCTTAGTATTATATATGCAGACACACCACCGCGCTCGTTACATATATATATAATATACCTGGCGCTCGGTATATAGACAATCTCCTCTACGGTGTGTGCATATAAACTGTCTCTCGCGTTCACTCTCCTTATGCCGCGAGTCGAGAGCGATTATTACGCGCGAGTCTCGGCGCTTTAAATGAAGAAAAAAAAAAGGAGAGCGGCGAAACGATTAGAGCAGCGGATCCTTCCTTCGTCTTCCTCTTCTTTTCTTTTTTTTTTCTCCGTTGCTTCCTTCGCGCCTCGTGCGATTTTGTATATGCACTCGCACGGGGTGGAGACGTCGGCGGCGGTGTGGCTATTATAATGACTCTTGACTGCGCTGCTCCGCGTCTTGATTACGATATATGCGCGTATATTTTTTTGTATTTTACACACTGCGCACTGGAAGAAATTTTGCGCGCAACTATGTTGCACCGCGAGTCGTAACTTTCGGCTCGTTACTTTTTTTTCTGGAGCTTGTGGAGAGAGAAGAGAACGGTTGTGTGCGTGTGTTCGGTTGCGCGCACTTTTTTGACGATCGAGCCGAGTATATGGTCGTACACACTGTGTATTGTTGCTGCTGCTGCTGTGGCGCTTGGTCGAACGCAACAAAAAAAAATAATCATATAACAATCGGCGCTGTTTTTATGTACGCTACTTTTTTTTTATACTTTCACTGGAAATCGTGTGCGCACAGGACTTTTTGTTTCTTGACAACAACGATCACACACAAACAAAAAAAAGTAGAGTGATTCTCTCTTTTTTTTTCGTTATTTAGCACAATCGTATATATTTACGCACTGGTGCACGCACGAAAACACACACTCACTTTTTTTTTTAGATTATTACGCTCGTATTTAACACACTGTAAATATCGCTCTCGCTCTCCCTTGCAGCTCTCCAAAATTCGCGCACTGTTGCAGTAGTAGTAGCAGAAACTGTGTCACGTTCGAGGGGGCTGGCTGCGACTCTTGAAATCCAAAAAACTTTCGCGAAACTTTTTTTCCTCGTGTATGCCGCTATTTCCTTCTCTAACGAGAGTTTTTTTTTATCGCACCGCAACACACGCGTCGACGTCGACGATAGTCAAAAGAGATCGACGACGATCGGAAGCGGAAGAAAAAAAATAGGGAAAACAACGAGCGATCATCGATCAGTGGTAGTAACACGGCACACGCACTAACTTTTCGCACTCGCGTTAAGAAAAGGAAAAAAACCCCGAAGGAAATATCGTTACACCTGAGTTACACGCGCAGGGCACTTTATACTGCCCCTTTGCACTGTACTTCACAGTCCCTTTGTATATTTACCATGACAACTGGCCATTTTCGATATATATATACGATGTTATTATCCTACGTATATACGAGGTTCGGTTAGAAACGCGCGCGCGGGGCACACACGGCTCCGTCTGTCCGTCTCTCTAATACGCCGGGCTCTTGCTCGTGTATGCGCGCGGCTCGCGCTCGCATGACAGAATGCCGCGACTCGGCTCGAGCACGAGCTCGTTCGCTCGCTCGCTCGGGCCGCTGCTTATAGCAGAGCCGCCGTTTTGCGCTGCCGTTGCTTTCGACGCTCTCCGTGGCTCACTGGGGGGAGCGCCACCTTCGCTGCCGCTGACGCTTTGCGCTGCACAGCTTTCCAACTTATGTATATAGGACTAATGCTACTCCTTTCATTGTGTAGTATCGCGATGCTGCTGCGTGTGTATATATGCACTCGCGAATGAGTTGCGCGGCCGCTAAGTACGGTCCGGCACTTCTGCACTTACGGCCGAGAGCTGATATCGCGCAACGCCAAGAGAGAGAGACAGAGAGCGAACAATGCGTTTATATATAATACATTATTATGTGTGCAGTGCGAGAAGAGGCGCAACAAATCGAAATAATGGGCCCTGCTGCTGCTGCTGCCCGCATTCAGTCGATCGATCGCGGCCGGCGCATATTACGTATGCGTTTTGAGCTGCTCGAGGCAACACCACCGATCGCCCGACGATATATTTATATACAAAAGCCCGAGCGAGACAGTCAAATTAGCCTTTCGCGCGCATTGTTTGCATAGCAGCTCGTTTCCTCCGCGCCGTGCCGCATGCAAATTGTGTGTATATGCACCTACCTACCTATACTCGCGATCGGCCTCGATGCATCTTCTTCTTCTTCTTCTTGCTTCTCATCCTTTTACTCGGTGGCTTACGCGATGGGCGGCTGCGCGCGAGGATTTATACATCGATCTCTCGCGCACGTAATGCTCTACTTGGTGCTGCACACACACACACACGTGATTTCTTTATCTCCGCGTGCACGCGTTTATATACGGGTGTACTGTGCATAATGCGGTGGCCGATTTTTATTATTAACTACACATATGTATGCGCGATTTTGTATGCGCGGGGAGAGACGGCGACCGATCGTTGTCCGCGATCTCTTCTTATGGCCGCTGCTACCGAGCCGAGCAAATTGAGAAACGCCGCGACGCTGCAGCGGCAGCAGCAGCTCGACATTGCGTATATTTGAATAAATTTGTACTCGTTATTTTCGACTCGCTCGCTGATTCTTTCGCGTTCCTTCTTTTTTTTCTTCTCTGCCGTTGCGACTTGCGTAAATCTCCGCTGCTTCTGTACAGTATGCTTGCAGCAACTACATATATATGTGTGTGTGTGTATAAAGTGGTATAATAGAGCTTTGTTAGCCGAGCGCAGCTTTAATTGGCCCTTTTCAGAAAAGAGAGAAAGAGTAAGAGAGAAAAACGAGAGATACCATATCAGTTTGGGCGTTGTGTGTGTGTGTGTGTGTGAGTGAGCGCGTGTCCTTTTCTGGAATTCCATAGCTTTATATATATCGCGCAGGCAATGCCGGGGAATGAGATTGCTCAACTTTTAGGCGCCGAAACCTGCAGCATTGCACCGCCGGGAAACTGAAAAACTTCGAGACCGATACACCCGCTTTATAGCCGCTCGAATGAAAGAGAGAGAGAGAGATAAGGCTTTAAATTTTTAATCCAAGCACGCCATCGTTTAATCTGCCTCTCGGAGTGAAAAACGGAAGATCAAAATTGCATTATGACGTAATTTATTTTGATACATAAACGATAATCAAATTATTGTTCCTCCCGTATACACCGATAAGTCGAGTCGCGTAAAATCCAATATTATCGGCATCGATTCAATTACCGATTCCAAGAGGATTCGGGTTGACCTATATACAATATAAATAATAGGAGTCAACGGCGCACCAAATGATCATCGTCATTCGCGAATGTACAGTCGAACGAAGAGACAAAAGTTACGAGGAAAAATAATCGCATCATCGACCCGAAGCTCGCGCTCAAAAATAATATAACTTTTGTGTAATAATAATGATAGCCACACCGCCGCCAGCAGTGCACCACCACCGCAGCTGCACACTGCACCGCTGCAACATAAGACAGCGCGGCGTTATATACATAGATAGATATGTATGTATGTAGTGCCGCACGCAACTCTATATATATACTGCATATTACGGCGTTTTCTGTAACGAGCTGCCCGGCCCCGCGCGCAGACCGACATTATTATTGGTTTCGTTTTCAATAGTTCGCGCGCGCCTTCGCGCATTCTATAACGGCCGAGAACGCGGGTATACAATTTTACAGTATATAATAATAATCATAACAATAATGATGCGATATATAACTATTCGCGTCTGATATACGAAGAAAACCGTCATTTAAGAAAATCGCTTTTAAGTAATGGCTATGCTCTCTCTCTCCTTCTCGGCGAGAGTATGTATATCTATACGAGTGTAATGCAATACAATACCTAAATGCTGTTATAGCCATTAATGCAAGCTTAGGTATTTCCGAGTGCGCTCGGCCAGTCGAGCGCTAACGAATCAATACCCCATTTATTGCGTACATACACTCACACTTATACCTATAACGCGTATGTATTTTCGAATATACCCGGCGTCAAAAACGTTTTTGAATTTTTTCTTTCTGCCTTTGTTTTTTTTTTGTTTTGTTTCATTGTTGTTTTTATAAACCATCAACGCGCAGCGCCGAGATTTATTATTTTCGACACTTGCGCACTCCCGGAAAAGTTGACGCGATGAAAAATGAACTTTTTCTCTTTCTCTCTCTCTCTATATTATCCATGAACAACCAGCGACACACACACACCACACACTCGAGAACTGAGAGAGATGTGTCATTGCGCATAGGGATGCTGCTAGATCGCACGGATTTAAAAAGTCAGTTTGAATTTATTCAAAAAAGTAAAAAAGTATAAAAACGAAAAAATATCACGCGGATTATATATATTAGAAAAAAAAAAGAAGAAGTGAATCCCGAAAAGCGCTCGGGAGCTCCGTGACAGCTGAGTGCAAGGCAGTGATTTTTCGGTTTTCATATGCAAGTATATAAATAAATAAATTTTCGAGTCGTTACATTTATACAGTACCCGAAATGGCGATGCATTTGTATTGTTTTGTCAGCCAGAGTGACTATATACGTGTATCTCGGCACGTAAATATGATATGAATTTTTATTACGGAACTTTTCCGTATGTACACACAGTATAGGGCCGGGACCAAAATGCCTATACCGCGTGCGCAATATCGCGAGTGAAGGAGTCGAGCGAGCATTGAGCGACGAAATGTGTATACCGTGCGGCATACATATATCGAGCGCGAGCTCGAGTCGTGCGGCTGTGCGTTTTTCGTATACATATAGGTATCGCATAATTGTGTATAATGGAGTGGCCGCCGCCCGCTTTTGTTTTCGAGCTCGTTTCGCTTCGGGTGAAATATCGAATTTTTTCATACTGACCACCGCCACTACGACGACGACGAGTATATGGCTCCGAGGGCGACGTGACGCGCCGAGCGAACGAGCTCTGTGTACAAGTGTGTATATGTATAATTCGACGCTGAGTGAAAGACAAAACCAAAAAAAAAATGGAAAAAAAAACAATATTACAGGAAGCGTCACGAGAGAGAAAGAGAGAAAGAGAGAGAGAGGGACAGAGACTCGGGGGGTATGTACGCGATATATAGCACAGAAAGGCGCACGTGCGTGTGCCTCCTTTAATCCTATTAAAAAAGGAGCTCTCTGGCTCTCGCAGCTGCATGTGCTCGTTATGTATACGTGTATGTGTATATGTACGGGAAGAATTCCGTAATCGCGTGTAGTGGCATGGCCACACGACGACGATCATCGACACACAAAACCCCTTTCGCGCAGCTCGAATTTATATACATTATATATCCTACGTACACACGCATACACAAACGGGTAATAATATTAAATCCCTGTGCATGTGTATGCGAAAGCGACAGCTCGAGGTAGGCAGCAGAGAGTGAGCCTCCGTTGAAAATATAATAATCGCATTTCGAAATTAACCGCACACAATGGGAGCATAAATACGTGACGTATATACAAAACGAAGCAGCAGCAGCAGCAGTCTCGAAATCAAAGGAAGAAGAAGAAGAAGAAGAAAAAAGTTTCCGAGTCGCGAGGTCCTCTCTCTCTGCACTGCGATGTGTAAGAAGGTAGTAGCGGTAGAAAATGTTTTGGACCACAATTACCCTAATCCTCGGGAAAGACTCTCTCGCGAGTCGGATTTCCGTCTGAAATTCGTCTTCGTGGTCTGTGTATGTGTATGTGTGTGTGTGTGGTTCTCCCCCGCGCTCTCGTATACCCAGGCCTAGAGAGAAGAGAGAGACAAATCTTGACAAGATGAAAAAAATGAAAGGAAGGAAAGAAAAGAAGAGAGAGAGAAAGAGAGGAAAGGGGAGAGGAAAGGGAGCGGATGTAAGGAAAAAAGGTGAATAAAAGGAAGAAAGGAATTGCGAAAGAAAGAAAGAAAGTAAGTAAGTGAGTAAGTGTATTATATAGGGCTGGGAGCTACATAGCTATAGCATAGCTATAGCTGCAGTGGTGCGCTGCACGTGGTGCTCTCTCTCTCACTCCCTCTCGTATATATACAGCAGAGCCTGTCTACGCAGCGACGACGACGACGACGACATCCGTGCGCGACGTGCGGTTCAGGGCGAGGAAAGGGCGCAGCAGCAGCAGCAGCAGCGATATAGCTTTAATGTACAAACTGCGCCATATACACATATAGTCGTTATTCGTCGCTGAAAATCAAAGTCAAAAGAGGAGCTGCGCTGCTGCCTAGGCCCGGTGCTGCGATATATACACAACGCGTGCATTATATATTATATAGTTATGAGCGCGCGGGCCTGCGTTTCAAGGAAAAGGAGCCTCCGCACGCATACGCGGAATATTAAGCGCGTGTGGGTGTGTGCTCGCGAAATAGCTCTGCACACGTATATGCACATAGACTCGTATCAGGAGCAAATTTTAGAGTGTACGTGTTGAGGGGGACAAGTTAGCTTTAAAGAGAGAGAGATATAGAGTATAGTAGTGTGTGTATGCGTTGCTCATGCGGCTGTGTGTGTGTGGCGGAAGACGTGTCGGCTTCCCGGGCGAGGGCACGCGTGCGTATCCAACCCTGTCTCCTGTGCAGCAGCAGCAGCAGCAGCAGTGCGCCCGTGTTGCGCGCCGCTATAATACGCGTTCTAGGCCGCATTCGTTGCTGCTGCTGCCTCTGCTTGTACATGTGGCTGTGTGCAGCAGCAGCAGCAGCGACGTACAGCAAAAGCTGTATATCCTTATTATTCGGCTGCGGAGCTCCGCTGCTGCGGCGGCGATCATTACCTTATATACGTGTGCGTGCGTGCATTGCCTCGCCTATCTCGTTTTCGCGTGCTGCTGCTGTTGTTGTTACGTACATATATACATACAGCATATACTTGGGTATAGGTATGTATGTAGGGCGAGAACCCCCAGCAGAGAGTACGAGGAAGAGAGACAGAGAGAAAGAAAGAGAGAGAGGAGCGAGCACGAGCCGGTGCAGTTACGCTCGGTTGCTCGCACATACACACACACACACACACACTCACGAATGTACATTGGAGCTCGACACTCTATCCCGGGCCGAATTACATTTCGCGCGCCGAGAGTCCCTCCGCCGCGTACATATATAGTATATAGTAGAGCCTCGCTTCACTCTACTACGTCCGCGTGCATCGCGCGGCATTGCATTATACAGTATACGTAGCGTATGGCATCATGAATGAACGGCTACGTGGTATACGCGACTCGGGTTTACAGGTATTATCGCGCGCGCGATGGGTGCAATATATAGGATCGCGCTGCAGTGCGCGATGTACATTATACGAGGATGACGAACGGGGAGGGCAGCTCGCCTCGCCTCGCCTCGCCTCTCTCTCGCATGACACTTTGGACACGTGACGGAATCTCTTTCTTGGCCACATCTCTTATTCTTTCCGTCCTGGCCCTTCTTCTTCTTCTTTTTTTTTGTTCATTATTTATTTCAATTTTTCTCTTTTGCGACTCGCGTACGTGACACATAAACGTGCACATATGAGCGATCCGCGCGCACACATACGCACGCACGCACGCATCGTACGCGCATTATGCTTATTAAGCGCGGCTTCGGGCATACATTATTATTTCGTATACCGCGCGTATATAGTTCGAGCACGAGTCAGAGAGTCACACATACGGTGGGGGCTTGGCTTTGTCGTCGTCGACGACGAAGACGAAGACGACCGAGTCGCGCGTCAACCTGGAATATCAAGTGCCTTTGTCGTCGTCGCACTCGGAGACTCTCTCTCTAGGCGTGCGATGCGTGGGAGTGAGCGACGAGAGAGAGAAAGAGAAAGAGCTCACAAGAGCGATTCCTTTGACACCTGCGAACGTATTCTAATCGCGTTCTTCCTCTCTCGCTGACTTAGCCTTGCGTATAGCTGTGTGCCTTATTGCGGAGCTTCAACTTCGCACCAGACCGCTAACGTGTATTATAACGCGAATGTGTGTATGCGTCTGTGTGCTTTTTCTTCTTCTTCTTCTTCTTATTCATGTGTTAGTGCGAGGATGTATGTACGTATACGTATAGGTATGTGTTTGCGACTTCGCGACGTGAATGAAACATTATGAAGGCTTTCTTTATTTTCGACGTATAACACTGCGCGCACACACACGTTCCTCTATACTCCCTCCGTTGATGCGTGTTCTGTGTATCAACGCTCTGCTCCTCTTTTTTTTTAACTTTGCTTTTTAGCTTTGCTTTACCTCTCCTCCTCCTCCTCCTCTCTTTCCTAGCGTATCAGGCTATACGTATACACAGAGCAGAGGCACTTTTTCTTTCTGCTGCTGCTGCCGCTGTTTTTTCCCGTGTCGCGTTCCTCTCTCTCTCTCTCTCTTCCTCATTTTTTTGTTTATTTCAACTTCTTTCTCTCTCTTACTCTGTGCACAAACTTGTGTGTTGTTTTTGTCTTCCTGCGCTCGAGCCGCATCGTCGTCGTCCTCTTTCTCTTCCGATTGTTATAGTTACTGTTGATGTTGCTCCAACTGCTGCTGCTCCTGCTGCTGTTGTTGTTGTTCTTACATCTAAGGAATAATTTATACAAAAGCGAATGCTCAGCGTAGATATATATATATGCAGCATAAACTGCACAGTGTGGTCGCTCTTTTTTCCCTCCTTTACTTTGGCATACATTTATATACACGTTGAACGCGTGAGTGTGTGTGTGTGTGTGTATTCGGAGACTCGTGTATTCGCCGTATCTAAAAAATTTACATAGGCCACATACATCATCCACCGATAGTTCATTTTTCATTTCTCTCTCTCTCTTTCTCTTACGGCGGCTGTACATAATACTTTTTTACCTGATACACGCGTATAATAAAGCACTTATTAAGCTCGCGCGCCTGATCGGAATGTCTTATGTTACAGATGATCCGGGTGAAGTGGACGAGAGTGGAAAAAAAACACAAGGGAAAAAGAAGAGTTAGTCGAAGGCGACGTCGAAAGATAAGCCCGTGAACTCGAGTGCTGCAATGTGAAGGAAAGATAGTGCAATATAAATTTCTTATATATATTATAATTGTATTGGCACACGCACACGCGTAGATGATATTTTTCGTGAGGACAGTTTACACACATAGATATCCTGTATGGGCCGAGTCGATATAACTGCGTGTGACTCGCGGTGATAATAAATTGACGCCGTGAGAGCCAACAGCGATAAGCACGAGTCTCTCGCAAAAGTGTCGAAAAAGGGATAAGAAAATAAAAAATTGAAATCGAATGGAGAGCCCTCGTCGATCATCAGGTGTGTCGTGCTTATACCCATTATTGCTATTATAAAGTAATGCTGCACGCGCCGCAGCCGCCGCCGACTATACGAGAGACAAAAGAAAGTTTTATCGCCTAGTCTTAGTGCCACATAATGAGATGAGATGCTCGCGAGATTACAAGCAATTTGTGTATGTATAATATAATATAATATAATGGAGTGTTTGTGTTTGCGGTGTCAGATGATGACGGGATATTAACGCCATTGTAATACTAATAATGTTTGCTCTTTTCGGGCTGCGAGTATTATACACTTATACCGCATAAGATACCATAAATTAGCGAGAGAGACGATGATAAGTCAGCTGCTGCTGCTGTGGCTGCGGCCGCTGCGTCGATGATTGTGCAGGCTGAGAGAATTAGTTGAACGTTAACTCTCTCTCTTCTCTTCACTTTTTCCGGGTCTTCTATTATTATGGCAGACGCGAGATGTGTAAGCTTAAAAGCCGCAGAAACTCGAGAATGCGAGCTTGAGAAAGAGAGAGAGAGAGAGAAGATAATAAAGCCCCGCGCTTGTCGAGAAATTTCGGCGAGATGATGATACCGCGCGTGCCAAAGTATAATAATGAGCTCTCGCGCGCAAGCAGCATTAGACAGACAGAGATATTATATATATAAGGAATAAGAGAGAGAGATCTCTCTGGAGGTCCCAATTCGTTGGTACATAAGGATTGGGCTGCTGCTGCCGAGTGCAGAAGAGAGCGAGAGGAAGTAAGCTGCTGCGCGAGCGTATAAGGAAGAAGCGCTCCGTGCCAATGACGCGAGGTGAATGTAGGGTGGTAGATGGGTGTGTGTGTGGGTGGATGGATGGATGGATGGAAAAGAGCTCCAGTAGTAGTTCGGTATTTGTCTTTTATGCGGGGGAGAGATGGATAGATGGATAGAAGGGGCTGTCGAGCCAATCGACATTATGCAAACACGCGTTGTACAGCAGCAGCAGCGCGTTACAGCAAATTCGGCGTGCTGTAGCACGGCCCAATGTATATATCTAGATTCGAGTAATTAGCTATATACGTATTTTATTATTTAACGAGCTTGATGGCATCTGTCTGTGTATATGTATGTGTGTGTGTTGGGGGATACGTCTGAGTGTCTCTCTCTCTGAGTATAGGGAGATGAAAAGTACCGCCCGAGCCTCGATTTGCCTTAATACCGTAGTACGTACTCGATGTAAAATTTGCTGTACCCCGAGTATTTTCGCGACTAGATATATGGTGTGGATATTTGTGCGATTCTTTTTTTTTTTAATATAACGCACAGTTGCAGTCAACGTCATATACGATTTTAATCCTCTTTGCCACAGTTATACGCTTGTGCGTATGCGCGACATATGTAATAGATTGCAGAAGGGCTGTCCAGTTTACACACACATACATTCGATACACGTATAAAGATCGTCGATGTGCGTGGGTGAATGGTACATACATGCACATATCGACTCATTTTAATTGAAAAGCGGCGCGAGAGCTATGTGGGAAGAGGTCGCAAATTATGCTCGTTACGCTGCGCAGTCGGTCGACCGATCTCTCATGATGTTGCTGCCGCCGCCGCCGCGAGCTGCTGCACAACGGCACAAACACACATACAGAGAAAGAGGAGGACGTTTTATTCGTCACCGCGAACGAGCTAGCGAGGGGATACGCACATATATGTGATGGCGAGCGACAGTATAGTCACTCGATTCGCATGCAATTGCATATGGGATACGAGCTATATACATGTTTTTCACTCTTTTTTTGTCGTTTCTTTTTTTTTTTATTATTTCTCGTTACACACTCTCGATGGCTCGCGTATAGAGATATTTTTGTGTGTGTTTTTTTTTTAACGAGCATTTTTATATCGATACACGTATGTATGTACAAAAAGTACACACAATGTTCGTGTCACGTGAATATAAAGACGTATGTAGACACAGGCCATCGCGACTGAACCTAACACACGTACGTACATGCGTGTATGCGTGCGATTACGCGTCACGAACGATTAGTCTTCAAAGGGCAGCAGCAGCAGCAGCTTCGTTATATCGAGTGCAGTAAAGCGTAGTGCGTAGAGGGGAGGAGGGAAAGAGAGAGAGAGAGAACCGGAGGACACAGGCAAAGAGTCGAAGCTCTATATATTGATATAATGGGGCTTTGGCCCGAATCATTGAAAATCGCGTCATTATTTCGTTAACTCGACTGTGCGCGGCGTGTGAAAAAAGAGCGTACATACATACACGTATGCCGCTGCCTATATACAGCACAAGTTAATAGTAAACGACTGACAATTGCAGAGCTCGGTAGTACACACAGCAGCACTGACACAATATGACATTTAGTGCCGCGTAATCCGCTCTTAATAATGCTTGCCGCTGCAGCGGGTACATATAGCAGTTCCGAGCTCTCAAATATATATAATACAAGTCCGCCCTATATTATATAGCAAAATATCTAAGGTGTATTTACAAGTGACGTTTAAATCGAGAGCTTGAGAGATGGAGAGAGCGAGCGAGCGACGTGTGTATGCACATGTTACGAGTCTAGTGGTAGTAGGTACATTCAGTAAGAAGCAGCAGCGGCAGCAGCTCGCGGAGGAAAATCAGCAGCGAAAATCTCGTACGTCACAAACAGTTTCTCGTTTCATATACATACCCGCTCCGCTCAAAATGTATATATACACATGTGTATGCGTGTGCCTGTAAGCAAACAAACAAGTACATAAAGAGCGACGACGACGACGAGCTGCTCGCGAGCTTCGTCGAGTCTAGGCAATCACTCGTAGTCGTCGGAGTCGTTGCATAGAAGCATGTGCGGGGGAGAGACAGAGAGAGAGAGAGAGAGAGAGAAAGAAAAGTATAAAATCGAATCAGCGACAGACCAGTGAACAGAGCGCGGCGCGAGCGTGGCAAGCTACAGAGCAGCGGCAGGCAGTAGCGGTATAAGCTTCAGCTTTTCTATCGTCGAGGCAGTATATAGAGGAGCTGAAGCGCACTTTTTCACTCAATGGTAATAAGATTGTCCGCTCGCTCGCATTATGTATATACCCACACGTACATACGTATAGCTGCTGCTGTGTACCCCTCCCAAGACTTATTCGTACATGTAGCCCTGTGTGCGCGCAGCGATATAATGTACGGTATAATAATAGAAGTAGCAGCAGCGAGGGAGCAGCTAGTAGCGAAAAAAATGAAAAAAAAAATACAGCAACGTGTAGCCAGGCTAGACCAACGAGAGAGAGTAAAAGGCCGCGAGCAATAATTTAAGCGCATGCATTGCATGTGTGCGCGCTTATGTGCACGCGGTATACACTATACATACGTGTATTGCGGGGGCGCCTGACCATCGATTCCTCCGGCTCGTTCGCTCGAACTCGCTCGCGCATTATCCTCTCTACATATATATAGAGGTGCACACACAGAATGTGTATATATACAAGGCACACCACTATATGTGTATATAAATGCCGATGCATGCGTGTGTGGAATGTCTCGCGCAACTATGGCACGGCATGGCATGGCATGGCGCGTGCGAACTTTTTACCAAGCTCGTGTACACGCGCGCGAGCTACGCGTTCGAAGGATCGATACATTCTGTGTGGTGTGTGTGTGTGTGTGTGTGTTGGTGCACGCAGCGGAGGAGCTCCCTCGTGCCTATTTTCATTTTCATTTCGTTCTTTTTTTTCCACTATACTACTGCTACTACTTTACGTTTTTTTTTCTACTTTGCTTTTGCTTACTTACTTTTCGTCGCTCTAAATCGCGAGGCAGTAGCAAGCAGCGCGCATATATATAAAAAAGGATACCATCGCGCAGCCCGCGCGCGTGTGCAACGCGAGCGCGACAGCGGCAGCAGCGTAGTAGAGTAGAAAATAGAGGAAAGCAAAGAAAAAAAAAAAAGAAAAAGGAAACTAGGGAGGAAGAGGAGGAACAATGTCACTGTGTGCGTTGCTACTGTAGCGTACAGTCGTCGTCGTCGTCGTCGTCGTCGTCGTCGATCGAGCCCCGAGAAACGCGTTCACCTTTGCGCGCACACTGCATGCACACGCGGGTGCAGCGACGGCGGCAGCAGCAGCAGCAGCAACGAGATAGGAATTGATTCTTTAATGGAATTAGATTTCCTCGTTGTGTATTTCTTTTTATCCGCTGCTGTTGCTGTTGCTGTTGCTGTTGCGAACTCGGACATCGGACGTAGGACTTTGTGTACCTGTGTGTATGTGTGTGTATGGATAGATACGCAGGAGCTATCTGCCGAGCGTTCGCTTCGCTAAAAGTACTCAGCGAGAGAGAGAGAGAGGCAACAACCCCCTTTTCCTCTCGCTCTTTTTCCTTAGTCAACGTGATCCGCAACAATACCTATTCTCTGTAAGTTGTGTACTACTGCCGGAGCACACACACACACACACACACACACACACACATGTAGGCTTTTCTCGACTCCGTGTGTATGGGTGTGTACGTACGTGTGCTGTTTATATAGTTTAGAAGCTGGACGCTTGTGCTGTATTACATTATAGCTCCTGCCTGCCTGGCTGCGCGATACACTTTATATCTGCGCTAGTCCTTCGGAACGGGGTCATTGCGAGGAGAGCCCGGAGTAGAGAGAGAGAGAGCTGCGGAGATTCTTCGCTTTTTGCTTTAGCTTCTACTGCTCCCACCTTCGTATTCTCGTTTCTTTCTTTCTTTTTTTTTTACTCTCTTTCTTTCTTTCCCTTTTCTTTCTCCGTTTCTTCTTTCTTTTCTTTTTTCTTTGCTTCTTCTTTTTTTCTCACACCCAATCGGCGTGGAGGTGTACACTGCTGCACGCTATATACGGATATATAATACAATCTGTAGCGAGTCATGCACTGTTAACACATTGGGAAAATTACAAAAAAAAAGAAAGGAAACGAAAGGAAAAGGAAAGAAAAATACGAGAGGGTGTAAAGAGGGATGAAAAAATTTGAATTACAAAAATTGGCGAGACTTATGCTGTAGCCAATATATACGTATAGCTTCGTCGCAGAAGCAGAGCAGAGCCGAGCTCGTGCACGGCTTGCGCATCGTGAAAATACCTATATAGATTATATACGTGTGTGTGTGTGTGTGTACATACACAAGTTCTGCAGCGCAGATCCGAGCACGTGCCATTACTTCGGAAACGTGGCGCGTTGTAACAAAGACGGGGTTGGTGGCACGGAGCGAATTGCAAAGGATCGAGGAGGAGGAACAGAGCCGAGGTTAATATTTATGAAGGAAAAACTATATCGGAATTGTCGTCGTCGTCGTCGTGGCTGAACGTATCTATATACACACGCGTATACGATTTACTGCGAGTGCAGCGATCGGGTCGCATCACCGGTGCGCGCGTGCGGACGATATTACCGTGCGGCGATGTAGATACACCCATGTTTCTGCGTATAAAATATTTTCAAAGACACGCACATTTCTTTCCAATTACTATCCTTCTGCTACTACTACTACTACTACTAGGCTCAACTCTTCATCCTTCGGCCGCTGCTGCGCGCGTCACTGTTGATTAATTAGATAAATGTCTGCGCGCGGCGTCCATCTATCTGCGCGTATGATCGATCGTTCGAATTCAATCAACAACTACTCTCGGGGAATAGACGAACGAACGAACGAACGCATTCCTCTAACTCTCTTGTACATATTTCTCGAGCGATGATCGCTATTCGACTCCTACTATACAACTACTATACTTCTATACTACATTCGTTAAACGGCTTGATGAGTCCGAACGTCCGAGATTTATCATCATCGCTTGTCTGCGTATAGTCGCGTATCCGCTATTATTATTACGCGCGGACTCTGGACTTTACCTCGAAACTGCGTATCGTCGTCGTAGCATACACAATAAAATATATCGTCGATGAACGATACGTTCCTGAACGCAGCAAAGTTTTACGCATGACGTTATATTATACTATTTCGCTCTTGGAATTCTTTCGCTCTCGCTCGCTCGCGAGCCCTGAGTTAGAGACGCGAGCGAACTTGAGACTGTACATCTGTGTGTGTGTAAACGTTTGAGCAATAGCCATGGCGTATTTATTGCCCTCCCATATGCAGCGAGCGTATAATGAACGCATTTCGTATTGTAATGTACCCATATACGCGCGATATATGTATATGTACGACTGTGGCTTTTTTCTGCAGCTTCGCCTTTCCTCTTTTCTTTTCTTCTCTCTCTCGCGCGCGATTGCCATATTACACATACAGCGTATACTACAATTCTAGTACACGCAGGGCGTAGCACATATTACGCATTATGTATTACCAAAGCGGGTTCGGTAAACCAAAATAATGGCTTTTTAACGACGAAACTCGCTCCTCTCCTCTCTCTCGCGGGCGCGCAGTACCGAAGACATATAGAGAGCGAGCAACTAACGAAAAAAATAAAAGGAGTTGAGAAAAATTGAAGCAGGTAAACGGCCTCTCGTATGTATGCGTTCTCTCGAACTAATATTGCTTTCCGAGCGCTCGCGAGCGAGCGATGGCGTATTTAAAACTTACGCTCTAATGACCGGCAGTCACGGCTGCAGCAGCGCGAGCCGCGTGTAGTATATATACGCGTTATAATGTACCCTCGCGCGAGCGCGCAAAAATTCTTCGGCCATGTTCCCCGTATGCGCGCGCGTAACGTAATATTATATGCCGCTGCGTATGCAGTTTTCCATCGCTTCGATTTTAATAAAAGATAGGAAATTATCAAGCCAAATATATATTATACATCGCGGGTATATATACCTGTTGAGCATGCATGCACCGGCCTTCGCGTGTGGGTTGTTGTTCAGGGTGAGGGAGGAGGAGGAGGACGCAGACACGCGAAATTATGCAGTCGATAACGAACTCGACCGGACGTCCGGAAATCGCTGCGCGCTATGTATAAATGTGTATATGCGTATATCGCTCGTTTGAGACTCGGGGCCCAACTTTATGCGAGGGTCCCTCCCGCGCGCATAAAGTATATAGCGTAATGTATTCGCGCACGAGGCCGGGCCACGACAACAAGTGTTGTTGTTCGTTGTTGTTGGTATATCGGAGGAAGTGTAAGCGCACGTAAGGGGGTCCCCGGCGACTCGCGCGGAGCACGCATTGTAATGCGCGCTTTTACGCTATTTATAATACGTCAAAAACTAGCAAACAAAAAATAAAAGACAAAGAGATCGAGTGGAAGAAAAGAAAGAGAAATTTTGGGTCGTACATCACACGTTTGACAAAGGCAAACACTTGTGCGACGACGACACTCCGTATCATCATCTTTCTCTCTCATTATACTTGTGGTCATCGCTGCGGCGGGTAATATATTTTACGATAGTCCACACCGCATATATAATACCACAATATGTGTATAGCACCTTTTGTGTTTGCGTGTGTGTTCGCGTTTGAAGATATGTCTCATTACTTCTGAAAATCGATCGCTTACACACACACACATACGCGCGACGTAAATATATAAGCCGCGCACAATACGGGACAAGATAAGAAATGAATGTTTGACAGAGGTAAAAGTCGCGAGTAAATATAGACATATATTAACGGAGCTCCGAGGAGAAAGAGAGTAAGTGTTAATTCCGAGACAACCGGCCGGAACGATATTGTATATATTGTATACGCATGTGTGAATAACTGCACGAGGAGTAAAAAAGAAGAGGATGAGGAGGAGGAGGCAGGAAATGTGAAACATGTATACCTGTACAATCGGCTCAACACCATTCGGACTTTCCAAGTCCCGCGCCGCTCACAGCGCGGCTAATTTCCAAAGTTCGAACTTTGAAAGAGGAAAGTTAATAATTTTTTCCTATCCGCGACGCTAATTATCCTCGTTCGTCGTAATTTTGGGCGGCAGTTGCGCGAAAACCCGCGCCTAATACGCCATTGAACAAATTCTGTTCGACCGGAACTCCAAAATTCCTGCAACTCTATAACTAATTTCGTGTGTATACTTCCTCGCGCCTCAAAGCCTGTCAGAAAATACCTCTCGACCGAATTTCAATACCAGCTCTGATATAATTTAATTACGGATCGGAAAAATAATTAAAATGTTGCAAAAATATACTTCTCTCTCTCTCTCTCTCTTCGATCGAGTGTTCGAAAACCGAGTTATATTTTTCCGCAATGACACTTCAGTGCGGTCGAGAAGTAACGATTTTTTTTTTTTTGTATTTTTTCATCGATCCGCGCTCGTCGTAACGGACTCCAGCGCGCAGTTCGCAACTTCATCATTGTCGACAGATGTTTTTAAATGAATAATATTGTGTACGCGCTGACCTGCTGCACCCGCAGCAGCAATCGAACGATCGGGAAAAGTCGAAAATATTCATCTCTATGTATACGTATAAATACTCTACATATGGGTGCAGTGTCTTTCTGTATACACACCCATGCCTCCCTTGATGTAGGTTGGTATACATGCATATAAATGCAAGTGGCCGCGATACCACTCTCAGGATATATTTTAATGCGATACGTGCGCGCGCGCGCGGTGCACTCGACACACTCGACACATACACAAACACACATATGCATCGGTATACGTATAACGGAGAGGTTTCGTTCCTCCGCGCGTATATACTAGCGTATATTCGAACTTAACACGCGTAACTTGAATTTTCGCTTAATTATGCGCACCGCACGTACAGACTTTATACGTTTGTGTGCGTACACACGTATTCGTGCTGTATATACACGAGTTAGGGTGTGCGACATTAAATATGCATTGTAACGTATTCGCGCGCGGCTCCTTTCGGCGGCGGCGGCGAGCGTGTGTGCTTTTATCAATAAGAGCTCGATTTCGGTTTTCCAATGTTATACTTTACTCACGGTGTGTATCGCGATACGTGCCGCATTTGGACATTTTCGATACGAGCTCGTATATTATTGTTATTATTATTACATACACATTATAAACTGCGAGCGTAAAAAGATTCGCTAACTTTCATTTTGTAAAATTTTCGCATGTGTATTGTACAGCAATACGCGCGACATAGCCGCGGGCCCAGGTAATGCATACATAGCATAACTCGTGTGCGCCGCGCATACGAGAGCACGTGGAATTATTATATTCGCGGGCTTTTAACGCAAAAACGGGGAGAGAGAGAGAGAAAGATACTTTCAGCGCGAAAATTAAAATATAATAACGCGGAAAAACACACACACATGCAGGTGTATCGTATTTTCGATACATGTACATAAGTAGTTGCATGCAGCGCACCTGAATTTTATCACGAAGTTTATGCATTAAAAAAAAATAAATAAATAAATGAATGAATAAATAGAATAGTTTACGTTATGCATTTGTATGCACATTTTTAGGAAAAGATATAATAATGGAATACGGTGTGTGTATCGAGCTCTCATTTTTTTCCCATTATTTGTTCATTCGCCAATACATATATGTTTCACTCTGCTTGTGTGTACATTAAAATATTGTTTTTATCGTAGCGTGTATAAATGGAATTGACGAACGCAACGCAACGAACGTTATAACAAACATATCGAGCCGATATTTTCTCCGGGCGAGTGCATGCGACGAGCGAGACTCTGCGTGTGTCACACTCGTGAGCCTGCGATCGAGTATAGAGTGCTGTTTATCAATAGCACGCATGCTGCTGTATTTGTCACCAGAGCAAAAAAAAAGAAGTAGAAGAAGAGGAAGGATCCCGGTCGAGATTTTTTTCTCCGTAACCCGAAGAGCATCGCCACGAGCTTTTAAGATAAATAATGCACGCGCCGAATTACCCGGTATTACTATGTCTCGGGGATCGCTATAATGAAAATAAAAGGCAGCTCTGTTCTGTATACTGCGCGTGTGGCGATCTCGAGCAGGAAGAGAGAGAGAAGCTGACTCGAGCGTTCCTCGATGCCTGCGTGTTTTCGGGGTAGAGCTCGTTTCAGGCGCGCGAGCACAAATCTCTTGTTTCCCCAAGAGCTTTAGCAACAGCAGCAGCAGCAGCTCTCGCGTATCACACACGAGAGAGAGAGAACGAGAAGGGCCTCGCGCGCTTATTACGGTAAATATAAATCCCGAAACGGTCTCAGGGATTCAATATTTGCGACGGGATTAGGATGGGCTTGGCGCTTGATCGGCTGCAAAATTTTTTCACGCTTTATTGATAGCCGGGCTCACCCCTCCGATCATGCGCGAGGACCTGGTGTGGATGGGATACGGTGGTGTGTGTAATATCGTGGCGCGCGCGTTTATTAATACACGATCCAGCTGCGTCAATCCTTTTTTTTCTGATATTTACCGACGTACCTATTTGTTTGGGGGATTTTTTTTTTCGTGGCTGCTGTTTCCGATACCACGCACATATAGTACTCGTAAAGTTCGATGCACTCGCGTACGAAATTTGATTCACACGAGCAGTACGGCTGACACGACGGAAATAATAACGATACTGATATGCTAAATCATGGATTTTCAGATCCTTTCGAATACAGATACTTGTATACAGAAAATTAAAGAAATTATAGCAATTATACGACAACTTTACAGCAACCAGCAATATACCAACCGGAACTTTGTTTTGCCACTTGCTAGTTTACTATACGCCATCTGTTGATGGATCGAAAAGCTCATAGTCAAATATGAGTAGTACATGCACTACAGTACGGATTCTAAAATAATTAATCTACATATTTTCTTTCAAAAATATAATTCATTTTTAGAATATCTTTTTAAATCAATAACCAGTCGTCTAAGAATAGCTATCAAATGTATCTATTTTGATTTTGTGTTTGAATCATGATTGCCTCTCGTCACCTTGGGCTTAAAGTAATAATAAGATGATAACACCTAGTATTATGTGATCGCATAATTTGCAGGTTTGCTTTAGGATTTTCCACACAAATTTTCCTCGATTTTATATGAGTAAGCGCCAAGTGACGTCTACTTTCAAGTATGTACGATTTTTTTTTAAATAAATCGATAGCAAAATCAAGGATAAATACCACGTAACTGTGTCAAATGCCAGTTGAAAAATAAATGAATGCATACATTTATCTGCTAAGATACTTTCCTACAATATTCTTCTAAAAAAATTGTTGTGAATATTATTTTATATTATTAATTTAATACGAACATTTTCTTCGATATTAATATTTGCCAATAATGAGTAATAATCAAATAGATTCTTGGAGTTAGAAAAAAAGGATATTCTATTCTATTGAACAATATTTAAAAACTAAAATCTTGGTAGAAATATTCAATATTTATAATGACCTAGTGACAAAAAAATTTATTTATTTATTTATTTATTTATTTACCTTCCTTTTTTACAAAGGCCTGCAAATGATCGTTACTAATATTAAATACATTTTAAATGACTTGAAAATTACTATTAAACTGGTTTTAAAAATTTAGACTACCTTTCAGGTATCACTTTACAGTTTCACCGTTAGATGGCGATTACCTTTATAGGTTAATCTGCAAGTGGCAAAGTAAAAAAAATTGTATAAGTCAAAGCTCGGTTTTCAAAAAATAATTATTGTACCTGAAACACAAATATAAATTAGCTTGCCAAAATCACGAATTGAAAAAATCAGCCGAGCCGCAATCCGAATCGTTTACGCCCGATGAATTAATAATTGATACCTTCTCCTCTCTCTATTTTTTCAAATTACCCCGATCGGTTTATCCGTTCAAGATGAGACTGCGCGAAAGGAATTTTCAATTATTAACACTTTTGTTATACATCAAAATAAAGTCGACTATCTTAAAAAATCTTAACTATCCTTTTAAATCCTTTTTGAAAACTTGCCCAACTTATATTCGTATGTATATCCGAACCACTCGTAATTAGATCGTAATTAACCCTTCGATCGTTTCAAAAGCAAAAAAAAAAGAAAATTAATTAATCGAATTAGCGCGTATCGTAAGTAGGAAATGCGTACGTACATTAGTACTAAATACACACGATCGGGGCGCAATGACACCGCAAGCGGATTATACTGCTCGACAGTGGCAGGTGTTTCGGCGCGAACGAGCAGTAGTACTTGTCGCACTGTACTCGCTGCTCTCGAGTCGATTTCGCGCGCGGATGTGAAAACCGTGTACCTATATATACAATAATATTATAACGATCGCTGTCGGCCGACATCGCGACGTTGCGAAAGTTCGACTACTCTCGCTCGAGGAGATGACGCGCGGCTTTTGTCGCGCCGCATTATAATATCCGGTATCATACGAATAAGTACGGATACATGGCTGTGTATATATCTAATGTCATTAATTCGAAAATCACACGCGGAGCGTCACGATATCCGTGCGGTGCAACAGGCAAAAAATGACGATCGTGCGACAGCGGCAATGATCGGCTTCGTATTTCGCTTATAAGCTTGCCGCTACTGCCGCTGTATTACAAAAGAGCCCCGGCGGTGCGCGCACCAGCTGCGGGAAAAGAGATTTTTTCTCGATTTCCCTCGGATACCCCCCTGCCGCGCCTGCAGCAGAGAGTAACATTAGAATTTCTTAAACGACTCTTAATGGTGATTGAGCGAGTCGAGTAGCAGAGATGCCCGACTGAGCATTTCTCGCCCGTAGCTATGCCGCTACTTCTGCTGCTGCTGTGTGTATACGCGAATATCGTCGTATATATTATACGACGTGACGAGGATGACAGTTCCAACGGGGAGTATAGCCTGCTGCAGGTCGTCAAGTACCTATACGCAGCAGCAGCAGCAGCCGCGAGCTATGTGTATGTGCATTAATATTACGGGGCGAGAAGAGAGCGAGAGGAGGGCAATAAAACCATCGCGAACGCGAGAGCTTGCACACGCACAGATACACACACAGAGAAATACGGAAGTTTTAATCTCTGTTTGAAACTACTTTCTCTGCCTCTTCCTTGCGCTGTCTCTTTTACTGTCCCAACTGCCTATATATATGTATGTGTGTTAGTAGTTTTCTTTTCCGCGTACGTGTGTACGTGTGTGTGTGTACGCGTGGGAGGTGGGTGGAGAAAAAAAAGTTGGATACTCGTGCGCGCACACCCTCGTGCAGCGCAATAGCCCGGCGCGAGGCGAGGAGGACCATCGTCGTCGTCGTCGTCGTCGTGCTGCGCATATAATACCAGAGAGAGAGGCCATCGAGGATAAAATTAAGAACTTGGTACTGCTGCTGGCCAGAAGCTAGCTAGTAGCTAGCTTGCTCGCGAGCGCACATTAAGGTTAAAGAATACGCACTCCACGTATTTGAGCGTGGCAGTGGTGGTGGCGGTGGTGGCGGGAGCGAGCCGTTAAAAAAGTTTGAACAATAGATTTATGTTGCATTTCCGCCTCGTGCCACGGCCTGTGTGCTCCGCTTGCCTCTACTGCCCGAGTGCTGCTGCTGCTGCTGCTGTTAGAGAGAAAGAAAAAGCTGGAGCAATGAAAAACTTGGTCTTAATATCATTTATATCGTCCAACGACGTTTCTTGGCAAAACAAAATTAAACATTGCCCAGGCGGCAGCATCTAGTACAGTATAGCTGCAGTATTGGTGCGACTTATATACACACACACACAGATATGTATATAGCTAAGCTAGCAGCTCTTTTTCTCGTGCTTTCCCACGCGTGTGAATAAGGGGCACACTCGCTCACTCGCTCGCACACACACACTCGAGAGGGTTCTTAACAACGAAAGTTGTTGAAAAATTTCCTTTTGGAAAATGTCACTCAACGCGAGCGGCCGGGCAGGCGGGTGGAGTGAGCACGCGCGTATACTATACCACGCCAAGCACTGATTGCTAAAGTTTGCAGCCTCAACGGCAGCAGCATCAGCCTCGAATGGCCTGACTCGGGGTGCTGTATTTATTATATTTATACAACGGCCAACAAGCACCGCCACATCGATGTGTACAACAGCAGCAGTAGAATTGTCTAAGCCCTATAGATATATGCATTCAAAGTATCATAAATTATTATTGGGTCACGCGCCGCGCTTTTGACTCGACTCTTTGGCTCTAGCTGCAGCAGCGGCAGCTCTTTCTGTATACAGCTACGGCGGTATTTATATGTATAGAAAATGTAAAATAATATCGTCATTCCATCGGTCGGTCGCGTCGAGCGCGCAGAGAGAGCAGAGCTAGCGCAAAACAACGAGCGCCCGACGCAAAATCTACATACAATGCCGCCACCACATAGACACAGCCACCAACCGCCCCGATATATATATACCTATATACTACGCTATATGCATATATTGGCAAGCGGCAAGGGGGGGTCCGCGCGGAAATTTCATCAAAGAACATAATCCGCATTGTAAGCCGAATGATTGCATTTATATTCGCCTCTCTTTCTCGCTCGCTCTCTCTATACATATTCAATAGAATGGAAATTTTCGGGAAAAGCTCGCGCGCGACGGCGACACAGCTTTGTGTATGGAAGTGTGTTTATGTGTGTGTGTTTGGCGGCGACTGTATGCACCGCACCTATACACCGCTACGATCCATAAGGGTATGCCGTACACGTGTACTTGCTCCATAGTCCTTATATATGCACGCGCCGCGCTGCAGTCACGCGTGATTATAAAATCAATCGTAATGTGCGCGCCTCGACACAAAAGCTCGGCTGCCGCCGCTGCTTTGAAGATTATGTCGTTATACGCGCGCCCGTGTAGTAGGCAGCTGAGTGTGAACGGATGCAAAAAAAAGGAGCTAAAGAAGAAAAAAGGAGGAGAAAAAATCTCGGTGCGCGCAACGTGACTGTAATGTCTGTTTTGTACATCGATGGTGTGGTGCTTTTGGCACCCGAGATTTTCGGGGCGCGCGCAACAACGACCCTCGTCTATTGCCGCGACTGTAATATAGGCCTCCGAAACTAACTTAGCATAAATAAGCTGCAGCAGCAGCACAACGAGCATCGAATCGAGAAAGAGAGAGAGACAAGCTGAGCTTTATTGTATATACATTACGCGTACACAACAGACAGACAGTAGTAGCTATAAAGTTGGATCCGCGTCGACACTTGTGCTACAACCCCGGCCGTCGAACGAGAGAGGCTGGCTAAGCTAATAAACGTCGGGGCGGTGCCACTGCTGTTGCGCACTACTATACATAGTCTTTCTCTCTCTCTTTCGTTTCTTTATTGAATAATCAAAAAGTTTAATCGGCATGGCCAGAACATTGTAAATACGAAGACTATTTGGAGATTTAGAGCTGCTGCTGGCCTGTATACTCTCCCTTGAGTAGCCCAACCATATTATACATATAAACGTACACCCCCTGTCGCTGCTACTGCTGCTGTTGCTGCTGCGGCCAACCCCTTGATCAAATAGAATTGCAAAACGCGGAGTGAGACAGAGCCAGAGTGAGAGAGAGAGAGAGAGACTATGGCCGGGGCGTATAATATTTAAGCTGCATAGCCGAGCGTGTATACAGTACCGAGTGAGAGCGTGTGCCATCTGCATAAAAATGAAAGCCACGCACAGCCCTGCGGCACACGCGTATTTTCTCTCTCTCTCTCATTCACTCTAGAAGAGAGAGAGAGAGAGAGAGAGAGAGACAAATTAAAAGAAAGCACCCGAGCTCTCTAGCTGCGCCGGCCGGCAGCCCACCCCATTATTATCATTATTATTCGATAAACTTCATTACGGGATTAGCATATATACAAAAGGTGATCGAGCTCTACGTAGTAGTAGTAGTAGTAGTAGTAGTAGTTGCAAAATGAAAAAGAGGAGAACGAAAAATTCGCTTACGCCGCACACACGCATTGCACTGCGACTAGCCATAGTAAAGCAATTGGCCCGATATCGGTTCTGTGTATGTACGCAGGGTATGTATTATTGTAATATGCAACCAACCCCCGTGCGCGCGCCATATGCGCGCACACCTATGCAGACACAGAGAGAGAGAACTACTTAAACTATAGATATATGTATGCACGAGTGCTGATGGCGATTGGCAGTTGCTGCACTTGATGCTGCCACTACTGCTGCATGTGTGTTTACATTTGGAGTGACATGAATTCGTAGCAATTAATGGCATAAATGTGTGCAATTGTAAGTGCACGTATGTATAAACACACACGCCCAAGTGTACTTTCACTCTCTCTCTCTCGGCTTGGCTCGGCCCTTAAATGTCTCGCCCCCATCCTCTCTTCTTTGTGTGTGTCTATGTGTGTAGCCGGGCGCTTTAATGAAATACACGCGCGCGCGCACGAAGGTAAGAGGCGCACAATCGTAATAATATGTACATATAAACGTACAACATCATATATGCACATGTACTTAAGCGCGGGAGTACAAAGGTTGTACGTGTGCGTGACACTCGTGCGCTGCCACGTGCTGCTGCTGCTGCTCCTCCTGCTTACGTCCGTTTCCTTTTCTCTCTCTCTCTCTCTCTCTCGTACTTGTCGTCGTTAAGATTTTCCGTTTCTCGTATATGTATGCATACACGCGTTATTATACCCGTTTATATAAATGAAACTGCCGAGACGGACAGCTGGGCGCACGAGCACTTTTAATGTATAGGCCTCGCGCGCGCATTGTGCACAGCAGCAGCAGCCGCACCGGCTACAGAGTTTCTTTCTTCGCTCGCCATGTAGCCGCGCGCTAACTTGGCGTATATAAATACTCTGCTTTATGATCATCGTCGCGCACATACACACAACGACGACGACGACGATGAACCGACCGACCAAAAAAAAAATGTCGAAAAAAAGAGTAAGAGTAACGAGAGAAAAAACTATCATTATTTTATTTTGCACCAGTGCGCGCACCACGCGGCCGCTGCCGCTGCGCCTGTACACTATGCGCGCGTTTATACACGGCTACGGAGCTTGCGCTCGCCTCGCAGGAGATATCTTTTTTATCTCTCTCTCTCTCTCTCTCTCTCGTTGTATACTAATGCACACTCTGTCTATACTATATACTATACCGTCATCGTCGACTACGACGAAGCTAGTTTCTTTTTTTTTTCATATTTTTTTTTACATTTTTCGTTCCTTGTTTTCATCAACGCGGCCGCAACTTTATAATTTTTTTTCTCTGTTGTCGTTCGTTCGTTCGTTCGTTCGTTGCATTTCCCCCCTATTATAATACATAGACGGCGGCGGACGTGTTTTGGCTTCATTTGTTCTGCACGAGGCGATTATTTTCCGCGCTGCATT
Organism: Trichogramma pretiosum; assembly: GCF_000599845.2. Lineage (NCBI taxonomy): Eukaryota > Metazoa > Arthropoda > Insecta > Hymenoptera > Trichogrammatidae > Trichogramma > Trichogramma pretiosum. The sequence continues at coordinate 454,842 of NW_019640824.1, forward strand.
AATCCGATTAACACGGCTATTAATTCTTTATTGATCCTCTCTTCCGGGTGCATAAATATGGCCGCGGCCTGTGTGTGTATGTGTCTGCATATTATATTATTATTATTATATCCCCATACACTACGCTTAACGTTTAATCGTTTTGTTGTTCGTCTGCGCGCGTCCCTCCGTCCATCCGTCCATCCGTGTCCGTGCGTGGGTGGCTGGCTCCACTCCGATCGATTTTAATGCAAAATATGCAACGGATGAATCGATCGTTAATTTTACGTGCGCTCGCGCGCGCGGAACGATCGGAAGAGGCGATGCGAAAATCGCTTCGAATTTGCCAAATGAATTATTATTAACTTGCCAATAGCAGCAGCAGATACTGCAGGCGGTGGTACAGGCGGCATTTAAATTCTCATTTTTGCTTTATCGACGCGCACCGTGATTACATATTTGTCGATGATTTTTTTTTCATCTCCAATTGGTTGTTACGACCGCGGATGCGTACCATCGTGTGTACGTATCCTGTAGAGACGATGCAAAATAAAAAAAAAACATCAACAACGCGTGCGTTAATTCACGCCCGTGAGCGCGTGAAAAACAAATTTTTCATTCCACTCCAGCAGTAGCAGCGGCAACGACGACGATGATGATTTCATTTATAAATCCGATATATAATTTCCATCGATCGAGCGACGCGCGTATTACGCGCGGGGATTAAGGAAGGATTTGCTTGTATACGCATTAGCATTGAATAGAGCACAACGAGGATTCGTATTTGTTTTTGTATCTTTTATTTTATTTTTTTTTTTTCATTTTTTCATTATTATAAATCGCATCGGGCGATTCGGGCGATCGGCTTATAAATAATAATAATAATAATAAATTAGCGTTGCGCATCGACACGATGAGCAATAAAGCGAATGATTTAAAACTACTAATAATCTTATTATTTATCAATAAAGCAAAAATGAAGAAGGTCGCGATGTAACAATCGATGATGATATTTACAAAATAATATTATTGTGGTTTTTTTTTCCTTTTGTTTTTTTGTTTTCGCAATTGCTACAAACGATATATTAGCTAGTAATACGATCGGCATGAAATGTTAATGACATCATCAACCGCGGACAATCGAACATCAATTCACATCCAACTTACACACACGCTCACACGCATACACTTAGACACTATATGAACGTACAGCAATAGCAAATGAGTCAATCATCGCGTTCGCATATATGCACAATGAAGTGGTAAAAATAAAATAGGAAAAAAAAATAAAAAATAAAATTACACTAGAAGCGCCTCGCAAGCTTTTAGAGTGCGACGAATACACACACACACACGGACTTGCCTCTCTCGCGCACTGCAACAATCATCTAAGCACTTAGCCAGAGTGCGCGAATCATTCGTTGGATTACACTGTACGTTCACGTTTTTCTTCGCTGCCGTGTTCTTTGCAATTTGCGTGCGAAAAATCAGTTGCAGCTTACAGGAAGAAAAAAAAAAGCTAGTCGGGTTTTTCAGAGCTCTACTCGCATTGACGGTGCAAATATATAGTACAGTAACGATATATATAGAAGTTCGACTCTATTGATACATATAGCTATACGCACCCACTCGCGAATAGCTTCGAGCTAGTGGTAAAAAATAAAAAAAAATTCATAGACTCGTGTCCGGAATGCGTTTCGATAGTTTCGGTACGCACACATACACACACATACGCAGTTATAGAGTTAAGTGTATGCGTGCACGCTCTCGTTCTGCGAGCGAGACGTCCCGTTGCTGGCCCGCGAGCGAGCGAAAGAGAAGAACGAAAACCCGTAAAGTGCCCCAGTAAAATCGGGAAATCGATAAATTCACGTGTGTGTATGTATCGGGCACTCTCGGGCGCGCGCGTGGAAACAATGGACTCTCGCAAACACACACACACACACACACACACGCACACAGACAGAACGAGCACATATTTCGCACTTAATTAACGAGGAAGAAAAAATGATGAAAAAAAAAATTCAGGTTCGCGAGAGCGGCGGCTGCTATATTTTATACTTGATCTTGAAAATCGCAAAACAACACAATGAGTCATTACGCGAGAACGGCGCGTCCAAAACCTCAGCGCCGGCAGCGATATACACACAATGTATTTAAGCGATATCGCCGTCGAGGATCGTTGACTCGGGGGGCACTTGTAATAAACGAAATATTTCATACTTGTATAATACGCGAACGCTACTTGGCGCGGCCGTACTTAAAAAAAAAAAAAAACATGCTGCACACGCGTCGACATAGGAGGCCTCTTGTTAGCCTGTGTGTGTGGAGCTCAATACATACATTCATACATGCTATGCAGGCACACTTCACACGTGAGCTTCTGTGCTTCAGGAAGCGAATATTTGCCATTATACAATGATAAATCTTAATACGCATATGTGCTAGCAGTTCTCGGCACTCGAGAGAGCGACGAGAGAAACAATACGATAATAAAATGAAGGAGTAAATGGCCGTGAAATATTTACAACGTCGATTCCCTATTACGCTATTTACACACTCAAAAAAGTTTCATACCAAATATACAACAGCAGGTCCTTAAGATTATTTACCTTTGATAACTTTGTACAATTATTAACGTCTCGAGGAAGAAAACAAAACGAGACTGTGCGCCGTACGTATGTAATATGTCGTTACATGATTTGTTTCTTCTTTTTTTTTCGTTTGACGAGAAAAAAAAAAGCAACGACAACAACAATATTCAGTCTTTGACAATTGGCACGCGCCTCGCGTCAATCGTTCGTATTTATATACACACACGCACGCGCACATGTAATTTATTTCGATCGTCGTTCGATCTAGTAAATCGACTGGTAATAAATCGGCCTGATGACTCGGGCGACCGCCGGGTGATAGTAAACGTAGCTGCCTCTCCGGCTCATCGGCACGACGGCGATGAAGCGGCTGCTCTTCTTAACAGGTGGCTGTCTGATCAGTGGCATCGCGGGTGGCATCATCTCGCGCGCCGGACTCTTGATCTCGTTGTAGGCCTCGAGCTCGTGGAAGGCCGGCCTCGCATCGGCGCGCAGATCCTCGATGTCCTCGTCTCTGGGGCTCGTGGGATGCGACGACGACGAAACAACGGAAGGAGACGACGAGGATGAGGATCTGTCCTCGGGCACGGGACTGCCGTCGGGCAGGACGCGCACGGCCCAGGGTCCGTCCGACAGGTAGGTGCTCGGCGGGCTAGCGTAATCGGCGTTGAACGAGGACTCCTCGGCGGCCAAGTGATTGCTGTCACCGAAAGCTGTTGACAATACAAAAAAAACAAACTGGTAAGCCGATGTGTGTATATAATAATAATAATGATAATGTAAAGAGGTGAAGCAACAAAAAAAAAGTCGAAGAAAGTTAGACCGCGTGCTGATTTATCGCGGTACGCTGTGTGCTGCGAACGAGTTTTGAAATCGAGCGCTTCGTCGTCGTCAACGTAGTACGCGCGCGCGTGCGTAAATTACTAAAGTAGATCCCCCCTGAGCCCCTGATGGTGTGTATAAGGAAGAAAGCGATTAGTGGGATCATTTGTCACCAAGTATAGTGTGCCCCGTGTATGTGCTGTGTGTGGCGATGTGTTTTAGCCGTCGTCGTGAGATCGCGCACACAGGCCATATAACGCACAGGTAGTGGCGGCGGCGGCGGTGGAGATTAAGCCGAGGCTAATTAAAGCGAATAATGCGCGCAAGAAGCTAATTAATCAATTTGAGTGAAAGAGCAGTAGCAGCACACGCGTAGCTCGAGTACGCGTAACAATATATAAATCGGTTTCTTCCGACATAGCGAAAGAGTCTCGCTATTTCGTGCGAGCTTTTTCTCGCTGATAGGCAGACATTTCTGCGTATAGCGCGTCGTATTATTGTGTGTACAGCGATATTGGGCCGCGAGAGAATCGAGAGTGATATACTCTTGAATACTCGGAGATGTGTAGAAAACGTCGTCGAGTTTTGACATATATTTAAGAAGACGGCGAGTAAAGGCAGTATAGAAGGAAGACGAAATCATACTGTGTACTCGAGACGTACATATGTATGCTTTTGTCGCAGCGACAAAACTATTATTACACGTTACTCGCTGAGATTTCAAGTGAATTTCGAGAGAGAGTGAGAGGAGGTCGCTCATGTACCCGAATAATCTCTTTCTCTCCTTTCACACGTACGCACAATTGCGCGTTTGGTACGTACGGACGCATGAAAAGGAAAACGATTAGTAGGAGCAATGATTCCTTTTTAACGCCGGGCAAAGAAAAAACACGAACCCTTCGCTGTATAAAAGGAAGAAAGGAAGAAAAAAAAAATCTGACGCTTATAACGTCGCGTAATCGATCTTCGACCGGGGGCTCCGCATTATATATACGCTAAAACGGGACCTGTGCCCCGTACTTTTAACGCACAAGGCGACTTGTCACACGCGCCCCGTTTATTACGATCCATCAACGCGCTCGATCGCTCGTCACTTTTATATATATACACGACGAGGCCCCAGATGTTTTTTGGGGCGAGATGAATGGAGCTGTGCCGTTGACGAGTGGTCGATCGGTCGATCGATCTCTATCCCCGACACAACTGCCATGCCAGCTAGCTTGCAATATTATATAGGTTTCCGCGCGAGGACGTAGGTATACACGCGTGTGTGTGGCAAGAGTAGTTTTTTTTTTTTTTTTTAACTCGATGTATATTACGTGCGTTCCTCGAATAGTTGCGGGTTGCAGCGTGCAGGGACACGAGCAAAAGAATCAACTGGTCGTGTACTACTATACTATTACTACTACTACTACCCTTGCATGCACATGTTCACAAATAAACGTGGCTTTTATGTTTCAGAGACTGGCTTAAACGCTACATAAGCTACACATGCAGCTATTTTCTTATAAACCTCTTTGTGAGCGACGATATTACGCGAGCTGCGCAAATCGATGAGAATCGATCGTCAGTTAGAGAGGAGGGTAGCTATACGTTGAACAACGACGACAACACACACATTCTCGAGCTCCGTTGGAGCATAAAAGCCCCGCGAGATTTACGCGCGCGCGCAGATATTGTGTCGTAGTAAACATACATACGAGTGCAGCAGCAGCAGCAGCAGCCGATACATTATAGAGAGATGCAATTTAGGGGATCGTTTACGGAGTACCGCGCGCGCGATGACGTGTATACTGTTTGTATTTTACGTGTATAGGTGCGAGAAGTAATGTCTGTATTACGGGTATCGATGGAGCAGTATATAGGTGTCATCTCCGCGGGCTGCCGCGAGTTTATTGTCCCTGCGTAAACACACACTAGTTCCTCTCTCTCTTTCTTCGCGTTATATACTTGGATCTTCGGATACGTAGTACGTATTTCATCGCTTGCGTAACGTAGCACTGTTATACTCTGCTAAATAGCCTACTTATTTATTCGCGCGGGTAAGTGATCGGTTTATTGCTCCGAGAATATCGCATGAACTCATGCGCTGTTGTTTGTTTGGATTGTTGTTTTTTTTCCTTTTTTTCTTTCTCCGTAATATGCTCTGGTATGCGGGGCTCCGAATTTTTATTCTCTCTGGCTTTTTTATATATTTATTTACTTATTTTTTTGCTCTCTTATCTCTCACGATTTTTGATTTAAATTCGATTTATGATCGAATCGAGGCGATAAACGTCGATGTAAGCGGTTTTGACACATTTATACATAGGTGTCGATGAGCGCGCGCTCGTGGGTCAATTAAAATTTTTTATTATCGTATTTTTGTGGGTATAATAAGTGGACGACTTTTGTATACTGAAATTTTTAGCACAAAGAGTATATACGCGTACTCATCGACTCGGGATATACGTCTCGCATCACTAGCTCAAAAAAGCTCGCAAAGGGACGAGCTTATAAAGGACAGAGAGGAGAAGAAGCGATATTAGGCTCGCTACAAAGTATCATATATAGATCTTCGTGGCGGTCTTTCGGGGAGGGCTTTAAAATAAATTGACCGCGAGGGCGTACTCTCGACTATACACGCGCCTTTGTGCTCGGCTGCTTATATATACCGGACTTCGAACTTTGCCAACGATGACGACAAAATAATCGACGACAATGAACTCCCCCCCGTACTGTAAGCCGCCTCCGCTGCTTATACTGCGCGCTTATCATAACGACGACGAGCTCCATAAGGCAGCGACAACAGCAGCAGCAGCAGCAACAACAACAGCAGCAACGTCGATGCGGCAAAAAGAAAGAAATAATAGGGGATAAAAAGGCAAAAAAAAAAGATGAACAAGTAAAGGAGAAAAATAAGGCGACTATAAGGCTCGTCTCTCGATGTATAAAAGGCTATTGAGCTCGCGGATGGTTTGCGATACAGCACGCGCACACATACACACGCTGAGGCCTCTCTCAATGTGTGTGCATGTTTATATTTGTATACAAGGCAGAGGGAGGCAGTTTGCGCAAAATCTCGATGAGTCCATACAGTAGACTATAATATATAAGCCAAAGTTGCTGCTGCTGCTACTGCAATCGACGATACGATATATCTATATAAGCGCGCGCGGAGAAAATGTGAAAGCTGTTCACGCGCGCGCACTCGGCCCATTCTTCGTTCCCAGAAGAGCCGCTGCTGCTGCTGCAGCTACTACATACTATGCTGCTATATACTAGCTCGCGAAAAAGAAAACAGAAAAGTGACCCCGATCCGCGGAAATGCTCTCGATCTGCTCGATGGCTCGAAGGAAAAGCCGTCGTCGTCGTCGTCGTCGTCACGGGAGAGGAAAGAGGAAAAATTGTCCTCTCTTGTACGCGCGCTGACGTGTGTGTTTGTGCGCGTGTGTGCATAGGTGCTCACGACGACGACGACGACGACGACTCTCTCACGTGAGTGTGTGTGCGGGAGGTGCATGACTGCACGTACTACGATATATATATATTTTTTGCTACACTTTATCTCGATGTTGTGTATAGGATACAAGACACGTATGATCTGAAAAGTCGCGCGCGGGGGGCGCGGTGGCGGCACACGAGCACCGCCGCCGATTGTACCGAGCGAAGCCGATCTTACACGTTGCATATATAGATATATATACACAGATATTGTGTATTTGCTGCGCACGGCCACGGAGCGGAAGCAGCGAATGCACTTATAACATCGCCGGAGCCGATACCGATCTTTCTCTCGCTCGCTCGTCGATCTCTTGCAACTCGTTTTTCTATATATTTCTTTTTTTTATTATCGTGCGCGTTGGTGGCTGCTGTTACTACTACTGCTGCTGCTGCTGCTGCTGCTGCTGTACTCATATAGACGTGCACAGTTCTCGATATATAAGTATATTTCTATCTTCCAGCAGTGCAATTTTATTTGGGCTTTCCTCGAGTTTTTGATTTTTATATAAGTGCACTGCGCGTTTCTTAGTACATATAGATAGAGAACCCATGCTGCATATTCCGACTCCATACCTGCATGCGCTTGATACGGATCTCATATATATTCGCGCAAAAGACTCGCGCATCGTGGAAAAATGAAAAGAGGCTTTTTATTATACATATAGGTATATCTCTCTTTCTTTTTCTGCTGCCGCTGCTGCTGCTACCACCGAGTTGTGTTATTCGATATTTGAATATATATTTCGAGTGACGTGCGCCTTAAAGGGCGGTTGCGAAGCTCGAAAAAAGGAATTTTAATGGCGATGAGAGATAGAGAGATATAGCATGAGTACGTGCATCTCGGGAATCTCTGCTCGCGGAGCGCGCGTCGTTTTCTTTAAACTTTGTCTCCTGGCCCCGCTGCAGCGTGCCCTTCAATTCCTTTTTTATTCTCTATTTCTTGATTTAAACTGCATTTTGCTGCGGCGTTATTTTATGAATAGAGCCGTGGATACGTAAAATTGAAAAATTAAATTTCAATTCGGCCTTCTCTTTTTTCCATCTTTTCATTCGTACTGATTTTAATTTCGTCTTTTTTTTCGGTTTTATGCTTTTATTTATCTTAAAACGTATTTATGTTTAGTTATATTTCGTTTAATAGGAAATAGTTAGATTGAGTTGAGTTTCATTATCTACTTTACACATGCTGCGATAATATTTCAATCGGTATCTAATGGATTTGTTTAATAAAGTTACTAATAATTTTTATAAACATAAATCTTCGGTAACCTCGAAGTCAATAGATGATAACAATTTTAATAATAATTAAAATTTTAAAACTAATTAAAATTTTTACAATAAATTAATTTGAGTTGGCGTTTTTTACGAATTTGAATTGCGCGGGTACTTGCGGGTCTGATTTTTTAGAGCACCAAAGTTAAGTGAATGACGCAGCCTAATTACAGCGTGTCTCTCCCAATACTTTCCAGATGCTCGTAGTCAAACGACGTGTACACTCGCAGCTGCTTCATTAGAAAGTCTATCGCCGGCGTGTCGTCTACACGTACATGTGGCCTCTGCTACGCTGTGTTTTCATGGTTATATAGCTCGCACACGTGTTTTTTAATCTCTGTGTAAATAGTATTAGTTCAAATAAAAAAAGGCATCGAACGCAGCAAGTGACTTTTGTGACATAAATTTAAACAATATCTCAGATTATATCAGTGACTGTGTTGGTGTTTGAGTGCGCAGAACAATGAGTGTCTCCAACGTCGAAGCCGCGGCAAGTTTTGATAGCCAAGAAAAATTAAACAGGTTGAAGATCTTACGAAAAAATCTCGATTTCAAGATCGAACAAGAGCGACGAAGATTCATTCTTGAAATTTATCCTTTGATTAACAATTGGAAGGAACAACTACCAAATCTTTTGGACATTTTCCGAAAGAAAGAAATTGAGTGGCTTCTCTTGGATTGCATTAATTATTGTGGCGATCGTGACGATTGTCAAGCAGAACGACTTATTGACTTCCTCATCAGCACCGGCTTCAAAGACGAGCCCGTAATTCCTGAAGGCCTCAGGAAACGCCTGTTTCATCCAATACTTTTTCATTGCACTACACCACTGCATCACGTGGCGAGGCGTTATCTCAAGAACCATAGCCTACTTTCTATAAAGATGACCGAGGTTATTTCTAAAGTTTTCGAAGTGTACGATCGATTTGATGTGAATTACACGGACGAGTACGGCTTGATGCATTTTCACGTCGCCTGTATGTGCGGCGATGTGAGCATCGCCGAACGATTTCTCGAACTCGGCCAGGATCCCAATATGATCTGTCGAGAAACAGGTGATTCGCCCTTGATCTTGGCTGTGTCCAGTGGCAACAAAGACTTGATCGAGCTGCTGCTGCGAAAGGGCGCGAATTGGAATCTAGCCAATAACGACGGCATGACAGCTTTGCACGCCATTTGCGCGGGTGACTGGGACAATAGCGAATTGATCAAGGTATTTATCGAAATTTGCAAAGAGAACGCAAAGAAAGATCAGCTAGTGCAAGTCGATGCCGAGAACAGTATTGGTCAGACACCGCTACATATAGCTCTGTTGCGTGGCTACAGAAATTCCTTCGAGTGTTTGCTGAGACATGGTGCCAATCCAAATGCACCGAATCAAGATGGTATGACGCCTCTGCATATCATTTGTCAGGGTGACCGCGACGATTGCAACTTTGCAGAGATGTTGTTTGATTTTAGCGACGACCAATATGAGATACAAGTCAATGCCAAGAACAATCTAGGTCAGACACCATTGCATCTAGCACTGTCTCGTCGCCATAGAAACTTGATTGAATTTTTGCTGAAAAATTGTGCCCATTCGAACGTGGCCAGCGGCTTTGGATTGTTTCCTTTGCATATAATTTGCCAGAGTTCGAGCGACGATGACTTGCTGGAGCTTTTCTTCAAAATCAACGACGAGATTCAGCAAAATGTTATCGTCGACGTCTGTTCCAATTTTGGCAGCACACCGTTGCACATGGCCGTGTCAAACAAAAACAAGAAGATGATCAGAACGCTGCTGTCGAGAGGCGCCAATCCGAATGTTACGGACGTTCAAAGGATACCTCCGTTGATGATCGTGTGCAAGGCCGACCGCGACTATTATGCCTTGGCGAAGACGTTGCTCGACCACAGCAAGGAGCCGCTGCAAGTCAATCATCAAGATAAGTCGGGCAACACACCGCTGCACGTGGCCGTGTCCCGAGGACGCAAAAACTTGGCGCAATTGCTGCTGAGAAACGGCGCGAATCCAAATGTAGCCAACGCGAGAGGAGCAACACCTCTGCACCTGGCTTGTCAGGGCGACAGCGACGACTACAACTTGGCCAAGATGCTGCTCGATCTGTGCGACGATCGGCACAAGCCGCTACAAGTCGACGCTCGAGACAAGTTCCGTAAGACACCGTTGAACTTGGCTACGACGCACGACCACCGTAACTTGGTCCTGTGCTTGCTGAGGAAGGGCGCGAATCCAAATTTAGCCGACGAGGATGGATCGACTGTTCTGCACTATATTTGCAAGAGCTCCAAGGATGCTGATTTGGTGGAGAAATTCCTCGAGGTCGTCGACGAGCGTAAACTGTCGTGGCAAGTCAATGCGCGAGAAAAAGGGGGTAATACACCTTTGCACTTTGCCCTGCCCCGAGGACACAGAGGCTTGATCGAATGGCTGCTGCGAAATGGCGCCAATCCCAATTTTATCAACGACGAAGGAGTGACTGTTTTGCAAGTTATTTGCAAAGAAATCGAAGCAGGTAAACTCACTGATAAAGGCTTGATAGGATTGTTCTTCGATCAAACGGTGCAAAACAATGGCCAGGATAAGTCGGCTCTGAGGCAAGAATACAAGACGATAGATCCGAATACAGCCTACAGCGCAAAATTGACTCCTCTGCACATCTTGTCTAAGTTTGCCAAAAACCATTCATTGCTGGATATATTTTTCAAGCTCATGGACGAGCATCGTCAAAAAGTGCAGATAAACGCTCAGGACAAATTCGACGTCACACCATTGCACTTGGCATTGCACTTGGACTCTGTCACAAGCGAGACGGTGGAATTGCTGCTGCGAAGAGGCGCCAATCCGAACGCGACCAACGTAGATGGATTGACTCCTCTGCATGTCGTTTGCGTCAGAAAAGCCATGAAGAATAACGATAAAACAATCGTGGAGTCGTTCTTCAAGATCAATGGTGAGCTTGGGCAGGAGGTACAAATCGACGTCCAAGACAAGAAAATGCGAACACCACTGCTACTGGCTGTGGCGAATTTCAAGCCCGATGTGGTCGACGTCCTCCTGGATCGTGGCGCTGATCTGTCCAACTTCGTTTTTCCAGCCGAGGATTATCTCTGCAAGAGATTCGAATCGCTTCAACGACCCAACGCGCTGTCGCTGGCATCCGGTGCTCTGGCCGCGGTGGAGCTCTTGGAGGGCAAAGGATACGAGCTGAAGCTTCGCGACGCCATGAAGATAATGAATCTGTTCGCCAAGCACGAATTGTTTGTGAGCTCGGAGGATCTCCAAGAGTGCCTGCACGAGGACGAGAAGTTCGTGAAGATATCGAAGAAGCTAACGATACGCCCGGGCATGTCGCTCCACGACCTGGCCAAATTACCAGCCGGAAAGGAGGGAAAACTACCCTGCACCTACTTGGAGCTCTACAGGTTCTGGCGCTCGGGCGATCACTTCTTGTTAAGGGAGAGAGTCGCGCCCCTGTGCGAGATTACGGCGAGAAGGTTTTTCCGTCGATGGGCACAGAATTGTTTACCGGAATCGTTCATCGACGAATCGTTGATGAACGCAGATTTGTGGCATGTTTGCTCGGTGGCGCTAAAAGCTAAAAGCTCTTCAAGCGCTAAGTCAAGTAAAAGTAGCCCAAGTAACTCAAGGAAAAGCTCGCCATCGTCATGAGCATGTTTGCTATATTTTTTGTAATGTCTAGTGTTAATTTTAGACATTTTTTATGTCGTTTAAATAAATAAATTAAAAAATGAATTCATTGTGTTTTAATTTTATTTCAGCCTCTTTAATGTATAGTCCAGGCCCCAGCTTCGCAATGGTCAAAAAAATTTTTTTAGTCGAGTTTTTTACACATTCCCATGTAAAATTGCCCGCTGAATCCGAATTTGCATGTTGCCAGGCCCAAAAACGTGCCCAAAATTGTTTAAACAAATTTTTTTAAACAAATGGTCAAAATTTAGGTTTTTGGCCTGGCAGTACATTTTTTAAGTTAATTGGATCATTTTAAAGAGAAAAGGTCTCTTGACATTTTTCTCTAAAGTTGATAGATTTCGAGTTATTCAACATTTTATGGTGCAAAAAACTCGAAAATGTCCAACTTCGACATTGAAAAAATATGTGAAAAACGTAAAATTTTGATGTTGCCATAGCGTTTTCTTACACTTCAAACATCCCTTTATAAAGTCCCGAAGCGTTTTAGACGATAAAATTGATGAAAATTTCAAGCGCAAGTTGCGGGAGCAATGCGTATGGCTAACCTTACCGTCAAACTCGCTGATTTAAAAGTTGATAACAAACAGGTTTTCAACAATTTTATCGTCTAAAACGCTTCGGGACTTTATAAAGGGATGTTTGAAGTGTAAGAAAACGCTATGGCAACATCAAAATTTTACGTTTTTCACATATTTTTTCAATGTCGAAGTTGGACATTTTCGAGTTTTTTGCACCATAAAATGTTGAATAACTCGAAATCTATCAACTTTAGAGAAAAATGTCAAGAGACCTTTTCTCTTTAAAATGATCCAATTAACTTAAAAAATGTACTGCCAGGTCAAAAAACATAAATTTTGACCATTTGTTTAAAAAAATTTGTTTAAACAATTTTGGGCACGTTTTTGGGCCTGGCAACATGCAAATTCGGATTCAGCGGGCAATTTTACATGGGAATGTGTAAAAAACTCGACTAAAAAAATTTTTTTGACCATTGCGAAGCTGGGGCCTGGACTAGTAAGTTAAAATTCAAATGTAAGCTAATCCAGCTAGTAAAAATTTGATTGTATTTTTAATTGCTAAATTGAAAAATAAACAATATCGCATCCAACAGATGTTTTCAAAAGTTACTTAAAAATCCGTGAGATTCAAATTTGTTTCGAAGTAATAAATTTTTATTAAACAACTTTTTTTCTTTTCTCTCTGATTAAAGTGAAATTAAATTATTATTGCTACTCAACATAGTGTTAAAAAAAAATGGAAAAAAAAAATTAAAATTTTTACAATAAAGAAATTGAAATCTGCGTTTTTACGAATTTGAATTTTGTAGATATTGCTTACAGAGCTATTTTTGAAAGTACACCGCGCAGGCCCGATCCAAGTCATAGACAAAAATAGTTCTATTGAAATCTCTTTTTTTTCTGGCAGTGCTGCGCATGTGTAGGTGACGTTAAACGACACGTATCTCGCGGCTACTAATTTCACTTCGTTGACCTCGTGTGTTTCGAGTGTGTGTTTTTTTCTTTCCCTCTTATTGAAGTTTGCAAGTGCGGTGTGTTATTGTAGTGCAGCAACGAGTGATCTTTATAAATAAATCATGAAAAAAATAAAAATAAAAAGTGCCTTAAATTTTCGACGAATTTGTTCGTGCGTGCGTGCACAGAACGACGCGTCCACGCCCGACGACGAACCCGATAACAGTGCCGATAACCAAGAAATAGTCGACAGATTAGAAAGATTGAAAAGATTACGAGAAAATGTCGACTGGACGATCGAGGCGCAGCGATTCGAATTTCTACGTCGAGTCGACTCTATTATTAGCAACTGGGAGGGCGAACTTCCCAATTTTCACAATCTTTTTCACTGGAAAGTAATGGATCGTCTTCTCTCGGATGCCATAGATTATGGTGACGATAAAAACGATCCTCGAGGAGAACGATTCATCGATTTCGTAATAAGTAGCGGCTACAAAGACGAGCAGCGCACAGGTGACAAAGACGACAAGCCACCTGTGGTTCGCAGCACACCGGTACATCACGCATCTCGACTCAATGCCGATGGCAAGCTTTATCGAACAATTAACAGAGAGATCATACTTAAATTATTTAAAATATACGACAGATTCGATACGAATTTCGCTGACGACGACGGCCTCACGCATTTTCACGTGGCCTGCAAGTACGGCTGCGTCGAGGTCGTCGCGAAATTCCTCGAGCTCGGTCGCCACCATGTCGATTGCCGGACGCGAGCCACAGGCAGCTCGCCGTTGCATATGGCTTACAGCAATCCCAACAAGGAAGTGGCAGAGATGCTGCTCCGCCACGGGGCCGACCCCAACGCAGCCGATAAGCAGGGATTCACAGTTGTGCACTATTCGTGCTACCCTAACGTTTGCGTTCCGACGAAGATGCTGCTCGAGCTCAGCCAGGAAAAATACAAGCCGCTGCGAGTCGACGTTCGAGACAACTCGAGAGGTTGGTCACCGCTGCACTTGGCCGTGATGTTCGTCAACGGAGACTCGTTCGAATTACTACTGAGAAACGGTGCGGATCCGAACGCGGCCGACGAGACAGGAACGACTCCCTTGCACCAAATTTGCAGGCGCGACAACGAAGATTGCAAACTGGCTGAGATGCTGTTCGAGCTCAGCGACGAAAAATATAAACCGATACGGATCGATGCCCAGGACGATGAGGGGGACACACCCTTACTTTTGGCTATGCGTTACAAGTACAGAAAGTTGGCTGCATTACTGCTGAGAAAAGGCGCGAATGCAAATTTAGCCGACGAGGACGGAGACACAGCTTTGCACATCGTTTGTTATGGCAAGCGCGACGATTACGAAGCGGCGAAGATGTTGTTCGATCTTAGCAACGAGCCGCTGCAAGTCGATGCTCGGGATGAGACGGGATGGACTCCGTTGCATTGGGCCGCGCGTCGCGGACACAAAAACTTGCTTCGATTGCTGCTGAAAATGGGCGCCAATCCGACTTTAGCCACCGCGAGAAGAGCAACTCCTCTGCACCTGGTTTGTCAGGGCAACAGCGACGATTACAACTTGGCCAAGATGCTGTTCGATCTGTGCGACGATCGGTACAAGCCGCTGCTGCAAGTCGACGCTCGAGACTCACAGGACAACACGCCGTTGCTTACAGCTGCGTGTCGCGGCCACAAAAACCTGGTTCAGTTGCTGCTGCGGAAGGGCGCGAATCCGAACATAGCCAATAGCAATACGTACACTCCACTGAGCTGGGCTTGCCATAGAAACGATCGCGAGGTGGCGGAGATGCTGTTCGAGCTGAGCGACGAGCGATACAAGCCGCTGCGAGTCAACGACAAGAGCAAGCACGGTTACGCACCGCTGCATCAACGGCTGCTCACGATCGAGTACGCCGCTTCGGACTTCGTGCTCGAGTTGTTGCTGCGAAATGGCGCGGATCCCAATCTACCCGACGACAGCGAATCCACGCCTTTGCACATAATTTGCAAAAGTGCAAACAAATTGGTCGACGACGACGGTTTGGTAAAGCTATTTTTCAAGATATGCAGAGAGATGCATCTCACGGTGCGAGTCGACGCCCGGGATCAGTCGGGTCGCACGCCGCTTTATCACGCTCTGAAGCAAAATTTCAAGAAGATAGCCGCTGCACTGCTGAGAAACGGCTCGGATCCGAATGCAGTCGATAAGCAGGGATCGACTCTTCTGCATACGTTGTGCATCGAATTGACTTTCCATAAAATATTGAACAGATTCTTCGAGGTCATGGACGGAGTCAATCAGACTGTGCAAATAAACGCCCGGGACAGGTTGGAGGGTAACGCGCCGTTGCACATAATTGCAGCGAAAAACATGCGTGACGACGCGAAGGAAGCGACCGAATTTCTGCTGAGACGAGGCGCCGATCCCAACTTAGCCAACAAAGATGGCACGACCCCCTTGCACGTTATCTGTCAGAGAAGAGACTACGATGGCTTGGCCAAGTTATTTTTCGAGGTCAACGACGACTTGCGGCAGACGGTGCAGGTCGACGTCAAGGATAAGTCGGGCCGGACACCGCTGCTACTGGCTGTGACGCATGTATTGGCGGATGTGGTGGATGTACTCCTGAATCGAGGCGCCGATCTTTCCAACTTCGTTTTTCCGAGCAACAAAGATTTTCGACCAAATTTCGTAAACAATAATAAAAAGAAACTGCGTCTGATGTCGGGCGCTCTGGCGATCGTCGAGCGCCTCGAGCAGGCAGGATACAAACTGAACGGCAGCGACGCGTCAACGATTCGGCACTTATTCCAAAAGAACAAATGCTTGGACGAGCCCACGGTTATGGAAAATAATTGGTACGACAAGGAGGGTTTCGCGTGGATAGCGAAAAAGCTAATGATACGTCCGGGCCTGACGCTCTACGACCTGGTCCGGTTATCGCCCAGAGAGATGGGAAAACTACCCTGCACCTACATGGAGTTGTATCGATTCTGGCGCACGGAAAATTCGTGGAAGCCACCCGAGGCTTGCGTTGAACATTTTTGCGAGATAATGTGGAAAGATTTTTCGCGGAAGCGGTTGGTGAAAGCACCATCGTAATGTCGATCTATTTGCATGTATTTTTTTTTGCAATGACTGTTGTTCCACAACATTCAAATAAATAAGTCAAAAAAATTTGTTGTGTTTTAATTTTATTTTTTTTTTAATGTAAATAGAAACGGTGAGCAAATCAAGCAAGTAAAATTGTGAGTATTGCTAACTGCCAGAGAAAAAAATGAATAGCAAAATGTTCAACGTTCAATTAGAGGGGGCACGTCTAAAAAATTATCGACACAAGATTAAATGCCGAATTACTCAACAATCCACGATTTCGAGTTCACTGCATTACATAAAGAGCTGCTCGGAAGAGGTCTGGTGCTTCGCTGGTCAGGTACACATACACAGCATCCACGCAGTTTTTGTTTTGCAATTGAATTTTGAGAAACTTTTTCCGCGTATCCATCATATAAACTTCGCGAGCTACTTATGTCAGAATAAAAAATTAAAAATCAAAATAAAAAATGAACCTCCAGGCCTGGCGCAACGATTCTGAGTTTTTTTTCTTACCATACGTATTATACAGCACGCACGAAATCGAGCGCAAAAACTCGAGGTAGATCCACTGCGCGAGAGTCCCTTCTTGAAAATCCAAGCGCGCGTAAAATTAGAGAGAAAGCTCTCTCGCGCGGATCCGCGAAATCACGCAGCGAGGAGCTTCGTTCGCTCGCGCAGCTCGCGGATTAAATCTCCTGTCTGTGTATTTATATTATGTATGTACGAAAACGTCGACGAGATCGATAAGCGAGCTCGCGAATATATAATGATACGTAAGGCTTCTCTATATATACGTATACAAAACATCATTCTTTACACGCACATTGTATAGTATACATAGTTTTTGCGGGAAATTTCACCGACGCTCGCTCGCGCGCGCGAGATATGGCGAGGGATTTATATGCATGCTGTATATAGGTACGTATATGAAAATCGCTCTCGCTTTCGTTTATGTATACTCATGCTGCTGCTGCTGCTGATGCTGATGCTACGCTACGCGAGGATGCTCTTTAAGCCGTGTGCATTTTATATATTGTATATAGTGGAAAATAATATATACTCCAACGCGGGGCTGCACACGAGACGACGACGACGACGAGGATATATATCGAGAGGATACGTTTGGCATGTAAATTAATCTCTCGTAAACGCCTTGGGAAGGATGAAAAAAAAAAAGAAAAGATAAAAGGTACGTGCTCTTACCTAGTGGATCTTCCAGATAGTCGTTGGATTGGATGGGCTGCTGATGGTATTGCTGTTGCTGGCCCGGTCTGTTGGCCGAGAGATGATCTTTGTTATCGTTGTTGTTGTTGTTGTTATTCTTGGGGCTGGCGATGACGTCTTCGCTGGCGCCGATCAGCTCGCGCCAAACTGCAAGACGCAACAAAAAAGCGAAAAAAGATTTAATGAAAATTCGATTATATATATACGCCTTCTCGTGCGGTTTAAAGATATGCGCGTTTACGATATACGCCAGCGTGCTGCACATATTATACGCTATAGAGAGAGAGAGAGAAACGTAATTGAGGAAATTTAACGCGTGTTTGCCGCGGCGCATCCGCGGAGAAATGAAAATTTCTCCTCGCGCGAGTCCGTGTGTCCACGTATGAGTGCGTTTAACATGGTGTGTATACGCTATCGTATTTTTATAAACATATAGCCAATTGCGCGGCAATGTAGATTGTACGAGTGCTTATCATTATGCGTCATTATAAAAACTTATCATTATATTCTCTGTTGTTATTGTCATTCAATGGACGCCAGTGCCGCAGGCGCGTGTCCGATCTATTTTGATGCATGACTTTTTATTTACGCAAATTGTTATAAGCTCGCGCGCGCATTTTTCCTCGCGTTCGAATTGCTTTCGCGTACACACATACGCACGTCGTCGCGATTCCGATTGAAAACTGCCGCAGCTATTTATCTCTTCCAGAAATGACGAATGATCACAACAACAACAACAACAACAACAAAAAAAGAACAACACGAAATAAATTCTCGCATACTATGCTACTTACATAGAGCGGCGCGCGTGGCTAGAGCGAATGCACATCACGCACGTGTCTGTCGGGCGCATAATTAACTTTTTATGTTATATACGCGCGCGTTTCGTATGACGTATTATACCTCTTATAAAAAGCTTTTGGAATATTTGACTTTATATGGCACAGAGTCGGCGGCGTCCACGCGGGTCGGACGCAACGGATCGGATATGAAAATTGCGACGCGCGCATTCGCGTACACACGAAATATATTATAAAACGAGCGACGAAAAAAAGTCATTAGCGTATACATACAAATATACACGCGTACTATACGAATGACGAAAATATTTCAGCACGCGTCGATTGCCGCGTAAACGTATAATACGGTAATTGATTCAACGCGCGCGAGCGTGAGCTTATAAACTTCCGATTATAAAATTTCGAGTGTATACGTGCCTTTATTATATCGCCTGCGATCTTTCATCGAAAAAAAAAGTAGAAGCGAACTTAATCCGTCAATGATTTCACAAATCGTGTCGTATGTCGTATATATACTTATGAGCGAATTCGCACGAAAATACCCGATACGCGCGTAATTTTTCGTTTCCAGAAAATGAATCTCTCGAAACACACACAGGAGGAAAGAGAGAGAGAGAAAAGAAAGAGGGAAAAAAATCTCAGTCACGGCGCGCACGTGTGATTTCTCCAATTAAGGATTAATCGCGCAGCAGCAGCAGCAGCTACGGCAGCCACACGGTTACGGCGTAGACGAACCGCGAGAAGAATTTCCAATAATCGCGCCGTACAATAATCAGGCGAATATATGGGCTATTCCACAACAGGTGTTGCAAGCCCAAAAAATGAAGTTGAAAGTAACCATTTACTCTTCAAGAACACAATGAAAAATGAAAATCCTGAAGGGCACAGCCCCCTAGGTCCAACCCTTATGAATCTACAGGGGCTCAAAGTTGGATTTTCATGGTATGAGGATATTCTGCTTCTTACTCTGCTTTTCTGGGGGGACATAAGAAAAAATTTTTAAACCATGTTTTTTCATGTAAAATTTGATGTAGAATTCAAATCTGTACTCAGATGAGACATTAATAACCTCAAAACCCCTTGAAATAGAAAGTATGGTGTAATAGGACATAAATGTCAAAAAAAAAATATGTTCGTATACCTCAAATCAGCCCATATTGTAATATGTTCATCGATACACCAAAATACAACTTCTGATAAAGTTTGGTAACTGAGTCTCTATTACAGACAATTTGATAGCTTGCGAAAGGCCAAAAAACATGGAAAATGAGGAAAAAACCATGTTTTTTGGGCTTTCAAAAGCTACATAATGATCTGTAATGGAGACTCAGTTACCAAACTTTATCAGAAGTTGTATTTTGGTGTATCGATGAACATATTACAATATGGGCTGATTTGAGGTATACAAACATATTTTTTTTTTGACATTTATGTCCTATTACACCATACTTTCTATTTCAAGGGGTTTTGAGGTTATTAATGTCTCATCTGAGTACAGATTTGAATTCTACATCAAATTTTACATGAAAAAACATGGTTTAAAAATTTTTTCTTATGTCCCCCCAGAAAAGCAGAGTAAGAAGCAGAATATCCTCATACTATGAAAATCCAACTTTCAGCCCCTGTAGATCCATAAGGGTTGGACCTAGGGGGCTGTGCCCTTCAGGATTTTCATTTTTCATTGTGTTCTTGAAGAGTAAATGGTTACTTTCAACTTCATTTTTTGGGCCTGCAACACCTGTTGTGGAATAGCCCATATATATATGGTATATGGTAGCGGTTATAACGCGGCGGGAAATATGCAGCGCAGTGCAGTGCAGCACACACACACGTTATAGACTATGTACGTATACACACACACTGTAACGTGCGGGTTAATCTCTGTAATTTCAAGTGAAATCCCCGCTTGGCCAAACGAAAGGAGAAATGCGCGTGTGTAGTATATATCCTTGCGTTTAGCATATCAGCTTCATTTATTGCACGCGATCGTGCGTAGATATATATGTGCGCGTACGCATACACATCTAACACATTGTATCGAACCGTGAATAGAAAATTATAATAATTAATCTAATAAATCAGAAAAATGTGCAGCTCCGCGTTTGTACCGTAAATACGCGTAATAATAACGCGTATATTTTTATACATTTTTCTCTCTCTCTTAAATTACCCTCGACGACCATGAGATCGCTCTTGCGCGCGTGTGCGTCACACTATCGTATTATAATGTAATGTGTATACAAATGAGAGAGGAGCATAAACGAGTATTTAAACTGCACATCCCGCAATGGAAATTTCTTCCTCTCGATCAATGTAATAAGTGGTGTGCACTACTCACTGATTTTCTTGGCGCCACGCTGGAAGGGATCCATCTCGTCGAGACGATCGTCCTCGAGATTGGCCAGATATCTCAGGCCGGTCAACAGCAGGCTCTTGCTGCAGTCGGGCTTGAACGACTCGTCGCAGAATCTGACCACCTCCTGGCTGAAGACGCGGTAGAGATGATTCATCTGCCGGGGGGAGAGAAAATCGAAACAAAGGACGATTAATCGTTGAGAAGCGATATCAGTATATTGTAATGTATATTTTCAGAAGATGACAATCGGCGTGACATTGCTTAAAAAGGTGTATGCGAGTGCGTACATTATTGTCATTAATATCGCGAACGAGTATCATACGGATAATATACAGATGATGGGAATTATCCCGCGCGAGCGATGCGTGTCTATTGTATTATATCGTTACGAGCTCGATGCGCATACGGAGTCGGCGTCTTATTGTTTCGCAAGTATCGCGCAAACTACGATACGCAGCACTGGTACGCGAGTAGTGGTACAGGTACTCGCTGTACGATCGCGTACACGCGTATGCAAATGCACGAAAAACGCCATACACACATATACAGCAGGAACGCATGTCGTGCATATATTTGTACAGCGAGTGTGTATACCGTATACAGCACACGTATAAGGTTTAGGAAGAACACGTTTGGCATTGAGATTCACATCTGTATAATACTACTACTGCTACTCGTCCGCCTCGTGTGCTGTTGTTGTTGTTGTTACTGCTGCTCGACGAGAGCAAGAGAGGCCAATGCATTAATTCGGTATAGCTCGCGCGAGTTTCGCACGCGCCTCGATAAGTTCATTCGCTCGCGCGTGTATATCAGATTTATTGCAATGAAACGTTATTTGCTAGATCGCAGTTTACATTCGTGAAATCGTTATTTCATAGCCCTGGGAGAGATGCTCGAAATGACTAATGTCCAAATTACCAAAAAATAATTATTTCAAACGGTTAAAATAAATTTACATCGATTGATTTTTTTTTTTGCGATTTTCCTGATATAATTATGTTACAAATATTAACTGCAATTTGAATGACTAATAAATGAGAATAAAAAAAAATGTAGACTAGTTTTTAAACACGCCTTTACCGCTAGATGGCGAGTATCTCAAAACCTATAAATCTGCTAGTGGCTAAATCGAAATAATTGTATATAAGTATAAGCACGAGTAAAAATTCACACAATAACCACCCAAATATATCAGTTCTTCACGTCCAAGAAACGTTTCTTTGGTCAAAAGTTACTCATGAGGTATGAAGCATTGCTATTAGATAGGTAGAATAAAATAAATTCAACCCGAGCTCGATCCTCAATTACGAATTAATCTTTCCGAAAACGACGAGCGTAACTATTCTTCTGTAAAAACGATCGAGTGTGATGAAAGTGTGGCATTTTTTTAAAGTTCGCACGTGGTCGTGCGATCGAGTAAACAAACATCAGGTCATCCTTCATAGTACAAGTGCGCGCCGGGCAATCGATCGAAATCAATATAAAAAAAAAAAAAATAATAAAAGAAGAAGACGAGAGAAAGAGCAAAAGAATCCGAAGAACTCGAAATCGGGAGGTCAAGGGGGCAAATTATTATGTGCGTTATACAGTAAATGATATAATGATGAACGCCTCGAGCGAGTAAACATCTTGGCTCGTTTTAAAACAAACAAAATACCGCGCGCACGAGTACTCGTATTATACAGTCGCGCGTGTTTTTGAACACGCGCGCGCGCGCACGATCAATTCGGGCTTTTTTTATTTTATTTATTTTCGTATACTTTTATTACTTTGTTTTTCGTAAGCGAGCTCGCGAATCGAGTGTCAAGCTCCTCTCTCTCAACGTCGCGCGTGCTTTTTTATACAATAATGTATACGATATATACATTACACTTGATTCGACGTCCACGTGCGCGCGTGTATATACAGCGGGATTCGCGTAATATTACTCCAGGGCTTGCGGGATTTGTAGGTCACGTGAGTTCGTCGTCGTCGTCGTCGTCGTCCGTTGGTATACAGGCACATACACAAGAGATCGCGACGTATATGGCATATTTAATGTACTCTATATACAGGCGCGCGCCGCGTCCGTGTGTACTTGAACGTACGTGCGCGCACTTGCACAATACGCTCTGTATTATAGATATATTTATAAATCGTCGCTGCAGCTCACGTATTATACGCGCGGTAGTAGGTATAAATATAGTCGCGTTGAAAAGACGAAGAAGAAGAAGAGGTCGAGAAATGAGATCTATGTGAGCGCGTGCGGGAGCGTCAATTTGAATGGGACACGTCTCGCTCTTTCTCTCTCGCTACCTTGCAAGCGAGTTGCTTATAGCTGCCTGCCTGCCTGCCGCTGAATTTCCAAATCCCACAAGCGCGAATATGCGCGTGCATACGGATTTCCGGCATGTATGCCAAGTACTACTGCTACTACTACGACGGTATGGTATGCGAGAGCGAGAGAAATATCACCGAGCCTGCAGAATAAAAAGAGAGAGAGAGAGAGAGATCAAGTTTGAGCTGCGCGGCGTACGTATGTACGTAGCATCGAACGCAGGGGAGCGCCGTTTTTTCGGGCGAAGCTGGTATATGCATAATCGTATACCCTTTTTTTGCGCGTGCAAGCTCGCTGCGCTCGAGCTTTTATTCGTCGTGTGTACGCGCATTACAGTACAGAGAGGCGTACGTATACGTATATGATGATGTATGTCGGAGCGTTTCAACGGGCGCGCGATATCTCGAGGCAAAAACAATATATACACATTGCGCCTAGATGCAGCAGGGAGGAGGAGTCGAGAGGCGCCGATATATGGCGAAGCTTCGCGTACATAAAATCACGTAAGTTTTCGCGATTTCTCGATTGAAATTCTTTGCCTAGCGCACACACGTACGAGCGCACGTAAGTACACGCAAAAAAACAATTACGAGCTTGCGCGAGAGTTAGAGGGCGTTCGAAGCGGTGCTGCGCTGACGAGTCGTACAATGATGTACAAGCTTCATTACCGCGGGGTTGCTGTTGCACAAAGAAACTCGATTTGTGAAAAAAAAAATTCGGCGAATAATTATTCGATCAACGAGTATGAATCGATTGTGTAAAAAAATATTATACGGGCACTCGAGATTGATTGAGAGATCCGTATTATAAGTATGTAATGAGAATAAATATATTAATATATAAATATGGTGCAGGAAACTTGATCAGCTTGGCTAATCGCGCGGGCGCCTCGTATAAATACATTTAACAGCGAACAACAAAAGATATCGAAGCTTATGGAAGCAAAAAAAAAGAACAAAAAAACAAATCGTTGTATATAATTGATGATAAATGTTCTCTCGAATTGAGAGATGATCGACTGTAAGGACTTGACAGGCAACGATGTATATCGCTCAAAAACTATTATCCCGATCGCGCTTAAATACATTATACACTGTATTATATTATTTAGGTACCACGGCAAATAAAATTCATTCTCTGGTGTATGCGGGCGCGGGCGGGCAAGGTCGCACGCGTATACAACGCTCGAAATGGGTCAGAGATGGTCCGATCGACTCCGCAGGAGTGGGATACTCGATGTACCTAGTTACTACATTATGTACCCACGTGCTGGTAGAGGTATGTACATGGGAGAATACACCATGTATAACATCGAATTTTATCTAGATTTATTTAATAGCTCCTCGTCCGAAGTGTATGTATATAGAGTCACAACGTCGCTCGACGTCGGATATATGTATAGAGGGAGAGTCCGTCCGTAAGGACTCTCGAATTGTTCAATCGTGGAGCGGCAAGTCAAACCGATCGACGTTTATCTTTCGTCTACATACGTGTAGCACGTGTATATACACACACACTCGTGCACATTATATGATTATCTATGTATACTTGACTTAAAAAGGAGCGTACACTCGTCGCTACTCGTCCACGTAACAACGCGGGAGACGAGAGGAAAAAAGTCGTCGTCGTCGACGGATGACCTGACATTACGTATAGTACAGCAGTCGAGGCAGTACTGGGAGCACAAATCCTACGTAGGTATGTACCAACCCGTCGATATTTCGCATTTGACAGCCGGTGCCGTAACGTACGTGTGTGCGTAAGGCTTTTTATACTTATTTTGTATCGGTTGCACGTGCTCGCACACGAGTCCGTATATCCACGCGAGTGACAATACCAACTCTCCGCCTACGCCTACACACTAGCTCGTTATACATCTTGAATGCAAACATCATCCAATAAATACACATATAGTACACACACGTGTACACAGAGCAGAGAGAAAGCGGGTACGTATATAGGTATATGTGCGCGGACAAACAAGTGCTAACTATTCAAACTCCGCATGAACTGCAGCAGCAGCCGTCTCCTGCTCAGTGGAACGCAATTAGCGCTTAAAGTTAAAGTGGCGCGCGAGTGAACGCGCGCGCGCGCATATATACGCGACTGCGATGCGTGAAAATTTTTTTCTCTCCACCCACGCGCTCCTTTCTTTCTTTCTCTTCTTTTCTCTCGTCTCGTCTCGTGCGTCAATATGCGCGTGCTATACTACTATACTAGGCTGCTGCTGTCATGTGTGCTTTCGAAACTTTGGAACGCGCGCGGCGTGTGAAAATGTACGTATTGCGCGTGCTATACCCAAATATAGGTATATATAGCGTTGTACTCGCCGAGACGAAAAAACGTGCGTAACTTATGCCTATACGCATACAAAAACGAGTAAGAGCCGAAGCGAAGATGGGTTACACGCATTTAATTTCGCGAATAATACATTTATGTATATACCTCCGCAAGGTATATCGAAAGTCGAAAGCGCATTTGCGCGCGAGTGTGCGGTGCAGTGCGCAGTCGTGCGAAAATCGACAACTACTTAAGCGGCGTCGCTGGCGGGTATAGCAGAGAGAGAGAGAGAGAGAGAGACAGACGAGATGGATGGGAAATGTATGCCAGAATTTAATCGACGCACAGTACCCGGTGCACTCTCTGCCCAGGCGCCCCCGCGCCCCCGCACTTTCCGAGCCAAGCGCGCTGCGGTTAATGGACTTTAATGATGTTTGCCTCGAATTCCTATATAAACCTGTGTGAGTGTGTGTGCGCGCAAAGCTGCTGCACCACTCGATTTACGCACGCTCGCGCACGTGCATAAAGGCCGTGTGTGTGTGTGTGTGTGTGTGTGTGTGTGTGCAGTCCGAGGCCTAGCCCGAAAGCGCAGCAGCGCACGGTATAATTTTAAACTCGCGCGTATCCTACGTACGAGGACTAATGGCGCGCCCAATCGATATTGATTGGGTTTATATGCCGAGTGTATAAAACGGGAGCTGAGCTTTTTCTAGCTCCATTTCTTGTGCACATTATATATATGCAACATTATAATCGCGGATGATATAAAAACGCGCGAGAGTCTGACGCAGGAGGCGCACGAGAGGGCCGGAATATTATCGACGCCACGAGCTTTTGTTACGCGGTTTTTCATAATACGTATATGCCGCACCGAGCATCCATAGTGCTATGGAAAAAGCTGCAAGACGTATACCCACTACATACCATTAGACGTGCCCTCGAGGCCTGGACTCATGCTCACGCGCAATCCTAGAGAATTTTGGGCTTTTGTTCGAATACCCACTTCGTATTCTTCTCTTTTGTCGCGATATTTAATTTTATTTATACGTAGCAAAATCGTGAATTTCATAATTCGAGCTTACGGGTGTATATAAACACGAGCAATACGTAAAAGCTTATTAATAGAAACAGATCGAAACCGGCGAGCGCATGAATGGCTAATCGGATATTTATACATAAGAGCTCGAGCTGCATCGAGATATTAAATGCACGACGATGATGTTCAAATTCGAAGCTCCCCCCTGTCCTATATGTAAGCTCGTCGCGAATTGTGTGTGTGACATTTATTTGCGAGCGCACTCAAATATCCGATAGATCGGCGGCGCGCTGCAGTCTAGCCGTAATGCGCGTGATTGACTTTACATCAAACGAGTGTGTGTCTGTGTTTCTGTTTGTGCTATAGTAGTGCATACACTCGATCGATTATTAGTTCCCAAATGCGGGGATGACTTGGTTTTGCACCGAGCTTATGGACGTTATTCAAAATTGATAGAGAGAGAGAGAATTGGACACAAATTTTGCAAACTGTACGAATACGTGTAGCAGGGTCTCTTTATCGCGTTAAAACTCGAGAGCGTATACATTATTATAGAGAGAGAGCTGCACACACTACGACGGCTTGATTGGCTATAAGCGATATTTGGGGACGATAAAACAAAGCCGCGCACGAGTGTGTGGTATACATAGTTCATCATCGCATTTAATCGAATGTGATTTTCGAAAATTTACCCCTTAACGCTTAGTGCACTCAGTCGCTCGAATTCAGTCCGATATCAAATGTATGTATGCGCGATAAACGAAATTTCGGAATATGCATATGTACAACCGATCGAACTCGAGAATCGGATATTAAGCCGCGCGCACACCTCGTATAGAACTAATCGCGCGCCCGTTCACTTTACTGCCAACTGCGACGATATTACACCGGTTATAACTTATACAATCTACTACGTAGTAAAAAAAAACAAGAAGGCAAGAGTGCAGCAGCGCGTCGTGCTTTACAATGCCCAGCGAGTAAGCTCACCTTTTCGTCCCTCGTGAGGAACTCCCACATGGGAATGGAGGAAGCGGTGGCACGTGTCGCGCAGAAGCTAACGAGCAGCGTCGCCGCCAGCAAAAAGCTCGACCTTCTGCTGCTGCTGCTACAACCCTTGATGGCCATCGTGCTGCTGCTGTGTTCTCTTCTTCCTCTTCTTCTTACTTCCGATTGGTATCAAAATTGAAACTGGGTGATCGTATATACGTATATATTTCTTGCGCGTCTTCACTTTAAACGTGGGGAGGGGGACAAATATATATATCTATAACGAGAAAATCACTCAAGTGTCGTCGTCGATGCTGCAGCTGCAAAACCTCTGCAGCGAAGATTCTCCCGATACTCGGTATGTAGGGCACACTATCGGAGGGAGACACTCGTGTTACGTTGTTTTTCTTTTCGTTAATATAACGAAGTAGCAAAACGAAGCGTTAATGTTTCTTTTTTTTTTAAAGTATAAATATGTATACGAGGCTATTGCGTTGGCTCGCGAGTTAACACTGAGAGGCGAAGCACGCGAATCGTTGCTTTTATGCACGGTCCCGGTTTTATATGTGGAATAAACGACGACAAGAGAGAGAGAGAATCTCCGGTCTCCCCCTCTCCACCCACTTCCTACCACGAGCATGTATATAATGTTCGCGGCCCCGTGCGTAGAGTCTCTCTCTCTCTCTTTCTCTGTCTACCAGTCTAGTATAGTGTCGGGCCCCCTCTGCTCTTCTTTTTTTCTGCGCTATTTTTCATTTATGCGTCTTTTTTTTGTCATTATACAGCCAAATAATCCCTGACGTAGGATGATAGTGGCGGCCGATCGGCCCGCCGCGAATTGACGCAGATGCGCCGCCGATCTTTCGCCTTGTGTCGCGCGAATCTCATGTGTATGTCATGGTTTTTACGTATACGCGCGACTTTTTTGTCTGCGCCGAGGCGGCCTCCGATCGTAGACGACGACGACGATCGTAAAATGTCAATGGTTTTCCCGACTTTGGCATTCCGCACGTACACACACATAACACAAACTATGCGAACGACTTTTTGATAGATTCCTCAGCTGCGCGCACGCGATCTATATCGGGGCAAAAAATTCGATACACCAAAATTTATATATTAAAAATATAATAATCGATCTCCTGCGATGTTGTTACTACACGTACGATATTATATATTTCGTATTAACGCGAGTGGCTCGAGCCACGAGGATTATAATGAGCTGTCGAAGAAAAATGTGAGTGCACACACGCTGTATTTTAATATTAATAATCATTCCATGTGCCCGATCATATATATAAAATACGATGATGTACTCAATCAGAGAACGACCTCGCGTCGCGCGATCGTCGACTTTAAGGTCGATTTTTGGGCACGTACGCACGCACCGACTTTTTTATATTATTATTTTTTTCTTCCTTTCTTCCGTTACGTTTTTTTTTTTTTTTCATTCTTCTTTCGCCGTCGGTCTCTCGCTGAGATCGAGAGCTACTTACGCGGTACTCGAAATATAGGTGCATGATACATATCGTGTAAACACTCTATACGAAGTTTTTTTTTTAATGCGCTGACCGTTACGGTAATAATAATTATAATCTCGCGCTCGCGTCTCGTCTCGAGGTGACCGTGATTCTTTTTTTCTTCTTACTTCATACATATATTTGACGAGATTTTCCTTCGACGGGAGATGATCGTCGTCATTTGACATATTCTCGGCGTGCTGTCACCACTCGGGGCTCTTTGTCTCGTGATCTAAATATACGGGGTGAGAAATCGCGATGATCTGAGTCAACGTCGGCGACGGCAGCGTCGGTGGCTCGCCTCGACGTCGACTCCAATTAACGATAGACATTATATACTCGATGTACATACGTGTAAGGCGCTAAAATCGATTCGAGTTTCTTTGCGGTCGTATGTGATATTATTGTGTGTCACGCGGAAGAAGAGGACGAAGGCACGAAGACGATGAAAAAAAAGCAGTAGCCGACCGTACGTCGTGCCGACGTTTAAAGGAGAGATAAATTGAAATATTTATGTGCTCGGCCGTAATAGTCGAGATTTTTGCGCGGGTTTCAATGCAAACACATATCTTTTTTTTTACTCGGCATGATGCTGATCGTGCGAATGATTGAATTCACGCGCGCGCATATATATACCCGTTTACGATGCGGTGCAGCTGCGGTGTTAATATATATTTTTATTTGGACAATTATCGCACGGATCGACTTAATTACTACATTATATTGTCGAATTTTCTTCGATTAATTCGATTTTTTTGACCGCAGAGTTGAGATTCGAGCGATTGCAGATG
Source organism: Trichogramma pretiosum (assembly GCF_000599845.2). Lineage (NCBI taxonomy): Eukaryota > Metazoa > Arthropoda > Insecta > Hymenoptera > Trichogrammatidae > Trichogramma > Trichogramma pretiosum. The sequence continues at coordinate 484,594 of NW_019640824.1, forward strand.
TACGCAAAAAAATGGGTACGTTTCGAAACGATAAACGGATCGTAATCGGATTATAATATACGCATAATATGGTTTTCGTGTAAACAAAGTGGGAGGAAAGAGAGGCTTGAACTTTGGGTTAACGTCTCGTTGCCAATTTTCGAAAAATAAAAAATATTACTCCGATTGTTGTTCATAAAATCTCGAGAACTGGTTTGACCGGGGCCCGAAAATTTGTAAACTTTAGCCTTTTTTAAAAAAAAAATATATTACAGTTTGAACCGAACTTCGGCCTATTTTTTTACACCGATGCAAAATTTGGCTTGTTTAATTTCTTTAAGCAAGAAGGCACGAATTACTGTGATATTGTGCAAGCTGACTCCTGAGATGATAATACGTTAATTCACACTTACTTTTTTTTTTAGAAAAGTGAGACGTTCGCCTGTTAAATACATCTTCTTCTTCTTTTTTGCCGGTCATTTTTGCCATGCAACTCGTTAATGGGTTCCGTTAATGTGATTTTAAACATAGGTTTTTTCGCAACGATACGTGTACGCAGTTGCCAAACAGAGACAATGTACAACTCGACGATTTTTCGAAAGTACTTCATACCAATCATCGTACGAGTGAATCGCGTAATGGACCAAAAATTCGATCAATTTTTTTTTTTTTTTTTTAATCACGAGCTAATTTCACCAGCTCGCTCGCGATCGGAAAATATTTTCCAACCCCCGTTCTCTCGGGCGAGAAGGAAAAAGAGTCGTTTCATATTTTTCGCGAAGATACTTTGCAACTTTTTCAAGTATTCATGGTAAGCACACTTGTTTGCGCTGCGTCGGGCGCGCGTTTCGACTTTTTCGCCCGTTATCAAAATATTATGTACGCGAGAGGAGCGCATTTAAAATTTAACGGCAGAGTAACCGAATATTTGCGATCGCGTACTCTTCCTCCGCTGTTACGTGTGCGTACCTCCGTATCTTCGTGCATGCATAAATTCGCCAATATTAATTTTTCATTGAATATTTACTCGTGCACTCCCGGTTACGTGGTTAATAAGCTCGACGTTTGTTTAACTCATGAGCGATACACATTTTTTATTATTATTATTATTATTTAACATCGATTTTTATATGGATTTGTGTATTTACGAGAGCAACGGCAGCAGCAGCGCGCCTACGGTAAATCACTAGGAATTTATTGCGTCAAGGACTGGTTTTTTTTTTGGTGCTTTCTTTGTTTGCATTGATCAAAAATTTTCAAGCCATAAAATCCCTCCCATTAATATATGATCAATGAGCGAGAAAGGCGAGAGATCCTGACGTCAGGACGTTTGCGTCGATGATTTAACAAATGACGCCAAAACTAATACTCGGTCTTAAACCTCGGTGAGAGATCTCGAGCGCGTGATTTATTTTTGATGATTTTTCTATTGTTTTATTCGTTTCGAATCTTCGAGAGCTGGTTGAGCAGCGTGAAAAAAAAACGAGAGAGAAGAATTAGCATAAATCCTCGATTTTCGGAGCATACCGACTGTGTGCCGCAACCGTACGCGAATGCGTTAGTAGGATAGAGAAAAAAGGATAAATAAAAAAATAATTTTCGCGACCGAAGTGGGTGGCTGCCGCGTTCGTGATACAGAAAAAAAGGCCGCGTTTCGTTGGATTGTTAAGCGCTTGCAATAAGTTATACAAATCACATATCTCATTATTGCGGGCCTCTCTTTAACGAATTACCCTGACGCAGCAGAAAAAAAGACCCAAGAAAAAAGCTTGAATAATGTTAATTTCAAGGATTTATATTTGACTGATTATAATGAGGTCCAAAGGAGTACAGACACTAAACATGTGTAGCGTATATATATGAGATACGTGCTATATCATAAGTCTAAAGCATAGGCGCAGGACCACGATAAAGATCGCGAGTATAGTATAGTAAAGCAGCAACAGCAGCAGCTCGCTTATATGGCAATACACACAAACATTCATATACACATGCCCATTGAGTTTGCTCTTTGGCACGTATTAAAAATTCACGCACGACTGGAGTCAAAAAGCCCGCACTCATACACACACACATACATTAGCGAGAAGAAGAGTAGTCGTCCTTTGCAAGGACGTTTATTGCCGTTTCGAACGAGAGACAGAAAATACTCGCTCACACGCGCGCAGGCACAACACAAATGCAAAACGCGGTCGAATGGATGACGATCGAAAGGCGGTACACATACACATGATATACGCGATTCGAATGCATAGAGACAATGGAACTGCTGCTGCTGCTCGCGATGCTACCGCGTGTGCGCATGAATTTCTCGCAATGGTGTGCAAAAAGCGGGGAAAAAATAATAACGAAAATGAGAGGAAGGAAAAAATACTACGACGGCTGCTGCTTATCGAGCGCCGCACTCGGCTCCGAGATATTTCTATTAATTTGCCGGGAAATAAATTCGATTTTTCACCGTGTGTCGCCGGTTCTCCGCCGCCTATATTACGTATATATGCGTATATGCGCGTATAGCTCACAGGCATGCGATGTCTGACCGACGCGCTAGCCGGGCGAGACATTTTTATAGGACGGCTTTGGGGCCGGCACACAATCGTTATCAGCGATCGGGGCGACGTTCAGCATTACCTTTTTTCTACTTTTTTTACTCTCTCTCTCTCTCTCTCTCATTTCTTTTGACACTGACGTCTCAGCTTAACACATCGTAAATTATCGCGCGCTGGCCCGAGGATGAGTACGAGCTTTTTTTTCTTCTTTTATTACGCGACTCGAGTATAATATATATATCTAGGTGTTTCGCTCGTGTATAGCGCATTATGCACGATTTCAGACACTCCGCTAGCGAGCCAGCGCGAATCATCGTGCGATATAATCGAGACACGAAGGAATTTCGGGACATTGGAAAAAATGTCACTCTCCGCGCGCGCGCCCGCTCGAGATCTCCTCCGCTTGATCCCTCGAGTTTTTTTCCTCGCGCTAATATACAGGCGTCAGGGATTTTTTTTCTTCCGCCTTTTTTTTTCCATTTACACTCTTTCACGTGACCATACGTAGTAGTACAGAACTTCGGGCGATAAATATTCAAAAATTGAGTTAATTTATTGTAATCGCGTAAATGATTTCGAATGGTGACTTTGCAAACATTCGACGATGGCGCCAGTTTGATACTTCTCTTTCTTCCTTTATGATCATTGTTATTATTTATTTTTTATTAATTCACGTTGATTAGTTGAAAAATTGCACATTAATCTCCTCGTCACCAAGTATTAATGAATACGAAATCACATTGATTTTTGCCTTAAGAAATAATGTCCTTCCGACGCGTCAAATATATTGTATTTGACAACGGAATTTCTACTCTGAGGATTTTCGTATTTCGATGACAATTTAAAAATTAAAAAATAACTTGTAAAACTTCTGCGGATTATCGTATATGTATGTTCGATGCATGATATGAGCGATAACCTGTGGGCGCTCCAAACGATTTGACTCGATTGAACTTCTGAAATATTTATACACTTATAAATCATGTACAGACGAACAAATTTCAATATAATATTTTGGATTTTTGAGATTAATATTCAACAAATTTAGCTCCATCAAACTAGGCACGAGCAGGCTAAATACTAAGAATTGCGGTTACATTTTTTTGTGTTCGAGCGTTCCTCAATAAAAATCATTCGGAAATTATTCATAAAGCTGTCGACTCAAGTGTAAATGAGCAACAATGTGTAATAGCGGAGCCTACTATTTAATTTTTCGAGATAAATATGTCGTATACGTGAATGCGGTATGTCTATTTCCTTCACATTGACTAAAAAGATTTGCTTGTGGAAAAGCAAGTTTCCGATGAGTGGTTTCCAATGATTTCCCATTTTTTAAACGATTAAACGAGAACATTCATGGTTTTTTCGAAAAAGTGCCCTCGCTCCGAAGTGATAGCCAAGAAACTTATTCACGAAATTTTTAAATCTCATTGTCACCGTATCAAAAATAGGTCTTTTTTGAATTTCATAGGTTCAGGCAACATTTTTTTTCTAACATATTGATAAGGAGTAGGCACTTGGGACATTGTTTGCGTATATATTATTTAATGCAAAAAAGATAAGTTGACAGTTTTTCACAATCAATACACGAGAAATAACAGTTTCAAAAACTTTATTGTTTATAATGAAATAAAAAGATATTTATGTGAAAGATTTTCTCATGATTTGTTGCGTATTTGCATGATTGCAGATGTCTTCAGTGCATCCAAATTAAACAATCTAACACTTTTAGAGTTTTTACCGATTATGTACATTTTTTGAACTTATGTGCCCTTTGAGGTCTGCCTTATATCTAAATGATTTGTGACAAATATCACATTCAAAAGATGTGCTACGATCATGAACTGTTTTTATGTGCATATTAAGGTAACCTATTTGTCCAAATGATTTATGACAAATTTCACATTCAAAGGGTTTGCTACGATCATGTACAACATTTATGTGATTTTTGAGCGTATGTTTGTATCCAAATGATTTGTGGCAAATCTCACATTCAAAGGGTTTACTTCGTTTATGAACAGTCTTTATATGCCTTTGAAGATGACCGTTGTATCCAAATAATTTGTGACAACTATCACATTCAAAAGATTTGTTACGAACATGAACTGTATTTATGTGCATGCTAAGGGTGTCTATTTGTCCAAATGATTTATGACAAATTTCACATTCAAAGAGTTTGCTACGATCATGTACAACATTTATGTGATCTTTCAGCGTATGTTTGTATCCAAATGATTGGTGGCAAATCTCACATTCAAAGGGTTTGTTGCGATTATGTGCTATATTTATGTGATTATTTCGATTTCTCTTGTGTGAAAATGATTTGTGACAAATGTCACACTCGAAGGGTTTGATACGATCGTGTACTGCATTTATATGAACTTTGAGGTTATCCTTGCGACCAAACGATTTGTGACAAATTTCACATTCATTTGATCTAATGATCTTGTATGTTACATTGTTATTTAGACTCAATTTTTCTCTAAATGGGCAATCATTATCATAGTCGAATTCTTTTTTTATCAGAATTATCAAATCTTTATCGTCCAAGTGATGGGTCTGATTTTCGTTTTTTATTTTTGCAATGGATTGAAAATGATGATAATCAGATTTGCAAATGGTCGTTGATGAAGATTTCAGTTCAATTTTAACATATTTGCTCTCAAAATCTACAAATATTTCTTTATCTAAATTGTTCTGTAAAACCATCACCTCACTCACATGATTCACCTAAAAATAATATGGTGCAATAGTTTTTGACGGTAAAAAAACAAAACATAATTCAAATTATTGAACTCACTGATAATTCATTATACGGCAATGTTTCAAAATTTTCTGTTTTGCACGAGTTTACCAAATCGAAATTGTAATTGTTGCTTGAACTCGGCCAATCATCATTCAGTTCCTGCTTTACCCTGAAGAATAATTAAATTGTATGAACCAATCTCATGAAAAAAATGTGGCATGCACAAAAAAAAGTAATACCTAACTGATTCTTTTTCATTTTCCATTTTTCGCTTGATTATTCACTGTGAATTTTCACGTAATACACTGAAAAAATATTTGAGGTTATATGCCTCGAGTAATCATGAACGCTGTTTCCGATTTTAGGTAGAGACCATCGCAATCTGTTTCGGATATCATTTGTAAACACTGGCTTACTACAGGAGCTCAGCTCTTTGCCGGCGACTTTACACACTGCAACCTACTTGTAAATATTAGCAAGAAGACCCCGCGATAGCTTCTTGGTGATATTTTCCCCCTCCATTGACTGTCTGTACTGAGTAATTCAGTGCACGTCATCAAAACCACACCGAATTTGCGAGGGAAATGTCAATTTCGTGCCAATAAATTGTCAAAGAGCTTTCTCCTAAAAATGTAATCATTCCTTTTTTATGTATGAAATGCTAGTTAAATTAGACATCCCGGTAGAAAAAATTCGTATAAATTTCCACGTATTATCCATGTATTTTCTACGCAGAATCCACGAGAAAATTCACGCAATTTTTTTTCAACTGTGATTGCACTTTGAATGTATTTAATTTTATTTTTCATCCATACGAGTGAACGTGATTTTGCCTGTAGACACCTTTCATTATATAGTACGCGGGGGAGTACTCGCTGTAGCTCCCGCACTTCTTTATATTACGTCGAATGTCCGCGCTCGTGTTTCTTTTTCCTTCCTCTTTTTCCTATTTCTTTCGCGCCTCAGTGCGGTTTCGAGCACTCGATCGAGTCCTTTCTTTCTCGTCGCGTCTTTTGTTAGCGTCGTACACGATATCCTGGCTTGCAGCTTCGGATGAGTTGAGCAACTGCTGCGAGAGTCTATATATAGCCGCTGATCGCTTCCTCATTCTGGTGCGGCCTGCCTGCGTGCACAGCACACAGCCCCAGATAGGATACGTGCGCGAAAGGCTTTTGTCTCGCGAGTTTGATTCAATTTAACATTCGATGCTTGCCGTTCAATGTGTCTATTATATATCTATATACATCGGCCATACAGCTTCAGACGAGAGAATCCTCGCCCGGATGACTTCTCCGGGCAATCGTGTGTGTGCATATGTGTGTGTGTGTGTGTGTGTATTTCGAAGTAAGAACTGTACTCTATGCAGGGGGGAAGTGCAATTTTTTTAACGGAAGAAAGAGAGCGTATTGTCAACCTTGAGTAATCTCGATCGCGCGCGCTCGAGAGATGCCTTCGTCGTGACTGTTTACGATCTGTATACTTCTTGTGTATCGATTACTGTATACGCAGTTGACACTTGCTTGCGCACCTGTCATCCGGTGTCCGAATTGCGTCATCTCCGAAATTTGCGACGCACCGTAATTACTCTCGATATACGATAAAAGGAATGAAAAAAACGAGAAGAAAAAGAAAAATATTTACGTACATAAAGAAATTCGTATACAGCGTATGCTGTAATAAACGTAAAAGTGTCATCAATCCCGGGCCTTGATACACATATAAATGCCGGTAGCGATACGTAACAGCATTCTCTACGATGTATACACGGTGTAGGGAATATAGCGTGACGCACGGCGCGCGATCCTGCATCCATATTATGAACCTCGAGCATCGTATTGACGCAAAAGCACATGATCCGTATAATTATACTGTTAAGCTGTCGCGAAAAGAATCCGTTTTACACACAAACAATCGTGTGTAATTTCGGATTTTTTTGGAGAATATAATTGTAGCAGCTTTTTTGATACTAGAGTGCGTTCTTATATGCTATAGGAAACCCCTTGACCCAGGTTCGTTTTATATTATATGCAACATTCGTACACACGGCTATGCCGCATGCGTGCATCTATTTTACCGCGAAGACAATAAAAAAAAGTAACAGCTAGCAACAGCAGCACCACCACCGTCGGTGAATATAAACGCACGAAATGTAAGCCGACGGCTAATTCGATTGTTGCGTACATATATTTCAAAGCAAATATAGTGTGCAGTGTGCAGCCGAGGTTTTATATAAATTCGCTCGCGACGCTCGCACGCGCACAATTATTTTTCTCTCTCTCTCTCCCTCTCGCTGCTGCTGCTTCTGCTGCGATAAAGCACCCGAGAGCGGCCAGTATACACACGCACGCAGGCGCACATAATAATTCTTTTCGGGCGCTAATCCGGGGCGCGATTTTCCGGATTAGCGCTTGGAAAATATATCTATTTACCCTTCCATGGATATATATATACGTCGAAATCCACGAAGAATCGTCGTTGGTAGCGGGTAAAATTTTTCAAATCCGACTGAAACTAACTGTGCCGACGTCTTTTAGAGATTTCGAATGAATTATTATGTTAAAGCGTGATTATGGGAATTGTAATCATTATTTTGACATCATGTATCTTGTATTTGTAGAGAAATTTCAAATTATGGTATGTTTGTGGTATATTTCAAATTATACATGCTGGCTTATACGAGTTTTTGATTCTGCCACTTGCAGATTTACAGTTAAAGGTACTCGCCATCTAGTGGCGGAGACTGGTTTTAATTATGATTGAATTTTCGTTTCATCGCGTGGTTATTTTAATTCAAATACCAATCTGATTTTGTATAAAATCTGTTTTAAATTCAATGCTTTTCTCAACAGTGTAGTTACTTTTAATGGGATTAAAAATAAAAATAAAAAATTGCCCGATAACTACTGATTTTTCAGGGTTCTCGACGTACGTTTAGGTACCTTAATTCATGGTACTTTGCGAGCTTCGGCGAAAGGCCTCGACGACAACGACGACTAAGCAAGAAAACTAACGCTGATGTACAGTATCACTTTTATCAGCCGGACGCGTGCTTACATACTACATACGGTATACAGCATTGTACATGCTAGGAATTCGCGTGCGCGGGATATTGAATGGGTATGATATTACTTTTACTTTATCCCTTATACTCTCGCAACTGCGGTGCGGTGAGAATTTCAGGAATTTTTCACTCCGAGCCTTTGACTGCCGCACGAACTGCAGAGATTCTCTCGTGCTTTTCGCACTTTCTTGCTGCTGCTGCTGCTGCTGCCGTGCGATACACGTACGTAACTTTTGTGGTGTACATGTGGATGTGTGGGTGTGGGCAGTCCACAAACGAGCTAATACGAAAAAATTTCAGATTCTCTCGTTTCCGTTTCCTTTCTTTCCTGTTTTTTTTTCTTACTTGACTTTTTTGCGCTTAGTTGTGCGCGGACCATCGACCATTATACGGCAAAACTTATGAGAACGAGATAATTATCGGAGGGGTTTAAAAAAAAAATAGGAAGAGAAAAGGGGGTCAGTTAAAATGGAGGGTGGGAAAGTATTATATACACACGTATACGGATGAGGCGAATCGTTCCTCGGGTAGCGCCCGAGCAATTATTGCACTCGATTAAGATGTGTAATGCCGAGAATTAGCAATCGATTTTCGACTAATCAAGCAATTATCGGTTAATACTCGCTGCTATTATATATATACACACACACAGCTTGCACACTTTTCGCCCAGCTATATATAATAATACGTAATACACGATCGTTTTCAGCTATTATATTATTATATTCATTAAAGTGTATGTAGCAATTCGTAAGGTACATAAAATTGCGCTGCCTGCTAAACAACACATATATATTTAATAAATTTACGCGCGAAATTCTGCTATCCACGAGCACATCTCTCTCTCTCCGGAGAGCTCGTAAAAATTAAATAGCGAAGCTTTTACACGCGCAGCGCGATTCGAGAGAGAGAGAACACGCGATCCTCAATGACACACGTGTGCGCGCTTTGCAAAGCTCGCGTGGATGTATATTCTCTCGCTCTCTATATAGGTATATACAAGCAAAAGTGAGAACATTCAAGTTTAATTATTTTTCCGACCGCAAGTAAGATAAAATTCAATTATCTCCGGCGCATGTAAAACCATATGAACCGGAAAGGGGCGGCGGAGGCGGCGGCAGCGGCAAAATAAAATAACTATCCAATTAGTGTAAACTTCTGAGTCAGGTCCGCGGAATCTTCCGCGGGCGCACATACACATCACGACACCGGGGAGAGCAATTCGTTGTTGTTTTTTTTTAATGCTCTTTCTTGAATAAAGAAGATTATACCGCAACTCCGAGCGACATTGTTACTTTTATATATTTTTATGTACGTACGTATCGTACGGTCGTTAAATGACGCGATCGCCCAGCTCAGCTTGGAAAACCAGTTTGAATTCCAGAAGTCGAGGCGGGAGCTTTTTCGCTGCCCCCCGCGAGGGTCGCTCAGAAGAAGTATATCGAGCCCGAAAAAATGAATGAATATGGCGATTGACTTTTGTCACAATGCATGTGTTTGCGTGATTGCTTTAAATGACTGTGTACCTCAAAGACACGAGCCACATACTGCAGACTCCTGTTACAAAACTGATCAAAACTATTCGACTTTTCGACGAATCTTAAGTCAACTTTTTTGATTATGGTACTTTTCGTCTGAAGCAGTATCCTTCATCGGATAATCCAATCTTAATCGAAAAGCGCATTAGTATCGCATTAAAAAAAGTTAAGTGTCTCTAATGCAGAAAAATCATAAGTAAACGATAGCATATGATTTGCAATAAATCCATCAATAGGTAAAATTTTAATGTAAAATTGTTAATCGAATTACTACTAAGTTCTATAGTCGTTCATATAGTATAATGAACGTCAACAGTTGAATACTAAGACGTAAGTGAGTGTACTGTAAGTGTGTGAATCCGTTTATTCAATATTATTGTGTTCCTAATCCACAAAAAATACCAATTTTTAATCAAGATAAAATAAATAAAATTTTACCCCCGATTCATAGTCGTTGATAAATCATCAATCCATTTCATTCACACTTTTACATTAATTCAGGATAATATAATATGACAGTTCGAATGTAAACAAAAACTTGACGGCATTACATAGAAATTCAAATTAATTGATACACACACATTTATTATTTACTTTTCTCTTCTCTTCAGCATTAGTCTTATTCATTTTATAAGTACGGAAACTCTCTAAATTCGGTGTTACAGTTAAATTGAAAATCTGTAATAATTTTTTCAAAAGTTTTTCTATTTTCATTTTTCTATATATATTGACGTGAACTCACTGCTTACATTAAAAAATAGTAATTATAAATTTGGTACTCAAACGTATAAAAATTAGCTTTTTAATTGTTAAGAGTTCTCTAAAGTACGCTGAAAAAAGTATGTGAGACGATTTTACAACACAATATTCAGTGAAGCTCAACCGGAAATAAAACCAATTTACAGCAATATTTTTATTTAAAAACAAATTTTCTAAACCACTTACAGTTATAAGACCATTTGGAATACTAATATTAACTGGTTTCCTTCGAAAGTTAAAATTAAAAGTTAAAAAATGAAAGATCACATTTGCAAAGAGTGTGGAAAGTCTTTTAAACAAAGGAGTAATGTTACAAAACACATAAATCTTGTTCATTTAAAAATCAGAGAGCACACGTGCAAGGGATGTGGAAAGTCTTTTGGTGAAAAATATCACTTGACCAAACACATTACCGTGGCACATCTAAAAATCAAAGATCACACTTGCAAAGAGTGTGGTAAATTTTTTGGACAAAAACAGAATTTGATGCAGCACATAGATCTTGTTCATTTAGAACTCAAAAATCATCAATGTAAAGAATGTGGCAAGTTTTTTGGAAAAAAACAGCAATTGATAGTGCACATAGATACGGTTCATTTAAAACTCAAAAAATACAAGTGCGAAGAATGTGCAAGAGCTTTTGCTCAAAATGATAATTTGCAAAGACACATAAACGCAATTCATCGGAAAATCAAAGATCAAAAATGCGAAGAGTGTGGAAAACTATTCGGACGAAAAAGTACTCTTATGCAACACATAGATCTTGTTCATTTGGAACTCAAAAATCATCAATGTAAAGAGTGTGGCAAATTTTTTGGACAAAAACCTCATTTGATGCAGCACATAGATACAGTTCATTTGAAACTTAAAGAACACAAGTGCAAAGAATGTGGGAAGACTTTCAGTCAAAAAAATCATTTAAGGAAACACATTGTCTCAGTTCATGAAAAAATATAAAATCACAAATTCGAAAATTGAGACAAACTTTTCGATCATTTGACAAAGCACATGAATTTTGATAGTACTTTCAAATATTCCTGTGATCTGTGTGGTGTAGTCGAAACGAACTATATGAGAGGACACAGCAATTGCGCTGTTCATCGTAAAATTGAAGATCATGGCTAGAAATAGAGACACTTTCTAAGTGTATGCCAAGTGTAAAAAGGAGCCTTAGGAACCAATTGATTATACATATCAAGTACACAGCTTGTTACCGGGAGCAAAACAAGTTTTTTAAATTTAAAAATTGTCATTTTAACGAAAAAATAAACAATTTTTCAAGACAAATATAATGAAAGATTAATTAGCGACAGAGCATATCAGAGATATAATTGTAATGATAATTGCCTGAAACTTTCTCATTCAACATGAAATAATTATTAGACTGATAGCAAATTATGATTTTCTTGTAATTCAATCCCTGAAAATCTGTGACTATGAAATTCCGAAAACCTGCTTATTTCTCACGTATAATACAGAATTCGAAATATATCTGATCTGCGTGGATCTCCAAAGGGTCCAAGGTCTTGCCGGTGTTGTTTTTACATAAACTACAGAAACAAGAAGCAAGAAAATACAATCACATTCATTAATTTTAATGCAAAAATTAACAAAAATATTAAATTCCATGACTAAAATTAAAACGTTTGGATTGAAAATTAACGTTTCAATACTGATTTATTTTTTGAATCAATTGCTCCAACAATGTATGAAAATCGAATCATAATTAGTGACAGTCTGCACCGCTAGATGGCGATTACCTTTATTTGTTAATCCGCAAGTGGAAAAGTCAAAATTACTGTAAAATACGATGAATATCTTCTTGAAATGAAGAAATAGTCTTTCGTAAATGGCGATGATGTAAGATGATATCGATAATTGGCTTCTATAATGCCTCTTGAATTTATGTGGTCAATTGTAATAATCAATCAATCGAAACAATTATTAACCAAGCCTATTGGACGGGTCAACTCAAGGCTGAGTGTATAATGTATAGTGTGTCGACAATACTCAAAATTTGAACAATGAAAATCGTCGCTACTCCCCAAGAACCAAAATAATAAAGTTACTTAGTATGTATCTCTCTGCTTCTCTATTTAAAAGCTTATTAAAATTTTAAAAGCAAAACAAAGCCAATTATATCTTACGGAAGAAATTGAGTTATCGATCCTCGCGATAAACAATAATCATATTCATTCTTCAATAAATAATTTTACTTCGTGGAAGAAGTTTAATATTTTGAATAACGATTACCCGACTCGCGAAGCACGCGACGATAAATAGCTAGAATAGTACAGTGGAGTGAACGGTGTACCACACGCGCGAGATATGCTACATATCCATCAAGCGACGTTTGGCAATCGCACGTCAAAAATACCCGAGATATAATATTGATAGCGGCACGTACATGCAGACCGACTGTTCGGTGTATAGTTTCAAAACGAGATAGAGAAAAAGACTGTGCTATGTATGTAGGGAAATGGGCCATAAACCTGAGAGAGAGAGTGAGAGAGACGTGGTCCATCCAAAGCTTTATATATATTACACGCGAAATATCGCGCACACGTTCTCTCTCTCTCTCACTCGAGTGCCACCCAGGGCACACAGGGTTATAGTAATTAGTGCGGGCAGGTGAATTAATCATATGCTTTCGTATATATGCTCGGGGAATGTGTCGCTCTCGAGCCCCCCCGAAATCGTCAAAGTTTGCATATTATTGGTAAGTAGCCCAATGTATACGTCGCATAATGGCTCCCGAGCTTTATACGCGCGATTATATGCGCGCGCGTCGTTCCTCGAACGCTACACTATATACAGCAGCAGCATTGCCAAAAGCCAGTTAAATGAAAATTATAAATCGATGCTCGTTAATCCATAAAGGTCGTTCCAACGATAAATCATATAAATACACACACGCGCGCACGTAGGCCAGCAGCAGCTGGATCCTGCCCGCAACTCGATCGCACGTATTATAATGTGCTGCTGCTGCTGCTGCTGTTGCCGATGCCCGATTGTTGTTGGAATGCCGTTTCTCGGGTCATCCGTCTCTCTGTAACATACTCCACATATCTTTGTGCTGTACGAAAAAATTTGGCCGAACGTCAAAATACAAGCACAGAGAGACGAAGAGCGAGATATTATTTATCGACGAAAAACATGTCATATCCAGTTAATTAAGAAGGTCCTGCATTGCGACGAGGATCAAAAATCTCGGAGCTCTCCGTATAAGTCATCGCGCGTATTATAATTTCGAAACACGAAAGAACGCGCTATGTGGGTACTAAAAAATTTGACGATTTGTGCCATAAGCTGCCGTATAATGGCTTCTTTTCTTCGCGTCCCTTGATTTGAGGCAATCCACATAAATCGGACGAGTTTCGTCCGCGCAGCGCGTCGTAAATGCCACTTCGTGACCCGTACGTAATATACATACAATAATCTGCTAATATAGCCTGTTTCGCTGCTATTTAGCTTGTTTTTTTTTTTTCGGCGCTTCGTTCGCATATTATTGCACGAGTGCGAAATTCTAAAACACGTTCGATCCATAATCCATAATCGAAACTTTTTTCCAACGCGCGTAAACGACGAAAAGCTTACGACGAAAAGTGTACGAAGTGAAAAAAACGACGTTTATGCAGTCTCGGCGAGGCTGTATCGCGTGCGATAAATCAGATTTCGCGACTACGCTGCGCACACATAAAAGTTTCATTTATTATCGTCTTAGCATAATCGATCTCGCGAGAGCTTAAACAAATATTTCAACGCTCGCTGAAGCTGCTGCTGCTGGTGCTGCTGCTGTGGATGGACGAGCTCCGCCCGATCGTAAAACGACCGTGTTTATTATATTTTGAAGCAACGCAACGACAAAGAGAGTTGTATATAATACGGGAATTTTTTTATTTTAACGCTTGAAATTTTTGAAGTTTTTCAATATGAATAAAAAAAAAGGTAAAAGAAATGAAGCTATTGAGAAGAATAAACACGTGAAAATTATGCATACATATTACTAGGTACACACACAGCTGAAATAATTATGTAGCATAAAAAGTATTCAAAAAAGCGAATGGACATTTTAATTTAAAACTCGCTCCTGTCGAGAAATTTCCGAAAAAAAGGCTAACCGACGATAATGAAAAAGAAAAAAAATGAAAAAAAACCCGCGCTCCTCCCCGCGCATATAATTCACGCAGTTGCATGTACAAAGTCTGACGAAATAGTTATAATACAGCTTCTATATATCCATCTCTCTCTGGCTAAACATTCGCAATTTGAATTATAATTTTATACGAAAAGCTCGACGAACTCCTGCATATACATACATTACACACAACGCACGTATGTATATATGGGGGATTCCCCAGCGATCATGAATCCTTGGACCGCGGACTTTGCGCGTCTCGCTGCATACCATTAATCGAGCAGGTATACATACTTATCCCATTGTGTCTTCGGCGCACCTCCTCTGTAAACTCCGATTGTTTTTGTTAATTTTTAAAAAAGATTGCGCAAATCCGCGAAATTTATACATACTCGCATAATGCGCGTGTTTACGCCGATATGTTTACGTTTTCGAGAGAGAGAGATAAACTCGTGCCGACTTTTGTCTCTTTTTCTTTCTCTCTCTCTCTCTCTCTCTCGATTTGTTTGCGAAAAGTCGTAAATTTTTCGATGAGATTCGAGGTAATTATATGCATAGCGCGCACGCGATATCGATGCCTGCGCCGCTCCGAATACATTTACGCCTTGTGTGTGTGTATTCGGATCCAAACAAACATCTTCGACACCCCGAGGGCTGGATCATCGTCATCATCATCGCGATAGTACGCGTCTCTACTCGTGGCCTTGTTTGACGCGTGTGGTGTCGCATCGTATTTATACTAAAATACGTTTTAACGATGCCCGCGAACGGAGATAATGCCGTATAGGCACGAGGAACCAAAGAGCGAGAGACAGAGATGCCTCGTCACACATCGCACATTATATTATATATTATTGCCGGGTGGGGATCTCGCTGCTCCGGCATATTATATAGCTCTCGAGCAGCAGAGGCGAGAGCCCGGGCGCGTATCACGGTAGCTGTCAGATGTAATAATTTAGCCGCCGCCGTCGCAGCCGCCACACCGGACGGACCCGAGAGCTTTTACATTAATTATTATTTTACACTGGCGAGAAAGAGAGAGACAGCAGACCAACTGATAAAAATTTTCGGCTTCTCGTGCACGCGGGGCTATATACGAGCGCTGTTTAGTTCTCTTCTTCTTTTTTTTTTGATTCATTCGTATGTACATTATATCCGAATTCGAGTGCACAGACTTATATCGCGAGTTCGAGGAAGGTGAACGATTTTGTATTTTTCCCCGACTTTATTTGTTTATTTATTTTTTTTTTTATCTCTTTTCGAGAGTTCGATAAAACGCATCTAGTGGCCTCGCGCAGCAGCAGCAGCAGACGTTTTAATGTTATTCACTCGACGCGAAACGAGTTAATGTCGCGATTGAACTTGGGGCTTCGCTTTTATATAGTATATACGTACACATTATAACTACTCTTGCTCTGCTTCAGCTAACTAATAGTGTAGCTCTCTCTCCCTCCCTCGCTCGCGAAACTCTTAGTAAAACACGCGGGCCGCGCTGAATAAGCAATTAATTTAAACAGTGTCGTGCAGCCGCAATGAGCGCCCGTGTATATATAATTATTTCAAGTCCTCTCGCGCTTATATACACCGCTAACTACCGCGAGCGCACTTGAATTATTTGAATTGAAACGGCTGCAGCTGCTGCTGCTGCTGCTGCGTCGAAGTCTTCGCATTTAAAAGGTACACACAAAGTAATAGCATGTTTTCTCGTATACGTACACTACTACGCGTGGCCACGCGGGAGGGGGGCACGCGCATTTCGGCCTGCGAGATCGGCCTGAAAATTCGTCAATAGTGAAAACAAAATTCGCGCACTAGCAACACACTCCAAAGTGCCTCGAGCTTGCAGCAGCAGCAGCAGCTTTAAGTAGCCTTTTTTTGCAGCAGCAGCGGCTCTTTCTTTTCCGCTTTGATTTTTCCCGCCGGGCGAATGCAACTTTTATATAACATCCACGGCGTTTGATGGAAAAAATATTTTTTATATAGACCCGAGGAATGAAAAATGAGATTCCCTATCGATCAAATTAAATTTGACGTATATATACCAAGTCTTTACAACCGTAGTACAGCTTTTGAAATGGAAAGCTTTTGAAATAGCACAAACAATGAAGTCGAGAGCACGCGCACACTCCGGCTGGAAAAATATGTAAAAAGGATTTTTTTGATGGAGTGAATTGGCTTTTTTTATCAATTCGAAGCAATCTCCGCGCGCGCGCCCGCGCATACTCTTCAAATTTGCAAATCAAAACCACTTTATTTGGTATTAAAATTAATTCCTTTCGAGAAGGCAATTGCGACCTTGACCGAGAAACCGATAAATTAAAATATAATTCATAACAAGAGCTTTGTGCGGTGCGTTGATTGGTGAAAAAACATTTTTCGCGATGTACTTCTTGGGTTTTGACGTGCGGTGTCACGGCGATGCTTCAAGCAATCATTGACTTTTTCGCGCGTGAAAATATTCAATATCTCTTCGATTCCGTTTTTTTTTTATATTTTTCGTATTTCAATGATTGACAGGACAGTGCATGGAGAGAGTTTGATAATAAAAAGCGAGATAGCTTATTTGTCGATAATTTAGATTTTATTTGTCAATCAACGATACAAAATTCTCCAATGTTTAAATGGTAAATGATGCCTCGAAAACCGATTATCAATTTTAGATTCATTCAGGGTCATTATACATATATTTGTAGGTCATGCTCATAGTTGTGTTTTTTTGACCAGAGAGAGAGAGAGAGAGAGAAAGAGAGAGAGAGAGAGAGCACCAAACACCTTGTAGAATTTATCGATCCCCGCGTTTCTGGTTCTTCGCCGTCTTGTATGCAAAAAAAGCCAACGCGAGCGATCCTATTTATTATATATACGCGCATAATTTTCAAGACATCTGGCAAACATTAAAAAACCGAAGAACAACACTTTTTGATATTCGGCATTCCTGAATTTTGTTATGAATTTTACTTAAGCTTCGGCGCCCGGGCCCGAGCTAGACGGCGCCACAAATGATTCAATAATTACGTCGACATGAAGAGATATCCTATGCTTGTCTGTATCATACTTGAAAAATATTGCTCTTTCTTCTTTTTTTTCCATTTTCGTCCGAAACGATTAAAGGAATAATTTTCTAATAATCTGAGCTTAACCTCATTTCAAAACCTTGATCGAGACTTGTAAGTATAAATATTTGTCAAATAGTACAATTTGGAAGTAAAATTATTTAAACTTATAAATCTTCCAAAGTTGTCCTATATATTTTTATCAAGTTTTTATTAGTAACTTTCTTCGAAATAATTAAAGTTGTGGGTTTCATTTTAAAAATAGGGAAATTCGATCATTGTCAGAATAGAATCTACATAATCAGTAGCGGATTAGACAAAGAGCTACCCCACGCAATTTATCATTTGCCTCTCGGTTGAGTTGATTTTGGAAAACTCAGTAAATTAGAATCGAATCATAATTAAAATAGGATTGTGGAAAGTACTAAGAAAACTAGTGTATCAATTAGAAGGTTTCTAATAATTGTAAAGAATGTAAAAAGTACTAATTGGTTTAAATTAAATAATTAAATGATTTCCAAGTTGCTTCTTTCAATAAAACACTGACAGAAATAATTATTTTCCAGTCACAAATTTATCAAAATCTTCAAAAACGACGTTTTTGATAAATTCAGGGTTGCTTATCATGACCTAAGGTTTATAAAAAAAGTGAAAAAATTCTTGCTACCAAAGGCACGAAGAGTAGAAATTAGCATCGTTTGATTGAAAAATAAAGCACCAATCACGACAGAGAACATAGGTGCAATAATAGGTAATACGACGAGATGCTGTCAAGATCAATCATATTCAATCAAATTCGCTCAATTTTTATTGAAATTTTAGAAAAACGGATGTATAAATGTTTACACGTATTTACAATTAGCAATCATCAGTTCTTCTCATGTTTATCGTGAACTGCTTATTGGTGTGTGATCAAATTCTTTTGATACCCAAATTTTTTTTCGCACTTGCCGCATGCGTGATTTTTGCAACCTTCATGCACTGTTTTCATGTGAAAAAACAAATTCTGTTTTTTTCCAAATTTTTTCTCGCACTTGTCGCATACATAATCTTTGCGACCGTCGTGTACTGTATTTTGGTGGTAGAGCAAACTCGGTTTTTGTGTAAATTTCTGTTCACACTTGTCACATGCGAAATCTTTACGACCTTCGTGTACTGTCCTTTGGTGCTTTAACAAATCTGATTTTTGTCCAAATTTCTTATCGCAATTTTTACACGTAAAATCTTTAATACCATCATGGGTTGTATTTTGGTGGTAGAGCAAACCCAGTTTTTGTGAAAATTTCTTTTCACACTTGTCACATGCAAAATCCTTATGACCTTCGTGGACTGTAATTTGGTGTTTTATCAAATTGCTTCGATACCCAAATTTCTTTTCACACTTATCGCATGTGTAATCTTTTTGACCTTCGTGGACTGCCTTTTGGTGTAAGAGCAAAGTCGATTTTCGTCCAAATTTCTTTTTGCACTCATTGCATGCATAGTCTCTGCGACCTTCATGGGCTACCTCTTGGTGCCTGATCAAAGTAAATTTATGTCCAAATTTCTTTTCACACTTGTCGCATGCGAAATCCTTATGACCTTCGTGGACTGTATTTTGGTGTTTTATCAAATTGCTTCGATACCCAAATTTCTTTTCACACTTATCGCATGTGTAATCTTTTTGACCTTCGTGGATTGTCTTTTGGTGTAAGAGCAAAGTCGATTTTCGTCCAAATTTCTTTTTGCACTCATTGCATGCATAGTCTCTGCGACCTTCATGGGCTGCCTCTTGGTGCCCGATCAAAGTAAATTTATGTCCAAATTTCTTTTCACACTTGTCGCATGCGAAATCCTTATGACCTTCGTGGACTGTATTTTGGTGTTTTATCAAATTGCTTCGATACCCAAATTTCTTTTCACACTTATCGCATGTGTAATCTTTTTGACCTTCGTGGATTGTTCTTATGTGCGCAAACAAATTAGATTTTTTTCTAAATTTCTTCCCACAATCTTCACAGGAGTAATGTTTGAAGGCGAAATCTTTGTGACCCTCGTGGGCTGTTTTTTGGTGATAGAGCAAAGACTGTTCGTGTCCGAATTTCTTCTCGCATCTGTCACATGCGTAATCCATTCGACCTTTATGAACTGTCTTTTGGTACTTCAACAAATCTAATTTAAATCCAAAATTTTTTTCGCGCTTGTTACATGCAAAATTTTTGTGACCCTCGTGGACTGTTTTTATGTGTAAAAGCAAGCTATGTTTATTTCCGAATCTCTTCGCGCACCTTTCACATAAGTAATCTCTGAAAATTTCGTGGAATATTTTTCTGTGCTTGAGTAAAGTTGATTTATTTTGAAACTTCTTGTCACACTTGTTACATGAGAAATCTTTGCGATTCTTGTGTACTAATTTTTGGTGCGTAATCAAACTTGATTTTTTCACAAATTTTCTCTCGCACTGGTCGCATGCAAAATCTATGCGGCCTTTGTGTTCTAATATTTGGTGCCTGCTCAAATGACTTCGGAACTCGAATTTCTTTTCGCACTTGTCGCATGAGTAATCTTTTTGTTGATTGTGAATTGTGTCTCGGTGTACTATCAAGCTTGATTCTAGTGTAAATGCCTCCTGACAAATATCACAAACATGTTGTTTTTCATCGGATAAAATAATGTCTTGTTCACTTGAATTATCTTTCAAGAAAACTTCCTCGGATTTCATCTCACTTTTATCCATTTTTGTGAATTAAACGTTAGATCCTTCTATTTAATACCACGGAAATCGAATGAGTTGAATTTATCTCTTGGTATTATGGCTTGTTTCATCAGAAATGACAACATTCAAACTAATTCATTTTTACTATAAAAGCAATCAGTGTTCAAAGGACGATGATGAAATCGTTTATTATCATATTGTTTACAATTAAATCATCGATTTATCTGTTTATACATTCTCTTTACAATATTTGAACTAGTTTAAAATTCTAACTTGATGACGACTTTTGCGAGAAATTTTTTTGGCCTTTTAAAAAAAGTTTTGTAAAATATCGAATTGTTTAAAATAATCATCGAACTTTTTTTACTATTTTTAAAATCCCCAATTTTTCAGTATCAGTCAAATATAAAGACCAAACAAAAGTAATAAATTTATTAGTGCATCTGTTTTAATATTAATATTTCATGTCAATACCGGTTGTGGAAAGAGTCAATGTAAGATAATTGTTCTTAAAACTGCAATAATCCATTAGAAGCTAATAATTTGAAATGTAAATGAAAAATCAAATAGAAAAATATTATTGACGTTCAAGCTAACTTTACTAAAAATAAATTATATCTTTGCGATTGATAAATTGATTAATTTTAGCGTCCGATTATTTATAAATATTACATTATGTTTTTTGCAATTAAATAAGGAGATACTATTTTTAAAATTCATTTCCCTGCTCAAAAGTTATATCGATTCCTGAACGTATTTTTAGAAAATCTGTAAAAATGCTGAGATGTACATGGCATTTGAACGACATCTGGGTGTTTATGCTACATCCATTAAAATTCGTGGCTTGTTGCAAGCAACGTCGAAATGGGGGATGCTGTATTTGTTAAAATTCAACATAAAAATGTCTAAGTTTACGCAGATGTTATTCATTCATTGGTAAATGACTCACTTTCCAAACGATGTAGTTAAAAAGAAACCTATTTTTATTATGCGTATTTTTCGATTTTTATTCTGCTTCAAGCAGTCGCGCGTCCACTGTTATATACGCAGTGCTGCCTCTATATTTGAAAATTATCGACTGAATTCGTAAACAAAACACATAGCCTCTCTAGGTAGCAATATTATGAGCAGAGCTCAACCGTAAAAGCAGAAGTAACATGCAGATGTAGCAGCAGAAAACTGTAAAATCATTTGATAAATGCATTTCATATGTTACACTATATTAAATTATAAATTAGTCATATAATTGTTGTTTTGTCTGTGATGTAATCTAGTATATATTTTTTGTTGTCTCAGTGTTGATAATAATCAAGTGTCAAAAATAAGTGTATAACTTTTTGCATCCAAGATTTTACTCTCTCTATTGGATGTTAATAATGTTCAATCTGGAGCACAGCTTGAACAGAAGAATTTGTACGCTTCAAATTTACAGTAAGTGTTGCTGCTAAGCACCACAGAAATAGTGAAAGCTATTATTTGTTACTGCAGTATGCAGAAGCAAAGGAAATCAGAAATTAGTCACTCATTCTACATAAAATTTGATAATTGATACGTTGACGAACAACTCATAGTCGTTTGCATGTATTTGTATGAATCTGCCTTGTGTATATTTATTACATGAGAGTTTTGTCAGACTTGTGTTTTTCAATTTTTCAATTGGAGATTGATTTAATTCTTTTTAGTATCAGAATTCATATGCAAGTGCTAATAAAGTTCAAATTCATGTTACTAAAATGATATTTCAACCATGACTGTCACAATTTTATAATTAGTAGAGGACTTGATTTACTGTATAAAATACATGTGAAATATTATCAGACATTCTGAACTTGCGTGAAAAAAGTTATGATCAACCATTATACGCCAAGCTATTCGTTTAGTGATAATGAAATCAGTGCCTAATCATCATTGTTATTTTTCTGAAAAGTTTAATTTTTGACACTTTGATTTAGTCTACATAAATCTTTTTACATAGGTTTAGATGTAGAGAGCTCTTGTTTAAAACAATTTGTTTAAGAAAGTGTTCGAGGACTAAGTTTTGAGGAATTTCTATAATTATTTCAAAAATTCTATTCTAACAAATCTGAGAAAAGCAAAAAACAAAAGTATTGATTTATGTTTTTAAGAATATATTAAATAATGTATTTCATATGAAGGGTTAAATCAAAATTCCATTAAACTCAGCCCATTAAGAACATTTTACCTTTAGGATGCTCTTGCGGTAAATATAGTAAAAATTCTAAGTGTAACTAGAAGAAATCTAAAAAATTCATACGCTTCCCTTGACAAATTCTAAGACTTTTTTGTTCTTTTCAATTTTTTTATAGAGTTTATAGATTTGAGATAAAAAATCTCAAAGATTCATTCTTTAAAAATTTTCATTGATTCGTTTATAGGCTTGTGAACAATAGATTTTAGAATAAAATAACAAGAGTACATTTTATTTCAAATGGTTTAAAATGTTAAAAAAATATTTTTGAGCGAAAAATTCAAATTTTTGTTACATTAATATTTCTTTATAACTGCATGGTAAATGACATTAAGTTTTCAAGACAACAATTAGAATATTATGAAAGTCTTTAATGTTAAATTTTTACTATAATTCCAAAACCAGGTATTTCATGGCAATGGCCTATTAGATGGTTTATCTCATTTTTAGACCTCAAAGATGAAACATTTCTAATTGCAAATTTATAGGAAACTGTGTTTTATCAAACTTAAAAATGAGAAAAATCTTTAATAATAAAGATATTTTTTTATATTATATCTTTATATATATCTTATATCTTTAATAATAAAGATTATTTTTATTTTTTTTCCAGTGTATAGTAAGTGCTAATTTTTTTCAATATATTGATACAAATTCGAAAGAATTATTGCTAATAAATACGATTCAATTGGTTAAATTTAAATTTAAATTGATAATTATTGGAACACGTAAATATTATAACAAGAATATGAATTGTAAAAAATTGCTCTATAAAACTTAACAAACCGCAAAATTCGAAAATAAATTTTTTTCAACGTCGCATTGGCGCTGCTGCTAAATAATATCTGAATATTCATGGTGAACTTTTCATTTACTGAACGGAAAAAAAAATCAATTCGTAAATCGATCGATTCATGGCTCGCGAGAGGAATTATGCCGTAAAAATTGTGCTGTGATCGTCAACAGCACGCTAGAAAAAAATAAAAATTATTTTTAACGCTCGTAGATACATGTGCAACCAAGCGTGTGGTACACGAGTAGAGAAAAAGAGAGTGAAGTGAATAACATAGAATTCACCAAATGTCAACAAATATCACGATACCACCTACGCGAATTTATAGAGACACTATCGCGTTATTAGACTCATGCTCTATTGCTTGTTTCTTCGTCAAATTTAGTTGTCCAACGATGAAGAAAATAAAAAAATTTTTTTTCGAGTTTCCGTGTTCCAACGGCGAGATTTTTATCGGTGCGCACGTGTAATAAACATCCGACAGATCAAAACACGTTTGCCTAATCATCTATTCCAAGAGGATATCGTATTTCCAAACAATTTCATTGAGGTCCTCTTGCGAGAAAACAAAGTTCGAGATGATCCGAAATTTTTAATATTTCGATAGGAAGCATGTAAAATTTTATACTTTGACTGGATGATCCGAGTGCTTGAAACTGAGCTGCTCAGACAGATTATAATTATATTTATAATGTAATATTTATAATTTTATATTATAATTTATCTAATTTTATAATAATTTTATTACTTATGATTACTTATAATTTATAATATAAATGTTATATCATAAATATAAATGGATTAAATAGAAATACGAATATTTGATTGCGCAGCAACGTCCGTCCAAATTTCCGAAATACCGACGACGAAGTTCCATCGCACGCAGTCGTAAGAGAGCTTCAGAAAAGTCAGTGGGCGATGACCGAGTGATTATTTAAAAATAATTACTCTGGTCAGGAGCTGTGCACTAGATGAGGAGAGTGGGCTTTCATCGTGACGCGCGACTCGTATACGCGATCAGATCGTCTCAAGTAAATTATTTTGCAAGTGCCTCTATGCATATTTTTTTTACCCGAATGTTCAGCAACTGTTTTCAATGTGAAACGTCTATTTCTCGTATTGCAGTTCGAAGACATGGCTTTTTTCTCACGAATAGGTCGCGCGTACCGCGATTTCGATTACATGTCCCATCGCAGAAAAGACATCCCGGATACGGAGTTGCACCAGCTTGCGTGCAACAGCGAAGCGACCAAAGATAACTTCGTTACTCTGGTAAACGCTGGCGCTAATTTGGATGTTGAAAACGGGCGTGGATTTACGCCCATGATGGAGGCCATATATCATAAAAACGACTTGATTCTGTCGTGTTTGATAGAAGCTGGGTTAGTCGAAATCTGTTGAATTTTTTTGAAAAAAAAAAAAGAAAAAAAATGAACTAAACATCGATCATTTGACATTCAGCGCGGACGTAAATTACACCAACAGCAGAGGCCTGACGCCCGTCCTCGTGGCCTGCAACAGCGGCAACATCCCGGCCGTGTCGCTGCTGCTGAGGAACGGCGGCGCCGCCGACGCGAGGACGCGCGAGTGCAAACTCACGGCGCTGCACTTCCTCACGGCGGCCAAATTCCGAAACCCGGACGAGGTGTCGTCCAGGGACATTCGCTGGATGTCGCTGAGGCTGGCCGAGGCCCGGGCCAACCCCAACGCTCGGGACAGCAAAGGCGAGACGCCGCTGCACTACGCCATGAAGACCAACGACGTCGGCATATTCGTGCACTACATCGAGCTCGGGGCGAGCACGAGCTTCGTGACCGACGACTCCAACACGATGCTGCACGAGCTGATGGTGGATCGCGGCCAGTTGACCGACGATCAGAAGCAAATGGCAGAGATACTGCTGAGCAGAGGTAAAACCCCAGCGGAAATGTTTTTATATTTTTTAAAATAAAGTACATGAGAATGTTGTGAACTGTGATGAAAAGTAAAAAAGTGTAAAATAACGTAAGATTACTAACGATTTCGGACGATTGTGATACGTTTTTCTACACTTTTTTACTTTTTATTACAGTTTATTACACTGATATAAATTTACGAACTCTGCCATGAAATCCGCACGAAAGAAAAGAATTCTTGATTTTCTTGCCACGTGACGAAAAATTACTTGTCACAGGTAAAATGTGGTCTTGGTTCATGAAATCATATAATTCTTGAGCCAAACACAGCGGATTTCATAACCGAGTTCGTAAATTTCTATCAGTGTACATTTGTTTACTGATCACTAAAAAGATGAAAACTCCTATGAATGCAAGCTCATTAAAGTTACATGGAAAAAGTAAAAAGTGTAAAAAAAAACATTAAATTCTGAAATAATAATTTATTTATTATCTTAAATATTACAATTTTCACTTATGAATTTGAAATTCCGGTCAGTAACCGCAGCAAGTTATTTTCGTGAAAAAAGTACATTCGTTCTAATGCAGCAGAAAGCATTATAACATCATCATAGATATAATGAGGAGTACTGAGATGGCTGAAATTAGTTTTTATACGTATCCTTCATAAATTTATCTTTATTTATTCATAATAATCAATAAATATTTTTTCACGAAAATCACTTGCTGCGGTGTATGCGATCACATGCTGATTTTAAGCGCATTTTATACTGTCTGAAATAGTTAGTAGTTTTACATTTTTTTAAAGTTTATTACATTTTATAATTCAATATGATATTTTTAACTTCTACTTTTACTCTTTCTTGTAAGTTTTTTTCCGTCGGGGAACCGCAAGCGAATTTCAATTTTGTTGGAATGCATTGCCTACGATCGATCGATTGACGATGCAATTGTATGCGTATAGATGCCGATATCAATGCAGTCAACGATAAAGGCGAGGTGCCGCTGCATTGTGCGATAATTAGCGGCCGACAGCAGAAGGTTCAGTTTCTCCTGGAGCGCGGAGCCGATCACAGCAGATGGTGGTCGAACAGGCTGGGATCGGCGCTAACCCGCTACAACGACTGGAGCGTTGGCTGCGACCGTCCGCAGATGTGCGCAGCGACTCATCATCCGGACCAGCTGACGCTGCTCAACTCGGCCATAAAGCTCGGCAAGGTCGAGGTCGTTAAATACCTCATACGGTACTTGGGTACCGGCGAGGTCGAGCGGCCGAATCGTACCGATAATCACGACGCCGTGAAGACGCCTCTGTTTTACGCGCTCCCGTCGTCGGAGATGGTCAAAATTTTATTAGACGCAGGTGCCAACTTCCGAAGGTAGGTTGAACTTATTCCATTTTCTCTATTCGTTTATTTGTGAGTGGTGTATTTTGAAGTGCGCCGTCTAACGGCGACGGGTCTGATAAGTTGCATGCGTACGTGTTTATGTGTATGTTATACAGATCGTAATAAATCGCAGTGCACATATATTGTACTTTTATTGTACATTTATGTGCATTTGTGTGATATAGACAAAGCCTAAAAATTTGATCTTGTGAATTATAGTGAGAAACGTATTTTTTGTAAAAGCTTTTAGACATAATTGTTTATTTATTTTTTTTTCAGGTTTATTAAAAAATTATCAAATAAGTTATTATTTTTGAGAAGAAAGCTACTTGCCAATTCATTGACCGCGGTTTTTTTTCTATGCATTGCTCGCTCGTTAATTTTTAATTTTCAATTCCTAACGAATAGAGAAGAGTTTTGCATTTACTAAGGATCAAAATAGTTTTTTGAAATATTTTTGATGTGGCGTTGAGTGAAAAGCAATTAAAATTTTTTGAAGACCAAAAACATAAGGATTCGTCAATTACTGCGAAAATCACGTCCCTGTTTTTAAATTTTTGGAAAATTTGGAGAGGTACATAATTGATTAGAAAAAACTGAAATTATTTGGACATCGGAAAAATATCATGTAGCTTTCAAGAAAAAAATTGCAACGATTTGTTGAAGATAAATGAAGATATATTCTGAAAATTCATAATAACTTTTGAACATAATCATTTTTTAATTTTTTTTTACAGGGTTATTTAAAAAATTTTGAATAAGTTATATTATGGTTTACTATTAATTTATATGATATTATTTTTGATGACCCTTGAAAAAATTGCATGTAAAGTTTGCGAAATTCCTACACGAGTCCTGTCGCGGGATTCTACAGGATATTTTTTCAAGGCGAGAAAAGCGCTGACTAACTTAATTGTTTGCGGTTTGTTTTCTATGTAACACTCGCTCATTAATTTTTAATTTTTAATTTCCCTCGAATAGAGGAGTATTGCACATGTCGTCGCTCGTCCACTTGGCGGTGCGCCACGATTTCTCCGACTCGCTGGCGCTGCTGCTGGATCACGGCGCCGATCACGACGCGATGGACTTCGAGGGTCACACGCCGCTCGAGTGCTCGCTGAGGCTGTCGCGCGAGTCCACCAAGCGCACCAAACTCCTCGTGCAGCAGCATCTGCGCATGCGCACGATGACCCTCGACTCGCTGGATCGGGTGGCGCGCGCCGAGAACGCGCCCTGGCTCGCCCGATTCAGCCGCGAGTGCCAGAAGGAGCTCGAGCGCATGCGCACCGACTACTTCAGCGAGGACATCTCCTGCTCGGTCTTCAGGACCTTCGCGTTTCGCGACATCGACAGCCTGGACGTGGACACGACCTGGCGCGACATCGGCTGGGTGTTCTACGAGCACGAGCGCCGCAAGCGGTATCCGATCTACGCGGACATGCTCGCGACGAGATTCGAGCGCATACGCGAGCGCCAGATAGCCCTCGACAAGGGCATCTACGTGCTCAACGTGTATCTGGAGCCGGTGGCCGAGTGGCTTTGCATGGGGACCCGTCTGCCGGCGCCCGTTCTGCATGCGATAATACGGAATTTCTCCAATGCCGATATAGCTTGGAGCTACGAGCATTTAAAGCCTCTTTAATTCGATGTATAGATTTAATACATGAGGGTTCAGGGCTTCACTTCTCAGACTTATATTTTCATGCATTTACAATTTTTTTGAATTTTAAGGTGTGTGTAAACACCTTTTAATGCATCACACTATATACATCACACCAGCTCACCATTCTCTCACGCACAGAATCAATTCATTCATTTCCCTACGGAAATTAAGTGTCCAAATGCAATATTTTATTTCAGTTTAAATAAGTTGTAAAACTTTTTAAAAAGCTTATAAAATTTGTTCAAAGTTTAAAAGCTTTGATCAACTTTTATAAACTTTTGTAAAAATTTTTAAATACTTCACTATACTTAAACTGAGTTTTTAATTTAGAGCTATATAATTTTTTTTAAATTTTTATTTGACTATAATTTCAGCTAGTTTTGAGTTGAAATAAAACAATTTTTACCTTTTGTGATCTTTCGTAAACTTTTATAAACTTTTATAAATTTTTATGTATCCAAAATCCGAACTTTATTTAGGTATTTAAGTTCATAAAAATGTATAAGAGTTTCTATAAATTTATAATAATTATGTACAAATTTTATTTCTGAACAGAAGTTTTGAATTTAATAATCTTTTAGCGCACATTGATTTGATACTCTACAGAAATAGTATTTTTAATTACGAATAAAAATGCAGGGCATACGATTGTGATTTTTGTTGTGACGTTTATAAAATTTATACTCATAAAAAAGTGTGCCTGTTTTAAATTCGATGAAAAATCGAAATATTTTACTAAAAATTAAATTTAATTGTCAAAGAGTAGTTCTTAATTGGAATCAATAAAAATTGATTTAAAACAATCAATTACTGTGTTTACTTATTTGAATACTTTTATCATTACAGAGACAAATAACCATTAAAATAAGACATTGTAGATGTAAAAAAAAATTTTCCCATTTGCGTAATAAATGCTCTAAATATGCATCAAAAATAATAATACAGTAATTTATCACTACAGTTATTATTATTTCGTAATTAATAATGGACATTAAAATTCTACCTACCAAATTTACCACCCAGCAATTAAAAAAGTTCTTAAATAATAAACGTGCGTGCGATTTTTCAGGTCAATGTTTCGTTCCTCCGACGTTATATCCTGAAAGTGCTTTGTGTCCATATACAGAACGGGCATATCCACGAATAAATATGCATTGTACATTATAAATCTCGTCCGATCAATCAGTTTCGCGATCGTAAATGGCATAGACGAATTTCGAGTGAGACGTAAAATGATTAATGGCCCTCCCCCCCCTCCCCTCCAGAGTACTTTGTGTGAATATTATACGCACGTGTGCACAACGGCAAATGCGATGCGCGTGTGGACTATGGAGATCTGCTCTTTTTCGCACGGACGAAGTGAATGAAGAAAAAAATTTTTTTTAAATGTTCCAATCAGGCCCCGGATTATCGAGTTTATTATCGGTGCGCGGACAACTCGATGTAAACACATTTCGACACAACTGTTTTATTATTATTTTGCTTTTTTTCAATCAGTTTTTTCATCTTTCTTTTCTTTGACTTTAATAGTTTTGTTTGGTTCGATGTAGATTCCAATAATCTAGCTCAAAAACTCGTCGATGGGCAGGCTTCAGAGAGAGATAGGATAACGGGTGAATAATAAATAAAAAGCCGATAAAATATTGCACAAGTTGTAAATATAAAAATAAAATTTAATGTTTACGAAGCAGTAAGCGATATTTGACATGTATTATTCAACAAGACATTAAATAAACAATACGTGACAGGAAACGGTCGTGAATAATAAAAGTAAAAAATTGTTTATACAGTTGAGTCTGAACTATTTATCCTCTATACAGTAACTTCTTTGATTTATTCGTTTGAACTATCACAATGCTTGGAAGCTCGTCGATGCGTACACGCAGCCTAATGCCGATTATACGCGTGATGCGATTGATGCGCTGAAAAAAAAAGAGGAAAAACAATTTTATTTTTTGGATCGGGCATTTTATATTATGCACCCCTCTACATACGGGATCACAAGAAAGAAAGGCTTACGTTTATAAAATTCCGCCACGAATTTAATCTCAGGTACAAGACTGTGAACTTTTTCCAAGAGTTTAGCCTTCGGCGCTAATTCGGCACTCGTATTCCATATCTGAAAAAACGAGAGAATCGTTTCTGTTTGAAAAAAAAGAGAGAGACAGAGAGAAAAAAATATATATTCATCGCAGACGTCTTTTCTCCTTCTCTCTCTCAGGGAGTAGGAGAGAGAGAGCGACAATCAGCGAACTTTTGCGCTCGTACGTCTGTTCTACTACTACTCTCCGGAGGGAAAGAGGGAAAAAAACGTGACGCGCGTTAGAATCGATAACTCACTTGAATAAGATCGTCTCTGTCGCGAATGGAGACGGTGACACCGCAAACCTCGTCGTCCTCGGCCAAACACTCGCTGAACTGTTCGCCTATCGCCGCCACCACGACCTCCTTCCACACCTTCGCCTGTGCAGACACACACATGTATATAGATAGTAGACATTTTATATAATGAAATAAAATCAAATATTTCAAGCTCGCAGACGGAGGAATAAAAGGATTGAAAATACGGCGAATTTATGAAAATATATCGATGTATACTAACGGTATCATTTTTATGGCACTTGAATCTCCAGGTACCTCCCTTCTGGTGGAACGGCTCTTCCCAAAGAGGGTACCTTTCGTCGCGCATCAAATGGTAGCTGTATCGTTCCTAAAAACGAAGAAATTATGTATAATTATAAAATCGCGCAAATTGACGATTGAATTTTCGTAAGCTCTCCGGATAATGAGGCGCAACCGAGTGCGTCCGTTTATCGATGCTCGCCTCACGCAAATTACGCGCACTGCTGCACACGCGCACGATCCAGCTGCGTGTAACGTATACTCGTATATAGGAGGAAACATGGGGGTGTAATCGTACCTGAATTTCACTGGCGCTCGGGATGTGATTGAAAACGGCCCAGAACTTCTGTACCGTGTTCACGGTGTAGATCTTTTTTAAATTGGCTTTGTACTCCTCCGTCGTCGTTCCGGATATTGCTCTGCTCGTGTGTAATGCATTTGAAAAGGGGTTGGTGTGGAACGTGAGTGAAACGAAAAAATAACAAAAAAAAAAAAAGAACAAAACGTTAGAAATCAAACAAATTCATCAATAATGAGGTCATTTTTGCATCCGCGCCTCGATTAATTATAAACGCATGACGTACTCGAAGGCGTGTGAAATCGAGATGAAATCGAGCGCGAAATAGCCGCGCGTAAAAAGCGGTACCTTGGTGCCGTTAAAGTAATAAACAACAAGTGGAGAATGCGAGCGCGACGTGCTTTTGTTTACCAAAAAGATGGGACTCATAAACGATGTGTCAATAGGTACTTATCGATTAAAAGAAGTGTTTTTTCTGATTTATAGAATTTCAACGAAATGGTAATTCTCTCTGCTCTTAAGCGCACGGAAAATGGCCTTTTTATCGTGGAATTCCTCCGATTCTCAGACGACCGACGTCATTCGCGAACGCGCGCGGGCCCGGAAGTGTTTGTGATTATCTCTCTCTCTCTCTCTGTATTTTGGGCAATATACAAAAAATCAATTCGACATTGTTGTTGACATATCGTTTACGTTAACGGCGGTCAATTTTTCACTCCTCGACTGGCAGGCGTAATTTTATTTATCGCGTAAAGCGATTGCATTAATTCAAGCTTTTCGCGTCACGCATGCATGATTTATAAATAATTTTTTGAAAAAAAGAAAGGCCGAAGAGAGCCGCGAAAACGACGAAGCGGCAACAACGGGTCGTGCCATCTTTCTAGCGAGATGCGAAACTCAACCGGCGGCCGGCGCGGTTCACCGACTTTACTCGACGCGGACAAAAAAGGGGAATACGATTCCTACGAACTGTATGATCGTTCGAGCCGCACGCGCCCGAACACGCAGAATATAAAAATGGTCTGCTGCCGCTAAGTACCGCTGAGCTGCTTCGCTCGTCCAGCAAAAAGAAAGAATAAATACATACGTATGCGCAACGTCACGAATATATATAATAAGATATGAAACGCGAACACCTCAAAGAGCGAGACGCCTTCTCAATTTGCGATTATCGATATACGAGAACGAATGTAAATTATGAAAATACTGACTTGTCGAGCCAGAATGTCCAAGGCGTTTGCAGTGGCACGCCGACTTCTTGATCGTTCTCGATGCTGTTGACCATCTCGCGGCCGATTACCGGCGATCTCGAGAGTGCATCCTCGCTTTTGTTGATCAGCTGCTGCTGCTGCTGCTCCTCGCTCTTCTTGGGTACGGTCACTGGTGCGGAGGACATTTTACAACCTTTTGTCGAATTTCGATCACTGGACAACGAAATTTATGTGATGTTGACGAATGAAATCGTCCCGAACTGCACACAGCGAGCGAGTTTTGATATATTTTCTGGCAGCGCAGCTCTTGGCTCGACCAAAGACACCGACGACAGAAGAACCTCGCGGACGACAACGACGACGACGACGATGTGTACACATGTATACACACACGCGCGCACGAGATAATTTCGCCTGTGGTATTAGCACGGCTATACGTACGATTTACAACGCGCGACACTTGCGCGCGATCTTCCTGTGCCCTTGCGAAACAAATTCGCGACGTAACGTTGCAACGCTCGTATCCCAGCGCGAAGTATCATTAGGTATAATGAATCTAACGATAGAAAGTCGATTCAATTTTTCATGTCGTAGCACGTAGTTTGAAAATAAACATCAATTGATAAAATTTTCATCATAATTAAATTTAGATCGGGTATTAAATTTATAACAGGTGTTATCACAGATACGATGTTGTTTGATTGGTTGTTCACACGTAAGTAAGGTGCATTAGTGAGACTTATTACAATTGTATAAAAACGGTTTCAATTGAATTTTAAATAATAACTGTTTTTTATATATAATTGTAATTACATTTATGGTATAAAATACAAGTTTTGTATGAACATTGAATTTACAGATGAATATTATCAGTTATAAGTGTGAATGTAGGAGTCTCTTTCACTGTAGAAAATTAAAATATTAACAGAAAACAACGGAAATTTTTCAGTTTATCATTTACCTAAAAAAAAACTTGAAGTATCAACTTTTCATTTCAAATAGATCATTGTCCACTATACAACAAATACAATCTTGATTCATGCAATTTTCGACTATCACATATGAATTTTGATGCTTATACTAATTTCTTTGCTTCAAAGAATTTCTTCAGATGACGCATCTGTCCAATTCCCATGCCTACTAGAATAACAGTTTGTGCAACAGACCACCAGAGTACCCTTTTGTTTGTACTCTCGGATGTTTGTCTGAATCTTTCTTCACGGTACTGGAATTGAATAAAAATTTATGATAAATATTGTAAACTGTACAGATAAATAAAATATATTTGTTTGAATAATTACTCTTTGATAACTTTGCTCCTTGGTAATTTGTACAACTTGATCCATGAGTTGCTTAATTCTCAGTTGAAGTTCTGTGAGCTTTTCTTTTTGAGCAACATTAGCGTAGTCAATAGCTTGTTCTCCAACTTGAATATCCAAATGTACCCTCTAAAAATTCAAGAATAAATTAGTAAATATAATACAGGCTATCACTACATTACAATTTTCAATAATATGGTGTATCTTCCAATACATAGTCATGTTTCAAAAGGCTGTCATTTGATGCTACGCATGTACAAAAACAAATACAAGTTTAGGTTATGAATAACAAGGAATTCATTTTTCACATAGTCAACTTTTCAATTGAAAATTTTCCAATTTAATCTTGTTGCTTCAATTTTTGATGTGAGTTTATTTCATTGATTTATTCTCATTTAAAAAGAGATGATAATTTAAAACAACCAAAAAATAAACATATGTCACTTTGACTTACCAGCTGTCCGCCACTGAACCATGCAGTACTATTTGAATACAAACAAATTACATGTTCTCCAGGAGTATGCGAGGTAAAGGAAATCATACCTTCAGAGCTGTAAACTCTGGACAGTACGACCTTGTCATCAGGATCTCTGACCTCAACGTGCATACCAATGCCAGGGCTGCTGGGCATGAAACCTTGGCTTCTTGGATCGTACAGCTCTACTTTGTAGTTAACTATTGAAAATAAAATATTTGACGTGAGCAATTTATTCAGCTAAATTTCCAAAACTATTAATCAACCATAATCATACCTATAACAGTTGTTTCATCTGGAATCTCCTCGATGAAACATTTTCTCTCGGATTCGCTTATGTGAAAGTACAGAGCCGACGTCGAGTGGATTATTACACAAAGTGCAACGAAATGCTGTAGCACCTTCCACATTTTTGCAAAATTTTTACTAACACTAGGGCCCTAAACTAAAAGAACTGTGCAAAGCGCTTCGCACAATGTCTGCGTCTCTAACAGCCCGGTGAGTGCGAAAAAAACACATATACAACGGCACACGTCACCTAATTTCGGCAAGCAGTACCGCGACAGCTGAATACGGCCGATAATGCGTGTTTTCCATCCAGATGGCACTTCTATCCACCCAAAACAATTTGCAAGGTTGATCTTCATTCTTCCGCGGCGGCGCGTCAAGTTGTTTCAGCTGTGGTAAGATGGCAGCATCTCGGATAATTACTACGCCGCGTCTGACACGCGAATCCCTATACACGCTGCGGACCTGCGGTAACAAAATACGTGTATATGCGTGGGCAGGCTAGCAGACGCAATTCGCAATGTTGCTGGTATCAAAAAACTGAATCGAGCTACCAAACAAAGCTGTGATACGTTTCGATTCATTGTAAAATGGATCCTGTTTTATTAATATGTATAGCACTAGTTGCTGTTATTGTTGTTGGTATTTTCATAACATTGTTTATGATAAAAAAATCACGTAAGTAATTAAAGTGGAATTATGCCTACGATTCTCTGTTGTGTTTTGAAAGTGTATTATGATAAAGTAACCTGCTGTTTGAATGGCCAGATGTTTACAAGTAACTCTATCTGTTGTTACGTTTCTGTGGTCTTACTTCATTGTAATAATTTTTATCTTCATATGAAAAATTTTCAGTCTAATTTATAAAAAATATTATTTTTATCAATATATTCACAGACTGTTCAAAATAAATATTAAAATTGTAGAGCAAAAGAAATCTGAAGACGGTGAAGATAGGCAACAAGGACAAGCAGCAAGGAGAGGAGTTGTTCGAGGTGTCAGACAACGACATGTTCCTAGATTAGCCGCTGTTCATGAACAAGCTGCCCCAGATGATAGAAGGGCTGATAATAGTGATGACAATGAAGATCATGCTGAAGCTGATCTAAGCAAGTTGGGAGCAAAGAAAAGGGCTAAACTTGAAGCTAAGGCAGAGAGAAAAGCACAAAGAGAAATAGGTAATTATAATTTTGTGACATTGAATTATTTCCAAGCATGTACATAATTTAAAAAAACTGATCGCCTCAATATTTATTCATAGTGCTACTTATTTTACAATGCTTGTAAATTGATATGCATTACTGAAACTGATACTGTCTTTGGCTATGTGAAACAACTTGAATATATAATACCTATATACTTATATTTTCACTTATATATAATCAATCAATAAAATAATAACAATAATTTTTTATTTATTAATGAATATTGAATTGCAGAGGAATGTCAACGCGAAGAACGTAAAAAGCGCGAGGAACAACAACAGAAAATACGTGACGAAGAAATTGCTCGTCAGAATGAAGAAGAAAGAAAACGAGAGGAAGCTGAAAAAGCTGCAATAGAAGAAAAAGAAAGACGTGAGCACGAAGAATATTTGAAAATGAAAGAAGCTTTTCAGGTAGAAGAAGAGGGTTATGAAGAAAATGATGATGAAAAAGAGACGAATCTCCTTAAAGACTTTGTTGACCATATCAAGCGTAACAAAATAGTCATTCTTGAAGACTTGGCTCAACAATTTAGTTTGAAAACTACCAAAGTAATAGATAGAATAAAGCAAATGCAGGCTGATGGTATACTTAGTGGGGTTATTGATGATAGAGGAAAATTTATTTATATTTCACAAGAAGAACTTGAAGCTGTAGCTAAATTTGTAAAGCAAAGAGGGAGAGTTAGCATACAAGAGCTTGCTGAACACTCAAATACACTGATTAATTTGAATTCTGCTAATGTTGTTGAAGGATAGGCTCGTTTTTTATAAATAACTTTTATAAAATATGTATTTTCTACGATGCAATGTTGTATTAAGCGTAGATGAAACAAAAATTTATAATTTTTATCATAAACTTTTATTTATTACAATTTTATAATTGCAGTAAATAATGTTGTAAATTTTAATTGTTGTTCAAGAATGTGACCTTTGGTTCATGTTCGAAAAATTGTTATTGAACATAAAAGGCCACATGAAATGATTGAATAATGTCACAAGCTCTATGAGATTCAGTTCTGTTATAATACATAAAAAAACAATATCCATTGTAAATAGTTGAGAGTAAGCTAAGATTAAATGAAAACTGTTGAAGTCGATTTGAATTAAAAAAAAAGTTTATAATTATAAAAGTTTTTTTGCAATAAAAATAAAATCTCAAAATTGTGAAGAGCTCTCTTTTATTTAAAAAAATTATGTTATTATGCATTCCGTAAAAAAGCAAACAATCTTAAAAATTTGCTGAAATGTTGAAAAACTTGTCAGGTGGAGCGTGACACACGCTCTTATCCAGTAGATAACCAAATGTTCGCCCAATTCGCAACACCAAACAAGACGTGAAAAAAAATTATGGCTGATAGTTAGATCAAAAGCTGCAAAAAGCATGTACCCAAAAAATAAATCGAGAGTAGTGATAAATAGAACGCGAAATATCGTTTGAATAAAAATTGAAGCACCCCACAACTAAACATGGAACGAAGGTGTAATGATAGTTGAACACTCAAGGCACAATTATTTAGGTACAATTTTTATTGAAATTTCAGAAAAAGATATGGATTAGTATCTGCATATATTTAAAATTACCAATCATCATGACTATTCCAGCAGTTGTGGTATGCGTAATCTTTGCGATCTATACGTGAACTATCCTTTGGTGTCTGAGCAAGTTTGATTTTTGTCCAAATCTTTTCTCGCACTCATCACATGCAAAATCTTTCTTGCCTTCGTGTATTATGTTTTTGTGGAAGAGCAAACTCTTTTTTTGTGTAAATTGCTTCTCACAAATGTCGCATGTAAAATCTTTTTGACCTTCGTGGACTGTTTTTTGGTGTATAAGCAAATGCGCTTTTTGTCCAAATTTTTTCTCGCAATTATCGCATTCAAAATCTTTGCGACCTTCGTGTACTGATTTTTGGTGGTAAAGCAATCCAATTTTTTGTGAAAATGTTTTATCACACTTGTCACATGCAAAATCTTTACGACCTTCATGGACGGTCCTTTGATGTTTCAACAAATCTGACTTATATCCAAATTTCTTCTCGCATTTGTCACATGCGTAATCTTTGAGACCCTCGTGAACTGTCTTTTGGTGTAAGAACAAAGTCGATTTTCGTCCAAATTTCTTTTCACACATCTCGCATGCGTAATCTTTGTGACCTTCATGGACTCTATTTTGGTGTCTTAACAAATCAGATTTATGTCCAAATTTCTTCTCGCACTGGTCGTATGTGTAATCTTTGCTTCCGTCGTGTACTGTATTTTGGTGGTAGAGCAAACCCGATTTTTGTTTAAATTTCTTTTCGCACTGATCGCATGCATAATCTTTGCGACCTTCATGCACTGTCTTGTGGTGCTGAATCAGAGTCCATTTCTGTCCAAATTTAGTCTCGCATTTATCACATGCGAAATCTTTGCGACCTTCGTTGAATATTTTTTTGTGCAAAAGCAAACGTTGTTTACGTCCAAATTTCTTCTCGCATTTGTCACATGCGTAATCTTTGCGACCCTCATGAACTATCTTTTGGTGTATGAGCAAAGACGATTTCAGTCCAAATTTACTTTCGCACTGGTCGCATGCGTAATCTTTGCGACCGTCGTGTACTGTATTTTGGTGGTAGAGCAAACCCGTTTTTTGTTTGAATTTCTTTTTGCACTTGTCACATGCGAAATCTTTACGACCTTCGTGAACGGTCCTTTGATGTTTCAACAAATCTGACTTATATCCAAATTTCTTCTCGCATTTGTTACATGCGTAATCATTGCGACCTTCGTGAATTATCTTTTGGTGCGACAGCAAATGATGTTTTTGTCCAAATTTTTTCTCGCACTTATCACATGCGAAATCTTTCCGATGTTCGTAGATTGTCTTTTCGTGTAAAAGCAAACTGGATTTTGTTGTAAATATCTTCTCAAATTTATTACATCCGTAATCTTTGCTACTTTCGTGGACTGTTTTTTGGTGTTTTATAAAATTCCTTTGAGACATAAATTTTTGCTCGCAATGTTTCCATGCAAAATCTTTACGACCTTCATGGACTGTCTTTTCGTGCTTCAACAAATCTGATTTAAATCTAAAATTTTTTTCGCACTTGTCACATGCAAAATCTTTGCGACCCTCGTGGATTCCTCTTACGTGGGTGAGTAAACTCTGTTTACTTGAAAATCTTTTGGCGCACTTTTCACATAAATAATCTTTGAAAACTTCGTGGAATATTTTTTTGTGATTAATTAAATTTGATTTATTTTCAAATTTTTTGTCACACTTGTTACATGAGAAATCTTTGCGATTCTTGTGTACTAATTTTTGGTGCGTAATCAAACTTGATTTTTTCACAAATTTTCTCTCACAGCTGTCACATGGAAAGTCGTTGCGGCTCTTGTGTTCTGATATTTGGTGTCTACTCAAATGACTTCGAAACTCAAATTTCTTTTCGCACTTGTCGCTCTCGTAATTTTGTCGTTCCTTATGAATTGTGTCGCGGTGTGCTATCAAGCTTGATTCTTGTGTAAATGCCTCCTGACAAATACCACAAACGTGTTGTTTGTCGAGGGATAAAATAATGTCTTGTTCACGTGATTTGTCATCAAAGACAACTTCTTCCAATTTTTTCTCAATTTTGTCCATTTTCGTGCCTAAACTAAATGAAGGTTTATCTATTTAGTACCACGGAAATTGAACGAGTAAAATTTATGTTATGGGAAGACTTGTTTCATCGGGGAAGACAACATTTGAACTTATTTGTTTTTACCGCAAACATGATCAGTGTGTCAAGGCAATATGTGAAAATCGTTTGTTTACGATTAAATTATCGATTTATTCGTTTATACATTCTCCTTACAATATTTGAATCGGTTTAAAACTCTAACTTGGTGCCGGTATACGAGGAATTTTTTTGGCCTTCTAAACTAAAACATGCTTAAAAAAATCTCTTGGTATTATCGAGTCAATAGATTCTCATACAAAATATCATAAATTATAAAAAGTTTCAATGTTCATTCAAATATTCGCACCTCGCCCCCCCCCCTTATCTACTACCGCNCCCCCCCCCCCCCCTCCCCCCTATCTACTACCGCTCGGATGCATGACGTGATCGGCGTGTTCCATATTTTCTCACTTTTAAATAAAATACCGACTTGTTTGAAATAATCTACTTACACTACAATAGATACAATAAAAACTGTAACAATTTCATTAAAATTGTTTTGACGGCTTTCGATCATTATCATCGAGCTGCAGATCACCTCTGACCTGCTGGCGGTTATCGAACGTCTGGAGCATAGAGGATACGACATGTAAACGACGCCTTGACGATCATGAAATTTTTCACCAAGTACGAATGGTTCGAGTTGTCGAATCTCGAAAAATCGTGGTATAACGATGGGGAGTTCGTAAACAAAGTGGATGAAATAATGATGACTCCGACTTTGTCGTTTTATGGTCTAATCCATTTACAACCCAACGAGGCGGCGAGACAACTCACATTTGAGGACTACTTCAAGTTTGCGCGCTCGGAAAAACTGTGTGTGCTGTCCAAAAAGTACGAGGAAGCTCGTGTCATACATCATTGCGAGATATCATTGAGAAGATTTTTCCGGTCTTGGGCTCTGGATCCTTTCATGGAGCTGACACGCTGAAGGCTGCCGATTTTCTGCTGTGAAATGATTTTCGACAAACTGAAGAACAAGGATTTGCATCGTATTTGTATGGCAGCTGCGGGCCAAAGCTCCGCATAGCCATAAGCATATTTGAAGTATTTTTCAATGTATAGTGTTGTTTGTGTAGTAGCGCTCGGATAATTTGCTTCGATCGCCTGTTGGTCTATGGAAGCTTGTGTTTTTCGCCCATTGGTAGATCAGAAAATGTGCCGACCCACGCAAATTTTATTTGCCGCTCATGCAATTTGAAGAACTTGAATATAAGATTTTGGATAGATCAAAGTAATGAAAAAAGGATAATACGATTGTTAGTGCTTTCTTTTTTTTCAGTAAAAACTTATCGTTATTATCGATCGCGTTTCTATTAGCAGAATTAATCAGTCAATAAAATCATCAAAGTCCTTCACTAGTGTATGTTTGATTAGTTCAGTGTACTAACCGGTGAGGTATTTCAAAAATCCAGAATACAACTAACAGTTTGAAATTTTCACAGCTCCAAACACGACGTGAAAAAAATTACAGCTGATCTAATCATGTCATGAATAGCTGCAGAAATCAAGGATACAAAAAAATTAAAGAGAGTAGCAACTAGCAGTATGCAAAATATGGTCAAGTTCAAAATCCAATTGGCGCGACTTTTAATGAAATTGTTGAAAAACGTATGTATAAGTATGCATATTTACACTTGTCAATCATCATTTCTTCTCTCATTTTGTTTCAAGCAAAATACTTGCGACTTACATGAACTGTTTTTTGGTGGGAAACTTCAAAATTATGAAAAGCTAACGTAAAGAAACAAACAATCTTAAAAATATGCAGAAACGCATAAATTCACATCGAAAATTTTCATCATTAAGATATTTGAAAGAAGTTGAAACTTTTTTCTCTTCTACGACGTTTATCGTAGCATAAATAATTTGTCTGTCAGCAAATTTATCAAAATCTTCCACTTACCTGTGTTTGATCGATTCGTGTATCATTAGGTGAAATTTATACAGAATCTTGTAGACAATCAAATGTACGCCCCATTCGCAGCGTACCAAACAAGACGTGAAAAAAACGTATGGATGATAGTTGAATGAAGAGTTCACTACTAAGTAGCCCAAAAACCAATCGGAAAGTAATAAATAGTACGCGAAATATCGTTTGATTAAAAATTGAAGCACCCCCACAACGAAGGTGTAATGATAATTGAATCGTCAAGGTTTAGTTAAGACCCAATCATTTGGGTGCAATTTTTATTGAAATTTCAGAAAAAGATATGGATTAGTATCTGCATAGATTTAAAATTACCAATCATCATGACTATTCTAGCAGTTGCGTGGTATGCGTAATCTTTGCGATCTATACGTGAACTGTCCTTTGGTGTCTGAGCAAATTTGATTTTTGTCCAAATGTCTTCTCGCACTCATCACATGCAAAACCTTTAGAATTTTCGTGTACTGTACTTTGATGGAGGAGCAAAGTCCATTTGTATCCGAATTTCTGCTTGCACTTGTCACATGCAAAATCTTTCTTGCCTTCGTGTATTATGTTTTGGTGGAAGAACAAACTTTTTTTTTGTGTAAATTGCTTCTCACAAATGTCTTATGTAAAATCTTTTTGACCTTCGTGGGCTGTCTTTTGGTGTAAGAGGAAAGTCGATTTTCGTCCAAATTTCTTTTCACACGTCTCGCATGCGTAATCTTTGTGACCTTCATGGGCTGCCTTATGGTGTCTTAACAAATCAGATTTATGTCCAAATTTCTTCTCGCATTTGTCACATCCGTAATCTTTGCGACCCTCGTGAACTGTCTTTTGGTGTATGAGCAAAGACGATTTTCGTCCAAATTTCTTTTCACACGTCTCGCATTCGTGATCTTTGTGACCTTCATGGACTCTATTTTGGTGTTTTAACAAATCAGATTTATGTCCAAATTTCTTCTCGCATTTGTCACATCCGTAATCTTTGCGACCTTCATGTACTGTTCTTTGGTGCAAAAGCAAATGTACTTTTTGTCCAAATTTAGTCTCGCATTTATCACATGCGAAATCTTTGCGACCTTCATGTACTGTTCTTTGGTGCAAAAGCAAATGTTGTTTACGTCCAAATTTCTTCTCGCATTTGTCACATGCGTAATCTTTGTGACCCTCGTGAACTGTCTTTTGGTGTACGAGCAAAGACGATTTCAGTCCAAATTTACTTTCGCACTGGTCGCATTCGTAATCTTTGTGTCCGTCGTGT
The DNA here is from genome assembly GCF_000599845.2 of Trichogramma pretiosum. NCBI lineage: Eukaryota > Metazoa > Arthropoda > Insecta > Hymenoptera > Trichogrammatidae > Trichogramma > Trichogramma pretiosum. Next base: position 527,357 of record NW_019640824.1, read on the forward strand.
ACTGTATTTTGGTGGTAGAGAAACCCAATTTTTTGTGAAAATGTTTTATCACACTTGTCACATGCGAAATCTTTGCGACCTTCATGCACTATCTTGTGATGCTGAATCAGAATCCATTTATGTCCAAATTTCTTCTCGCATTTGTCACATGCGAAATTTTTACGACCTTCGTGGACGTCCCTTTGGTGTCTCAACAAATCTGACTTATATCCAAATTTCTTTTCACATTTGTCGCATGAATAATCTTTGCGACCCTCGTGAACTGTCTTTTGGTGCATGAGCAAAGACGATTTCAGTCCAAATTTACTTTCGCACTGGTCGCATGCGTAATCTTTGCGACCGTCGTGTACTGTATTTTGGTGGTAGAGCAAACCCGATTTTTGTTTAAATTTCTTTTCGCACTTGCCACATGCGTAATCTTTCGGATGTTCATGGATTGTCTTTTTGTGTAAAAGCAAACTGGATTTTGTTGTAAATATCTTCTCAAATTTATTACATCCGTAATCTTTGCTACTTTCGTGGACTGTTTTTTGGTGTTTTATAAAATTCCTTTGAGACATAAATTTTTGCTCGCAATGTTTCCATGCAAAATCTTTACGACCTTCATGGACTGTCTTTTCGTGCTTCAACAAATCTGATTTAAATCTAAAATTTTTTTCGCACTCGTCACGTGCAAAATCTTGGCGACCCTCGTGGATTCCTCTTACGTGGGTGAGTAAACTCTGTTTACTTGAAAATCTTTTGGCGCACTTTTCACATAAATAATCTTTGAAAACTTCGTGGAATATTTTTTTATGTTTGAGTAAAATTGATTTATTTTTAAATTTCTTCTCACACTTGTTGCATGTGAAATCTTTGCGATTCTTGTGTACTAATTTTTGGTGCGTAATCAAACTTGATTTTTTCACAAATTTTCTCTCACAGCTGTCACATGGAAAGTCGTTGCGGCTCTTGTGTTCTGATATTTGGTGTCTACTCAAATGACTTCGAAACTCAAATTTCTTTTCGCACTTGTCGCACTCGTAATTTTGTCGTTCATTATGAATTGTGTCTCGATGTGCTATCAAGCTTGATTCTTGTGTAAATGCCTCTTGACAAACATCACAAACGTGTTGTTTGTCGTGGGATAAAATAATGTCTTGTTCACGTGATTTCTCATCAGAGACAAATTCTTCGAATTTTTTCTCAATTTTGTCCATTTTCGTGCCTAAACTAAATGAAGGTTTATCTATTTAGTACCACGGAAATTGAACGAGTAAAATTTATGTTTTGGGATTAAGACTTATTTCATCGGGCAAGACAATATTCAAACTTATTTGTTTTTAACGTAAACAGGATCAGTGTGTCGAAGGAATATGTTAAAATCGTTTATGATCATATTGTTTACAATTAAGTTCCTGATTTATGTACTTATACATTATCATTACAAAATTCGAAACAATTTCAGATTCTAACTTGACTAACAAAGAGATCTTTTCACCTTCGGGTCACGGATCTTTACCAAATTTTTTTGGGGTCTCCAGGAACCTAATAATAAAGCTCCCTATGCTTAGTTTTATTGAATGTGCCTTAGGGTCCATTTTAAAAGGAGTTTTCTATTTTAATTAAAAATCTTTGAGATTTTCTATATCAAGTTAGGAGCGCTTAAACAAAAAAATGCACCGATCAAAAGTTTTGAAATTTTTCAAAGAATCTGTATGAATTTTTTCAGAATTTTTCGAATCGTCCATTGCCCTTTTTTAGAGACCCTAATATGATGCTTTTCTTGCAAAATTCAGAAACCTCTTTGGTGTTATTTTTGCGATAAATAAACATTATCATCGTTTATTTTTCGATTTAGTCAAGTAACTAATGAAGTAATTAAAAGAAATTTTTTCATAATTTAACAATATACCCTATAAAAAATATAAAAAATTCTCGTAGTGATATTTAATTAATTTTTTTTCATTTCCTAAAATGTCTAAGATTACCGTTTGAATATTACCTAAAATTAAAAATTAAGCTCTTTATTTTAAAAACACTTTTTTGAAAATTTTCAATTGATATACTTTACTGGGTCGGTAACCGCCCATTCCCCCGAATCCATTTCCCCGAATACGGGAATGGATTCGGGGAAATGACCGGGAATCTACTGGGTCTAATGTTGTTCAAAAAGAATTTTTCATATTGTTTAATCACTTATCTTTTTCTATTTTTTTCAAATGACGCTGCGCACAACATTGAAATAACTATAGGAGAATGACCTTTATAATTGCACCATCGTTGACAACAAAGTCAACAACACAAGAGTCTTATTCAAAAATTTTGAAAATTTAATAAATGATACATTTATTTCGTTGATTTTCTCTACGATTTTCGGATGTATCTTGAACTATCAGAATTTTAAATATTGTCAAAGTAATAAGGAAAATTTTCTAATTCCGAGTCAAGTGACTACCGTGTAGTTTTCTACCTTGAGCGCTAAAGATTATCAGACTCGTTTCTCGTCAGCGGCATATCCTGATTATGGAAATTGTTGAACTGATATATAAAAATTTGAATACGATACGCTCGCTTTGTACCGATTTTAAAATTAAACCTTCGATCGTTCATGAAAAAATGTATCGATAGACATTTTAGTGCATAATCAATTTCCAGATGTTAGCGCAGCGGTGCCAATGCAATCGATCCACATCACAATAACATAACAATTCTCGAAAGAGAACATACGAAAAAATATTAAAATAAAAGGAAAGAAATATTCGTCGCACTGTGTGATAAAAGATCTCGTAGACGATTACATAATGAACTACATACTTTTTTTCTCCGCTCAACGTCTGATAAAAGCTAAACAGGTTTCTCGCGGACTTCAAGAAAAAAAAATAATAATAAATGCCATTGCATTAGAATATTCAATTACGCCACAATGTAACGCGTGACTAGATTGTCTCGTGGATACAAAAAAATTGATCAATAAAATGTATTACATTTTTTGCTAATTCGAAATTTCAATACTCCTCTACAATTGCGCGATTTCGTCAATGGAGCTGTTTTAACAATGACAATAAAAAAGAAAGGAAATCTGCGCATTGAAAACATGCGGGTCACTTGGAGCGTGAACATCGTCACGTATGCCATCCGATAAATTAACTTTTTATTCCGTGGTGTGTCCCGTATGGCTTTTCATTTACCGATGCGCATTTTCCGCGCGAATCGTCAACAAACATGGTCGATCTTCGACCGATCGATTTCTTTTGCATTATTATCGAAAAGTTTTTCAACTCGAAGTTCGCGTATTACATCGATAGCGATTTCCGGCCTTGTTTACACTCACGCGCATTCTGCGCGATGGTAAACAGCTCGAGTGCACGTCGAAAATGAAAATAACCCGTGAAATTATCAACGGAAAATATGATTCATCTCTCGAATAAACACCTCTCGCATCGCAGCCGAGTCGATAGAAAGCCCCTGGCCGATTTCTCATATGCATATACTCGGTCCCCGCGCGCGCGCGGCCAAACGATTTCAAGGAATAATATTCGCATTCGCGATATATTTAAAGAGAAGGTTTCAAGATGGCTGCGGCGGCGGCGGCGGCGGCTCTCCACTGATGACACCGAAGACAATATTGCATCAGACTCGCATTACCACCGGGAGGAAACTGGATCTAAGCTAAATTATTCATCGCGAAAATTTTTCATTTCGCTCTCGAGTCGCGAGCGATTGTTCGTTGATGTGTGCAGAAATCGAGGCGTAATTGATTTTCGTAGGTCCCCTTATTTTTTGAAAAGCGATCAGACTGACGAGAGGGTAACATTTTGCTTGGACAAGCTTCCTTTTTTAATTTTACAAAGCAGCATTGTCACTGGGAAAGCCGATTTTACTCGCTGAAAACGATGAGTCGTGCACGTCGCAATACTGTCACAGGGTGGCGCATATTCTAATATTTTATTGGCCTCGATTAACCCAAGAAAAATTCCCCCGTTTCCCCCTTCCTTCGCGCCTCATCCAAAGGATACACGAGCAACTGCATGCACGCGAGGCGAGGTGAGAAATTTGCCACAGTGCAGACGGCGCGGAGTGGGAGTCGCGAATCGCCGCGGCACGTAAAACCGACCGTCTCGCAGGAAGCGGACGCAGTCTTTTCTCTGCAAAATTCAAGCATCATCCTTCAAAATTCAAGCGAGTTTCATCGAGTCGCGCAATTATTTCACAAAATTTCGACACAAAAGGATATCCAAGCACCATCTTCCCTTTGTGCATCTTCATCTTTATATAAATTTGCAACAAAAGTGATTTGATTTCGTGCGTTTTCTTTTATCGCTCTCATCCAACCCCGCCTTTATTGGTAATTCACGTCGAGCATTTAATTCGTATGTGTCCATGAAGTGCAAAGTCTTCGACCATCAAGGAAACTCTCCAACATTTCTCGCAAGCATTAGGTAAATTATTTTTTCTTATATACTTTTAAAATGACATTGGATTGAATAGTAATTTTCTGCCACCAAAAAAAACTTACATAAATGATAGTTGAATAGCATGATTTATTGTATAACTAAGTCCTAGATTAAAAAGTAGCTACAATTTATTTTGATAAGTCATTTCTCTCTTTTTTAAATACAATATTATGCAACAAATCCAGTATTTAAACCTGTTTAAGTGTCAACGTTTAAACTATAAATTATGAATGTTAATACAACAAATTTTTTTTCTTCAAATTTTAGACTAGCAAAAAATCTTCGGACTCGCAAAGGAAGCCGCCGGGGCAACTCTGGAAACCGTCTTGAACTTTTAGTACTCGTCCACTTACATCACGTACCGTAGCGTAAGTACAATCGACATAGCTGCTCTCTACGTTAAAATGAAAATGAACGAAAAACGTTGTTTTCTCATTGTTATTTTTTTTTCTAACGATGATATTTGCAGTTCCCCGACAAAATCCGGCCTTAACTTCGTTAGCAGCTAACGAAGTTACTCACTCACAGCCGATCTTCGCCACAAAGTCAAGAATAATAGCTGCCCCGAGCCATTGTCATCGTTGCGAGAAACGTTTTCCCGTTTATTCAAATAAACGTCCAGCTTGACAGCGCTTTACACACCGAATAATTATAAAAGAATCTCTCTCAACTCTTGTTCAAAGCAAAATGGTTCAAGAACGATTGTCTTACACCGCCCCGAAGGGTGCCATTCCCAAGTAAACATCTTTTCTCGATTTAATTATGTCCATACATTCAAGTGCCATCGACTTGTGGATCCAACAGAGACCATAAATTTCTCTTCTTTTTTTTTCTAGAAAAGATAAAGCCGCAATTGCTTCACCGATAATTATGCAGGCACCGGTCAAGACTCAGCCGAAAACGACGACTGCGGCCGCGGATAAGAATGGCGCTTGGGGGCCGATCTACAAGAACAAGCAAAACTTCATCGACATGCATTGTCGTTAAAAAGAATGTCCGCAACTTCTTCCATTATATTTTTTTTTCAATTTCATTTTTTCACTCTGATATCTGTAATGAGCGTGCAAGTTGAAAGCTCTCATTTTTTATAACAGAAAATGAGAGCCAAGGTTCGTTTGAATAGACGAGAACGTCGTGTGTGCGTTAATTCTCTTAAAAAAAAATTATAATTTCTAATACGCGTGTTTCGTTGACGATTGAATATTAATCTTTAACCAAAAGCGACGGTGACAATGGTTCGTGAAAAAATGTCTATCAACTAACCCCTTAACTCAAGCAATTTCGGAAAAATTATAATTTTCAAAATTTTTCTTTTAATTAACAATACTAACATATTTTTTTCTATATCTTTCTCTCCTCCTTTGTACCTACTTAGAAGTATCGTATTTAGAAACAGGTTATAATTATCATTTGTACGCGACGACCAAACAAAAAAAAAAAAAGAAAAAATTTTAGGGTTTCATCTTAGGAACATCGGCCTCGTCACGGTATTGCATCATATCTTTTTAAAACCGGATATGCGTTGGAGTGCCGTAGATAGAGCTCGTTGCAATAGTTCCTGTCTGTAAAGGCAGAAGTCAAGAAGAAGAAGAAGAAGAAAAAAAAACAGAAACATTTCCCTGCCCGTCGTTGGACGGGTTTGAACTTGTTCATTCGAATTTAGAATCGCGCCCGAAGAGGCGGCAAAATTTTATAAATAGACGACATTCGATTGTTTCAAAAAATTGTGTAACATTCATTCAAATGTCATTAGAAAGTTTCATATATTGGATACGAATGGTTCAATAAATTTTTTGTTATCAAACATTATATACTTCGAGGTGTGGTATAGAAATAAAGATTGGCACTATTATCTATCCGAAACAAAAACAAACGAAAAGATTACAATCCATCGACGAATCAGTGCGTGTCAATTCGCCGTTAATCGCGTAAATAAACTAAGAAAGGATTGAAGAATTTTCAACGGAAATAAATAAATAAAAGCATTTGCCGCAAATGGACTTCCGCGCCGTAGATGTCATCGTCCCGTAAGCAGCAGCAGCCACAGCCACGGCATTAGCTTTCCTCAAGAATCCACTTTCCCCATACGTATATGTAAGCTGTAAGCCCCGACGAGGCTATCTTTAGCATTGTGTCATCCTCAGGTGCATAATGTTACATATGGGCGCGTCGCGTCGCAGGGGGACGAAGCGATTTACAGAAGTCGTGTGCCTCGGTGTATATCTGTATATATGTGTCTGTATGTGTGCGTGTGTCGTCTGTATAGGGCTCGATATACAGCCGTAGAAGTCGGGATTCGTCGCGACGGTTTTGGGCCTCGACGGAAAGATAGTACATATATGCGAAGGGGGATACACGCGGCCGTGCTTGAACTTGTCTCGGCATTTGGTCGTGACTCGGCGAACCAGTCACTTCCTCGATTTCAAATTTTTTGATTCGATATCTATAGATATATATAATAATCTATATGATCGAATGAGAGTGAATTTCGGTGCATTCGCGTGAAAAACGACGTTCCTATTTTATCGTGTCATTCCGTGAAACAATTGTATTAAAGTTCGGATGAATTTGTGAATGAATATAGTGAAACGGTACTTCAAAGCTGGTCTATTGAATTGCTGCCACATATAGTATTATTGCAAAAAAAAAGTTGAGTGCGTGCTTTTTCTGTGCTGTCCAAACTGTTCGATTTTACACGAGTGATTGATTCTGCCAATTTTCAAAGAGAAAAATCGATTGAAGAACCACACAGTGATCCTGACGTACAGTGATATTTTCAATGTAAAGGTAGGAAAAGCTATGTCACTTTCTGTAACAACAATAAAGATAAAATTTTTAAAAAAATTTCCATCGATGTTGCGATTATTCAAATTCAAGGCCGCACAGACGACTCATACTAACTAAAGGTATGTATCAAAGAAAAGACCACGAGAATGCTCTTTGATGCGACCGTAAATCAAGCTCGCATTTTTTGCCTTTGCACGCGCAGCAAATAGAGCAATTAGCATATTTATTTAATTTTTTTCTCGTTTTCTTTACTCTCGAACCAAGAGAGAGAGAGAGAGTGAGAGAGAGACCGACTTGAATTATTACTACACCACGTATAAGAAAGAGCTAGAGAGAGAGAGAGAGAAAGAAAAGCTCGTCAAAATGTTAATTCAGTGCAATGCACTGTGCAGCGGCATACCACAGCTATATAGTCCGAGGCTCATGGCTGGGATATATAAGACAGTGCGCTGCGCCGCGCGCGACTAATGTGTTTGTTTTACGGTACTTTTCGTGCCGCGGCGTTAATTACGCGTATTGTATACCTCGCAAAATATATAATGCATATACCCGGCACAGACTTTAAAGCAACTTTCCGAGTTGCGTTTGGACAATGAAAGTTTCAAAGGTCGAAATTGTAGCGAAGCTTACGATATGTATATCATAACTTTTTGGCTCGTGCCGTCGACCTGTGTATCACGATCAGGCGCGTGCTGGAGCACGTTCGCGCCTGAAGAACATGTCGCGCGAATAACCGGAAAGTACGAATGATTGCTCGTGTCCGCTTACCGTGTAAGTAGTAGTAGTAGTAGTAGTAGTAGTAAAAGGAAGCGATGTATACGAAAAATTTTAAAAAGCTTTAAATCATCGTAGACGTCACGATCGAATATGATCCGGGCCTTGTCAAATAAATCTATTTTTATGGACGTTTTAAGTGTCGCGAGTTTAGTGTACGATAGATAATACCCCTAGCTTGTCGCCGCTTGTTCCGATCTCTGTACGTGACATTGATATTTCGTCTGGCTCGAACAATTATTTCGTCTACCCCAAACGTGTGGTACACGACTCACGTGCATACTATAAATACTCCGCGAACGAGTTTATCAACGCCTGCGACATAGGTGTACGGCGATGCACGCGAGACTGGACGGCGATTATCGTTTCGGAGTCTTATATACGCAAGGATTCCCACACGTGAAACCGCGCGAGTATATTTATGCGATCGATCAAATCCCAGTTAGCTTTGAATGAGCAGCGCGTGACAGTATTATTGCCCATTACGATTGTCAAAGAGATTACCGCGGGATTAGCTCGGAAATAAATATGTACGCGCTAATTTTTTTTTCTTTCACATGCTTCAGTGGCTGGTTCTCACGAGCGAAATGTTCACAGATGAATTTCCAGCGTAGCAGGATTAGTTGAGAGATATAAATTCAAGAAGCCTAGAAAATAGTTAATATAATTCACAAATGAGATATAATGACAAATACTCGTTCAACATTTTCGTGAATCAAAGAACAAAATAAAAACGTAACAGTTAACACGGCGAAAAGATGCAGCCGGTATAGTGTCGTACGACTAAGCTTGGATCTCGATCTATGCGACCGTTGACCGAGTGCAGTCTAGACCTTCGATTTGAAATTTCGCTCTCGTAGTTGCAGTTCGTTCAACTCGTGCTGCAGTGCTGCTGGGGAAGGAGGGGCGCATACGCTTGTGGCGCGCTGGTGGCACCCGGACCCCCCTGCGACTTTTGAGAGTACTTAAAAAGCGATTACGTTCGAGACGTACATCATGCGCGACGCGGTAGAAATAAAAGTCTATCTCGGTCATTCGTCAAGTTGGACAATTGATAACTCAATCGATGCAAATTTATTATGCATCGTACATACGTGCGATGGCGAAATCATTGCGACAGATGCTTGGAATCGAAATAATCGTTCGGTATTGTTGTATAGTCTATTGTCGAGTATAGCCTCTCCATTGCAACACGTTCCCCGACGCGTCGTGTACTCGCGAGGTAACGTATGATTTACACCGAGAGATCGTTAAATGCCTTCGTCGAGCTTTCATCGTTTTGCGCGCTCGCATCGGCTCGTTTCTTTCCTCTCGACGCCGACACTTTTTTTTCCGAAATCGTCGAATACTTACGCGCTCCAGTGCGAGCACTCAACGAGTGTCGTACCCCCCGCGAATCGCTGCTCGCGTATATTTTTATCCCAACCCAAAGCGCAGCGATATAAAAAAATTCGCACTCCCCGCGCACCGAGCGATTCTCCGCCGCGTCGATGAAAGAAGGATCACTCGCGCGCGGGGAAATGAAAAAAAAAGGAAGAAGAAGAAGAAGAAGAAGAAGAGGTGCTGTATGCGTAACGCGCTCGCACACCGAGACCCCTAAAATACTCCACGGCCATATCTAATAATAAAGCTAAGACTCGCTCCAAGTCTCCTATCCTTTCGAGCCGTTGGGGTATAGATACATTCGGTACATACGAGTCGTCTTCCGAACTCTTATACCACGTCGACTGCGGCCCTAGTTTTGTTTTTATTTTCGGTTACCTCGCACGAGCGCCGCGCGACCCTCTGTATAAACGTAGGATACGCGTATATACAACAGTTAGTGTAATTATCGGCTGCATACGCTCCGTATTACATGCGAACGAAGGAAGAGAGCCTCGTCGACGATGTATAATTGCCGATGAAACGTATATCTCTATGCACGGCTGCGAAGTGCGAAGTATAAACCACTTCGCGTCCTGGCGAATTATGACGGGGCACTTCCTTGAACGTTTACGCGCGCTAATAAAAGACGAAGAGGAAGAAAAAATTTTTTTTTTTTACATCCGATTCTCAGCGGGGAAGAAGAAACGACGTTGTTCTATTTCATCTTTTCTTTTTGTTGTTTAATAACCACTTTGAGAAAGAAAAAATCGTTCGGCAGTTTGAAGAAATAATGGCGCGCGCGCGGAGGAACCGCAGAGTCGTAATTTTTTGATTTACAGGGAATTAGGGAACGACATCGAGAGTGTCGAGATTGCGCATTTCCTGGTTCGAGTTCGATCGTATACAGCAGGGTTTACGCGCTCGCGGTGATCAGTAATATTGCCGTGTACTATATATTTCGAGTGGACCTTTACAGCCACTTCATTTGTAGCTTGAAATATGCGAGCTAATTTACATCATTCAAATGCGAGAGTTATTTAGGCAATCCTCTCATTTATCATGTAAGTCAATTCATAAATCTCTGCTACAGCTCGCACGACCCTCGCAAACTGATAAAATAAATAGTAGGGGCCGGAAAATCCGATGCGTAGATCGGATGAACGACTTACCTGCGCGTTGACACTCGACCCCCGCGCACAAGTACCATATGAAAATATTATCGTTCGTGACACGGCAGATATCCCCTTGCGTACTTATATTGAAACTTTCTTCACCTTTACCCTCGAAAAATCTTCATAGCCCTGTCAACGCGAAAAAGGAACGTACTTAAATGCGTCTAGCACACTGTATAACGTAAGATTTTTTCCGACTTCCGCAGGCGATTACAGAGGAAGAGAAGGAGAGTGCGTAATCGCGTCTAGCCAGTCCAGAAACGCAGCGATGTGCACGTACGTATCGTACGACATAATGCGTGCGTGGCGATGAAATAAAGCCCGATCTCTCGCGTATACATGTGTTGCCGAAACACATAGATGCGATGCGATTCCGGAAATAGCGATCGGCGAGACGCGTATACTTACACGTCGCGATTCTCGATTTTCCGGTGTCTCGAATTCGAGCGAGCCCCATAGAAGCTAGTATAGCTAACAGTCAAAGACAGTCGAGGGAGCGCATTACCGAATTTGCTCGGTATACGTACTATAAAATACCGCACCGACGGCAAAACAATGAGAGCATAAGAGCGAGAGCGAGAGTACACTTGACATTATATAGGCCCGGCGCACGACTTATTCGCGGAAGCGGCAGACACGACACGACGACTCGAGGATTCGCTGCAGCTGCGATACGAGAGTATAAGAGTGGCCGTCGTCTGCGCCGCGTTCACTGCACCGTCCGGCGCTTTAATACGTAAATATAGCCCCACGGATTATATATTTACTCGGTGCGGCTATTTCAGGGTGTACTTACTTGCGGCGCGCGGATAGTTAAAATAGTTTCGGTATATTACAGTGGATCAAGGTGAAGTGCACGCACCTGAGATTTGGAGTTTCGACTCGGTTACACTCGTATTTTTCGATACTCGAATACGATATCGAGTGATTTTACGCTCGAGCGAGTTTCGATGTACAGCCGAAAAAGCCGAATAACCGCAAACACTCGATACATGTAGCTATTATAACACAATCGACCCGAGTATAATTGAGCTTCCTCGCTTTTAAGAGCCTCAAAATTGCCCGATCGTAAATAAATCAATCGTGCGGATACGTACATTCGATATTATAATACCATAAATCTCTTGGTTCCATAATCAAATCCGAACGTGGCGAAAAAAAAGTGGAAGAACAAGAGCAAATAAACTATCGGAGAAACGCGCGACGAAAGTAACGCTGATGTCTAAACGCTCTCTTGTACAGTGACTCCAAAAATAACTCCCCGGCGCCCCCTCTTAAACAAGCGCAAGTATATGCTTATATACACGAATTAGAGTGCACGACCCCAAGCAGAGACAGAGAGAAGAGAGCTCGAGCCTATTATATATATACGCGTGTGCACCGCCTCGAATTATCCACATTTATCGTCAGCTTTGATCAAACGTGTAACTTGCCGTGGAAAATGCGTATGTGATAAACAAGACACGCAAAGTTGAAAAGAGACGAATTGGAGTCTAGTTGAATTTCTTCCTCTTTTTTTCCATTTTTTTCATTCGTATTGAGCTAAAGTACGAATAAACGTCGAAGCTTTTATCGGTTAAGATTTCGTACACTCCGTTCGCGGCCATTGATTTATTCCATAGTTTCTCCAGGGGAGCGATATGATAAAGCTGCGGCAGCAGCATAATAATCATAATAATAACAGCTGATTTGCAAGTTAAACGAGCTAATTTTTTAATGAAGTCGTAATATCGAATAATATCAGGCGTGAGCGAGCGAGAGAGAATTAGCCTTTCGACATTTTATATCATAGCTACGTGTGCCCCGTAACGACGATGAATGAATTCTGGCGCGCGGTAGCTCGGTACTTGTTGTATACACATAACACAAGTGTTAATCTAAATGAATAACCGCAATATCGTGCGGAGCTCTTAAATGCGTATATAATATAACGAACACACGTGTGTGTGTGTGTGTGTCTGTGCATACGTAACGTTATACATACATTACATGTATATAGACTGCAGCGACGTTTTAATTACTTATCATATCAATTATTATTACGCAAGTGGACGTCGTGGCTTGCGGGCCGCGCTGCGTATATGCAAAATTTATGCATCTCTTATAGGCTGCGCATGCTACACGTATATATAGCGCTGATCACCTGAGGCATGTCTGTACGCGTGTGGGTTACGGTGCACTTTTCCGCGGATCGAAACGTACTTGATATTCGGTCGCGCGACTTTGAGTTTGTCGATCGCATTGAGAGGTTCGATGAAAGAACTTTGTACAAACTTTTTTCTCCTTGTCATGCTTCATCGATTCGATTGATTTTTTTTTATGTGGATATGGCAATCAGGCGGCCCCTTCAGAAGGTTAGCCTGTAGGCCCCACAACTGCCTCGCATTCGCCCAGGTCACCGGGACCTGAGGGGCAAGGAAAACCTTGTACCAGTGTACGGTGTACCAGTGGATTCGCACTAGAGGTACACCTGTAGGAAAAACCCGCCCCAAGAGATGAATATTGATACGAAGAGATTGATACGAAATGATTTATATTTTTTAGATTGTTTAAAACTCAAAAATTATGTATAAAAAATGTGTATAGTCTAATTTCTTTTTAAATACCTGCTTTAAACGTATACTAGGCTTTGGTTTGTTTACATTCTGGAGCCGGTGCACTTCGATCGTTTAAATTTTCGAACGCTACCGGTTCGAACGCTTACACAACACGAACGATGCACCCGTTTGTTTACGTTTTGTACCCTGGCTTGTTCGGTCACTCCTGCGCATTAGTTCATATTTTGAAGTCAACTCGTTCAGATCGTTTTTATTTTTGATTACCCTCACATAATCATTTGGATTTTTCGGATAATTTTAATTTTTTACAATACATACGAATATTTTTGTACTACGCTTATGTCACTGTTATAATTGGTTCGAATTCTCGTGAGTGATTGTTTGTGCAATGTGCAATTGAAAATATAGTTCATAATATTGTTCGAGATAAAATAATTGTCATCCTTTGCTGAACGTGGTCTAGTGCAAATTCGCTGATTTGAAGTACTATTTAATTTACAGGTAAGCTATCATTTTCATCATTACGTAGTTAAAATATAAACTTTTTAAATTAAATAGATCATTTTTTTTTAATTTTGTGATTAGTTACCATTAAACAATAATGGAAAATATTGATGCTGATTACGTTTCTTACGACGAAGAATTTTTGTCAGAGAACGATGACGAGTATGATTACGAAGATAACGAGAGCTTTTATGATATTTTGGACGAAGACGACGAAAGCTCATCGGGAGATTCTGAAATATCAGACGCCGAATTTACAATAGACGTTGAGGAAAATGAAGCTGTGACTGAACGTATAGAGGAGAACAATAATACCACGAGAAGCAAATCGCATACGAGTCCAGTTTGGGAGTATTATAATAAAATAGAGGGGGAGCAGTTCGCTAGTTGTATCTTTTGCGATAAAAAAATAAGCACAGGTGGAAGTTCAACGACTGGCTTATGGAGACATATACAAAAAAAAACACCCAGACGTTGAAATTAACCGCGAGGTTTCCGCAAAAACCCCTGATAAACAAATTGATTATATGCCGCGAACTCATCCACAAGCGATTTTGTATACCGTCGCCCCAGCGCAGGAAGGTATCTATTTCCAAGCTGTAGCAAGAAGGATACTTACTCGCGCGCAGAGGCAAAAAGGTATCTAACTCGAGCGCAGCGGCATAAAGGTATCTAATTCGAGCGAGAAGCAAAAAAGTAGCTTATTCAAACGAAGTGTCAAGAAAGTTTTGACGCGCTGAATTTAGGTTGGCAACGCAGACGTAAATGATAAAATTTTGTTTCAACATTCAACATTCAACATTTAATTCAAAGTTATGTAAAGCCGATAACTTCTACTATCCTCTCAGAACATACAAAGTTCTCCATAAGTGGCAAATTGAGTCGAAATCGCGGCGAGATTGATTTGTTTGCTCGCCTTAAAAATGAATGAAAATCATTACACTAGCTCACTTGTTTTTTTTCTTTTTTGCTCTAATACAAAACAAAATTTTATCATTTACGGCTCCGTTGCCAACCTAAATTCGGCGCGTCAAAACTTTCTAGCCACTTCGTTTGAATAAGCTACTTTTTTGCTTCTCGCTCGAATTAGATACCTTTTTGCCGCTGCGCTCGAGTTAGATACCTTTTTGCCTCTGCGCGCGAGTAAGTATCCTTCTTGCTGCAGCTTGGAAATAGATACCTTCCTGCGCTGGGGCGACGATACGAAGTCAATCACAGCTTTTATGGTAAAAGATCTTCAACCATATTTTGTTGTGAAAGAAGAAGGATTTCAAGAAATGATGAAAACATTCAATCCCAATTACAAAATACCTCATCCGACAACATTTTCACGCAGCATAATACCGAAAATGTACAATTCCATCAAAGGAAAATTGATCGTTCAAATGCAAAATGAAGTTAAAAAAGGTATGCAATTTATTTTTGTAAGAAAACAAATGACGAATAAATGATTATCTCTCATATAGTTTCTAGAAACTTATAATAATATTCATTAACTTTTAATTTAAATTTTTCATCGACTTTTTTTTGTATTTCTAGATTATAGACGTATGATTTATTTAATGACCGACGGATATACAACTCGTTCAGTTATTTCCTTCATGTCATTGACGTTGCACTATGTTACGGATGATTTCGAGCAAAAAAGCTTCGTTCTCGCCGTTAGAAATATGTCTCAACGTCATACGGGAATGAATATCAACACATTTTTAAAAGATCAATTAAAAGAATATGGTTTGAACGACGAAAGTTTTGTCTCGGTATGGATAACAGATAATGCGGCAAACATGCGTAGTGCTATTGAATTATCAGCCGAGTGGACAAGAATTCCTTGCTTCGATCATACGATTCATTTGGCTGTAAAAGATGCCGAAAAACCCTTTGAAAATTTGGTACAAGTTATTAAAAAAGCTAAAAAAATTGTTACATCTTTTAAAAAATCATTCGTCGCGATGCAACAATCGAAATCCATGCAGACAACCATAAATCCCAATTGCGAGCCTCTGACATTAATTCAGGATGTACCTCATCGATGGTTTTTTTCGTTGCTGATGCTTCAACGTTTAGTGAAATTAAAAGTATCTCTGAGTGCCGTATCAGCTGGATTAGGCATCGAACAGATAAGTGTAGAAGAGTGGACGACGATCGATAAATATATATCTGTTGTCTCACCTATTGCTGCAGTCGCTACCTTGATGGAAGGAGAGAAATATCCAACGATTTCTTGTTATATACCGATGATTTTAGCTCTATTGAACACGATGCAGTCGGAAAACGATCAGGACTCCGAGTGCAATGAATTAACCGCTTCATTTAGATTTGAAATCAAAGATAGATTCGATCATTTATTTAATTTAAACGAATTTTCCGATAATTCCTCGCGTAAAATTCTTTTTGTGGCTATGATGGTTGATCCTCGCTTCAAAGATAGGTTTTTAGAGGATGAATTTGAGGATCTAAAAATATTTGCCAAAAAATGCACTTCTCCAAGCGATTAAGGTGGTTCTTTCAGTTTAAGTTTTTCTATAATGAACTCTTGATTAGAACTGTATATTTTGTATGCGCAGTAAGCACTGCGCAGCCTGACATCAGCTGATTCATAGCAAAAACATCGTTTTTTTCACTTTGACGTGAAAAATCTTGATTTTTTGCAGCGTAAGCCCTGTTTTACGATACACAGGCTGAAAGATGAGAGTTTTTTCTATAAAACCTATACACTCCAATACCCGAACAAATTAAGTTTTGATTAGAAATACCATATGAATGGTGGCCGTTCTATGCTTCCCATGTTAAAATAGCATAGTTTGAGATAAAATATCTCGAGATTTTGTAGCGTAAGCCCCATAAATAATTATACCATTGAATTCAGCGTGATTTAATCTATAAAATAGGGTAGGTCTCATGTCTCAACAAATATTGAAAGAACCACCTTAATGATTTCCATCCAAATAAAACCTCGTCGTCTAATTTGACCTCACAAAACTATTCGAGCGATAGACATGATTTTGTTACCGGTAAGAAACTTTTTATTATTCCATTCAATAGAACTTGGTGCCCAAATTTTTTCATTTTCGTTTACGAAATTGACATTTTTTCAGTAAACATCAAGGGTATTTAGAGTTCGGTGTACATTTTTTAAAATTTCGTACAAGCAAATGAAAAATTGGGTACCACAAATTCCCTAGAATATTTGAATACTTAAATACACGAAAAAATTAATTTACAGGTGAGCCCTTCGCAAAAATTTGTAAATTTTTTTGTGCTCGTAAAGATTTAGATGATGCTCGAAATTTAACGCAAAACGAAATCACGATGGAAGTGGAAAATTACAACAACCAATCCATAATTAATGTAAAAGATGATCCTTTGACGTGGTGGAAAGAAAATAAAAATAAGTATCCTCATGTGGCTCGAGTAGCTATTAATTATTTAGGAGGTCCTGCTTCGCAAGCCAGTAGTGAAAGAATTTTTAAGAGGGTTAAAAAAATATGTAGTCCAGAAAGACTAAAATTGTTATCGAAACATATTGAGCAACAAGCTTATTGTAAAGAAAATTTTAAACTTATTTAATTATTCATATAATTAATTATTTATTTGTTTTACCATTAATTTGATGTATTATTAATTATAATTAATTATTTTAATATATTTTATCAAATAAAGTTATAGAAACTAAAAAAATCAAATTTCCCGACTTTTCGTATCATTTCTCGATACGTCGAGATTCTCGGCAGTCGAGACGAGAATTAAAATTTTAGTCCTGGAGCCAAAGAGGGGTCGGATCGGCCACGTGAAGAAGATGGATGAAAACATGTTATTCTTATGTATTTTTTCCCGCTGAATCCGAATATCATAGTTAAAAGTCGCTCAGACTGCCCAAAAATTTGTTATAAACAAATATATTGCAAAATCAAGAAAATTTAAATTTTTCTAAATTTTGAACACATATTTGTGTTCTTTGAGCAATTTTAAGCAAAAAGTGTCTCTGATAAAATTTTCGTAAAATGAGTATTTACCGAGATATTGAGACTCCAAGAGGAAAAAATGCACATTTTTGGACATTTTCAAATACCCATAACTTTTGAAATAACAGCGTTAGATAGATTTTAGACCGGTCATTTGAAAGATAAAAACTTAATCTTTAAGGTGATACTAATATCAAACATGATTTATCATACTGGACATGTTTTTTTGCACTACAAACATCGGCGTGTCAGAGCGTGTAATCGCGTTACGCATGCTACTGTAAAACTGTACTAATAAAAATATGCCAGATAATAAGTATTAGTATTTCGTCTTTTAAAGGCCTTTTCAACCATATAAATTTGTATAGTGTTTTTTAAATTTTTACTAAAGTTACAGTATAAAACGTCCAACATTTTGTGTCGCGCTCGAAACTACAATTGTTATTTTTTTTTTCTGTTTCTTAAAAGTTACACATTCTAGACAAACTTGAACCCCAATGATAGTTATATGGTCTTGAAGAGCATAAAATTTCCTTTAATTTGGTGTATTTAAAAACTCTCTAGGTCCTCTAGAACCAAAGATACAGCTGTTTGAAGTTTTACCAAAAATGAAAGTACTGAATCTGTGAATCTATCATAGGCCAGATATGGTATGATCATCACACAATCGAATCTTACATTTTCAGTAAAACTTCAAACAGCTGTATCTTTGGTTCTAGAGGACCTAGAGAGTTTTTAAATACACCAAATTAAAGGAAATTTTATGCTCTTTAAGGCCATATAACTATCATTGGGGTTCAAGTTTGTCTAGAATGTGTAACTTTTAAGAAACAGAAAAAAAAATAACAATTGTAGTTTCGAGCGCGACACAAAATGTTGGACGTTTTATACTGTAACTTCAGTAAAAATTTAAAAAACACTATACAAATTTATATGGTTGAAAAGGCCTTTAAAAGACGAAGAAATTGGTTACTCGTTCGTTTTAATAGCAGCAAAATTACGCAACGTACAGCTGTGTGAAGATGGAAAAAGAACAAAAAAAAATTAATGTAACGTAATTTTTCAACCTTCCTATGACTATATCTTTGCTTCTAAGGCACCTAGAGGGCTAAAATTTTACAGAGAAACTCCTTTCAACATGTAAAACAAGCCCTGAAACTTTCAGCCCAATCGGCCAATCCAGTGCAGAAAAATTTGGTAACGATTTCATACTGAAGCATAAAGATATTGTTTTTACGAATTTCAAACTTCAGGCTTCATGCGCCACCTGAAGACATCATTTGTTCGCGCCCAGCTCGCGGCTTTTCTCTTTTTTTATCTGAAACTTTCGATAAAATACTATTACAAAGCGATCGGCGTCAAAAGTGTTTTTTCGTTCCGCCCTAATATACATTGAAAACTAAATATCACACTAGTTATTGGTCTTGCTCAAAATGTAAAGTTAAAGGTAAATCGATTGGTAAAGTTTGCTTTCCCGGTAAAGTTGAAAATTTGAGAAATGATGATGAATTTAAAAACTATGTATATGCAGATGATGGTGTAAATGATGGATACCATCAAGGAAAAACTAATTCGTTAACTATACCAGGATTCGGCCTGGTAACAAATGTCCCTCTAGATTATTTGCATCTGATTTGTTTAAGGATTATGGAAAAACTAATCGTTCTTTGGTTCAAATATAAATTGTCTAGCTATCAAAAACAAAAAGTCTCGGATCGATTAAAATTTTTAAAAGATTACGTGCCATCAGATTTTAGTCGTAAACCACGAAGTTTAGAAAACGCTAAAAGGTTATGGAGGGCACATGAATTTTGGCAATTTTTACTCTACATGGGACCCATTGTACTTGAAAATATTTTGGAAGACAATATATATTTACATTTCTTAAAGCTTCAAGTAGCAATTTTAATACTAACAAATCAAATTTTATGTGAGAACGAACAATATCTTAGAATCGCTGAAAAATTGTTAATTTTTTTTAGAGTAGAGTATGCCGAAATTTATGGCTGAGAAAATGTTTCTTTTAATGTTCATAACCTTCATAACCTAGTACAAGACGTACGTAATTTTGGAGCATTAGACAATTTTAGCGCTTTTCGATTTGAAAATCATATACATCCCGCTTAAAAAAAATGCACATAACCTGGCCCAAGTGTGCACCAAATATGGCCCATGTCTGGTGCAAACATTGACATTGATTTTTTTTACGCGGGATATATTAAAAAAAATATTAAATGGGAGATCGAATCCTTCAACAAATTGATAGGAGAATATATAAAAAAAATGTGAATAAAAGCTCTATGTTTGTAAATGAATTTGATAAGAAAGTAATTCTAAAAACCCTTATAAAAATTTCCTATAGGATCCCGCGAAATTCCTGCGGGAGTCCTATAGGATTCTAGAAATAATCACAATAATGGCCTGATTATATTCCTTGATAGAAATGTTTTACAATTTTCTGTTTTACTAAAAGGAACTATGTGTCAACATATAGACGGTAAAAAAAATTACGTTTTACTAAAAAATAATATTATATACGAATGTGAAAACTTTACGAAAAAATTTGACAACATAATGATAATTGGTAGAGAATGGACAAAGAGTAAAAACGAATTTTATGATGGTCCCATGGATTCAAGCTACTTTAGTACACATATTACTGATAATTGTACAAATGATCTTAAAACTTATCCATGTAGTTCAATAATGGACAAACTTTGCAGGGTTCGTTTTAAAAAAAACCTTTGTTGTGACTCCAATCATGCGTACATATTAATTACGACTTTAAATAAAAATGTTTAATCTGATTTGATTTTTTTCTTTAACTCGAATATAAAAAGATTGCAAAAATTTTTTTCTCAAGAATGAATTAACGCACACAAGGGATAAGGAATTTCAACATTTTTTGACATTTCTTGAACACTCTAAAGATTAATTTTCAAGAGTAAACTTTTCTAATCACTTACATAATAAGCTATTCGTTGTCATGCTACACTTACGCACACAAACTGGCAGCTTTCGCATCTGCAAAAATACAAAAAATTTATTAGTTGCTGGTAATCAGTAATGAATCGCTTAGTTATTCGTTTGATTCATAGAATTCATAGAAACTTAGTATTACTTTTGCTAATGAAATTTTGTTGATAAAGCTAAAAAAGATTTAAAGTTTTTTAATTAATATAGAGTAAGAAATACAAATTAAAGGAAAAAGAAATTTTTTAACATTGTGTTATCGGACGGATAACAATTACGAGAAAAGTCTCGTTAGAGTCTCGGAGCTTTATTTCGACTCGGATAATAAGCATTTTCAGCCACGGTTCATTTCTGGGTTACAAGTTTTTGCAAGTTCGCCACCTAGTGGCTTGTTTACATATTATATAAATAAACGAAAAATGTGCGCTGCTGTCATAACAGCGCAGCATGTAACAATTGATACAATCTTACTTTGTTAGCGTAATTCCTCTAATTCCACATAATAATAACTTTGTGAATCCTTTCAAATTGTTAATAACAAATGTTTGAGGGTACACGCAGAATTTTGTATATCTCTATCCAAGGATTGAGGTATTTTGTATCTTCCTTGATACGTTTTAAACTCGAGGTCTTCCATATCCATGATTTTTGGTAAAAATATTTGAAACGTGAAAATGCAGTAAGTAGCATTTGATTTTCGTGTAAAATCAAACGCGCTCTGAAAATCCTCTAAACATTTTTCTGAAAGTGTGTTGTTAAGATTCATAATTCAGAAGTTTTGAAAAGCCAGTAAGCCTCAAATTTAGTTATTAAGATTACCGCAAGATGGCTTACAACTAAAAAATTCACTAGAAAATATGTAGTTCCAAAATTCACCACTAGGCGAAGCAAAACTGAGAAACAAGTACCCGTAAACGAGTAAAGCAAATTAGGATATAACGTTAGCAAGTGATCGATTTATTTTGTAAAGCCATATTTTGAAACGCTGCTTTATTCATTCCTAGCTATGCGGAGATTTGAGTATTGCATGAAACGCGGGTTAAGTCCATGTGTAACGCTATCGAATCATTCCTTGATTTTTCTCTTCGAAATGCACCACACGAGTACACATCACCAAGATGCTGCGATAAGCGCCAACACGCGCCGTGCGACACTCAATACAACGCTAATGGCTTGGGCAAAGCAAATTCTGCAAATTCTCGTTTGCACTAATAATCGGGCAATTGTGTGATCGTTTTTAAAATCGTACAGCTACTGTCTTACTTCGCCTTGCCGCTCTTCATTAGTCGCTCGTGTTTCCACAATTACAATCTTACCATCTATTGTGACGGTGAACTTCCCCGTGCTCACCGCCTTGACGGGCTTTCACGCGTCCTGGCCGACTTTACGGTTGAAATATAAAACTAGTTAGTGATAGTTAAAATAGCACATTTACGTAAATTAATCTTTAAATTTATCAGGATAATTGTGACAGTAGGAATCCGTCAGGCCGTTCCCAATCCAATGCCGTTAGAATCTTGATGTAAACTTCTATACCTAAGTGTAATGCAATTTTGTCACAGTCTTGAATTTGTCACTTAAAATAATCCATCAAGTTAGAACAGAGTATATCGTTAAGATTTATACCCCAATAACAAATGCTGTATTCTTTTTATACCAGTCAGACAAGCATAGAGCACAGAATTGAACTCTAGCGATTCTACAAGTACACAAATAATGTACAGGTTTTTTATTGCTGTTTTTTATTGAGCTTAAGCGATTGGTATACACTTTAACGCGGCTGTTCGACCAAGTGGCACTCAACACCACAGGCCGCGGTTGCTGCCTCGACCACGGCTGATAAACCCCCGATATTTCTATCAGTGTATATGTACGTTTTCAGTTGGAACCGATCGTCTATAGTGGTATATGTCGCACGAGAATCATGTTGTACGTGCAATCTTGAGAGTACAAAACCCGTATGTATACGGTAAAATCATTGAGCGAAAAATTGAACCCTAATTTAGTCGAGACAAGACATTCGCGCGCAGAGACTTTTGTCGAATATTTCAACTAATATTTTTGTTAAGCAGGATATTGGCGTGACTCGATTATAATGCTATAACAAAAAAGTCCGACAGCTATATCACGACCCGCAAACAAAGTGTACCTATCAGTAGTGGCAGGTTATGGAGCATGTCAAACATGCTATGGGGCGGCAACTTTTTGAATGAAGATCAAAATTTTTTATTATACATGTCCATGGATCTATTTACTGGATATTTTTTGTGTGAGCTCGATGTTGTCTGTCGAGAATTTTTTTGAAAGTACTTGGTTTTAAAAAACCAAATAAATTCCTCGCAGAAGTCTTCGCCAAGTTGTAATTTTAAACTTATTCAAATGTTTTATGGACAATGTACAAACAGATACATAGGTACTTGAATTGTGATAAATAAGATTATAAACGATGTTGACACATTCCCTGGACACACTGATCATATCTACAATAATAACAAATTAGTTTGAACGTTGTCTTTCCCGATGGAAACAAGTTATCAATAGATCAATTTTACTCGATCAATTTCTGTGGTACTAAATAGATAATAGAACCATCGTTTAATTAAGGCACCAAAATGGATCAAGATGAGAAGAATTCCGAGGAAGTTTTATCGAAAGATAATTCAAGTGAACCAGACATTGTTGTTTTGGATGACAAACAAAAAATTGATGATATTTGTCAGGAGGCATTGACACTGGAATCGAGCATGATGACACACCGAGACAAGATTCACAGTAAACGAAAAGATTACTCATGCGACAAATGCGAAGAAAAATTTGAGTTCCGAAGTCATTTGAGTAGACACCAATTATCAGTACACAAAGTCCGTAAAGATTTTGCATATGACCAGTGCGAGAGGAAATTTGTGAAAAAATCGAGTTTGATTAAGCACCAAAAATTAGTACACAAGGATAGTAAAAATTTCTCATGTAACAAGTGCGAGAGGAAATTTGATAATAAATCAACTTTGCTCAGACACAAAAAAATATTCCACGAAGTTTTCAAAGATTACTTATGTGAAATGTGCGCGAAAAGATTCGGAAATAATCATAGTTTGCTCAGACATGTAAAGACCGTCCACGAAGGTCGTAAAAATTTTGCATGTGATAAGTGTGATAAAAATTTTTCACAAAAACCAAATTTGCTTCGCCACCAAAATTTAGTACACGACGGTCGTAAAGACTACGCATGTGACCAGTGCGAAAGTAAATTTGGATTGAAATCGTCTTTGCTCATACACCAAAAGACAGTCCATAAAGGTTGGAAAGATTACGGATGTGACAAATGCGAGAAAAAATTTAGACATAAGTTAGATTTGTTGAAACACCAAAAGACAGTCCACGGTCATCGCAAAGATTACGTGTGCCACAAGTGTGACAAACAATTTAGTCAAAAACCACATTTGTTAATACACCAAAAGACAGTACACGAAGGTCGCAAAGATTACATATGCGACGAGTGCGAGAAGAAATTTGGACAAAAATCGCATTTGCTCGTTCACCAGAAGACAGTCCACGAAAGTCGAAGAAATTTCGCATGTGACAAGTGCGAGAAGAAATTTGCTCAGAAATCCCATTTCCTCTATCATAAAAGGACATTCCACGAAGGTTGCAAAGACTACGCATGCGACATATGCGAAAGAAAATTTGGATTGAAATCGACTTTGCTCCTACACCAAAAAACAGTGCATGAAGGTCGGAAAGATTACGCATGTGATAAGTGCGAGAAAAAATTTGGACAAAAGCATCATTTGTTTTCGCACCAAAAAACGGTCCACGACGGTTGCAAAGATTACGCATGTGACAAGTGCGAAAAGAAATTTAAACAAAAATCGGGCTTGCTCTACCACCAAAATATAGTACACGACGGAAGCAAAGATTACGCATGCGACCAGTGCGAGAAGAAATTTGGACATAAATGGATTCTAAGTCAGCATCACAAGACAGTGCATGAAGGTCGGAAAGATTACGCATGTAATAAGTGCGAGAAAAAATTTGGACAAAAGCATCATTTGCTTTCGCATCAAAAAACGGTCCACGACGGTCGCAAAGATTACGCATGTGACAAGTGCGATAAGAAATTTGGACAAAAATCGGGCTTGCTCTACCACCAAAATATAGTACACGACGGAAGCAAAGATTACGCATGCGACCAGTGCGAGAAGAAATTTGGACATAAATGGATTCTAAGTCAGCATCACAAGACAGTGCATGAAGGTCGGTAAGATTACGCATGTAATAAGTGCGAGAAAAAATTTGGACAAAAACCGCATTTGGTCTTACATGAAAAAATTTTTCATGAGGGCCGGAAAGATTTTGCTCGAATCAAATGAGAGAAAAAATGATGATTGACAATTGTAAATATGCATACTTATATACATACGTTTTTCTAAAATTTCATTAAAAGTCGCTCCAAGTTGATTGTGTCTTATCTAAATCTTTCTTTATTTTTGAACTTGTCCATATTTTGCATACTGCTAGTTACTACTCTCCTTAATTTTTTTGTAATTTTTTTCACGTTGTTTTTGGAGCTGTGAAAATTTCAAAATGTTAGTTGATTCTGGATTTTTGAAATACCTCACCTCATAATACACTGAACTGATCAAACATACACTAGTGAAGGCCTTTGACGATTGTAACGACTATAGGCGAACATAGTTTTACTCGGTAGATGCGTACAGATGCGTACAGATGCGTTATCCGTCAATGGGCGTAAAACACAAGCCTCCATATTATTATTATTATTATTATTATTATTATTATTATTATTATTATTATTATTTACAATTTATTAATCGACCTTGGGTTGAGATCCCGTCTGGCCGTAAAAGCAGTTACAAAGACTAATTACAAAATAGAAACAAAAAGTATAGAACATAGATACAAAGTAGAGAGGCAGTTAACAAAATATATACAATTATATACAAGTATATACAAGAACTATATACAAAGAGGCAGAAGTGTGGAGATCATCTCCTCGAAGATGATATGGGCACAGCGCACCCGATCACCGCCTATGGAAAGAACGAGGTGGAAGCCTCGTACTGTATGGATCGACAGGAGAGTCGAAGCAAATTATTCCAGCGCACAAACTCGAAGTATGTCTTTAAACGTCAGTTGTCTCGCCACATCTCCGAGCCGTAAGTCGTGGAGCGACGGGCTCGGGCGAACACGCCGTGACTATATGCCATTCCAGAAATACGTTGAGTTTTGCCGGGGTCCAGAACAATCCCGAATTAGCGAAAAATGTCACGATCGTCAGGGCGTCGGCCTGTTTCAGTTTGTATCCTCGGTTCTCTAGGCACTCGAGTATTTCTGGACGGTCTGTGCATATAGCTATATTCGCAGGCCTGATGAAAATGTTTGAAATTGGTTTTGGAAATGTTTGCATAGACGAATATTCGGAGTAGATAATTGACGAAGATGTTCTGGCGCCAAAAAAAACATTCCAGGTAATTGTCAATCTCAACCTCCGTGCAACCGGTGCAGCGAGATGCTTATCTTATGTAGTGGTGAATTTAGAATTTGAATTATGAAATTTAACATTTTCTACTACACACGTATATAAAAATCTATTTACTCTATGTTTTTTTGTGTGAACTCGATGTTGCCTTTTGGGATTTTTTTTTTGAATACCAAGTTTTGTGAAGACAAAATTTATTCGAAGGAATCGTCACTAGGATAGAGTTTTAAATTGTTTCAAATTTTCTAAGAATCATGTATAAACAGATGAATCGATGTTGTAATTGTAAACAATATGATCATTACAACGATTTAACATCGTTCTTCAAACATTGATTGTGATTATAGTAAAAACAAATTAGTTTGAATGTTATCTTTCAAGCCATAATACCAAAAGATAAGTTTGCTCATTTGATTTCCGTGACACTTTTTATAAGGATTCATCATTTATTTTAAGCACCAAAATGGATGAAAATGAGAAGAAATCAGAAGATGTTGTTTTAAAAGATAACTCAAGTGAACATGACATTGTTATTTCAGACGACAAAAAACAGGATTATAATATTTGTCAGGAGTCATGTACACTAGAATCAAGCATGATAGCACACAGAGACCCAATTCACAATGAACTGGAAAATTATGCATGTAACAAGTGTAAAAAAAAGTTCGATTTCCGAAGTCATTTGAGTAGACACCAAATATTGGTACACAAAGTATATAAAAATTTTGCATGCGACCAGTGCGAGAAGAAATTTGTGAAAAAATCGAGTTTATTCACGCACCAAAAATTAGTACACAAAGATTGCGAAGATTTCA
This sequence comes from Trichogramma pretiosum, assembly GCF_000599845.2. NCBI lineage: Eukaryota > Metazoa > Arthropoda > Insecta > Hymenoptera > Trichogrammatidae > Trichogramma > Trichogramma pretiosum. The sequence goes on from NW_019640824.1 coordinate 554,206, forward strand.
GGTGCAACAAGTGCGAGAGGAAATTTGAAAAAAAATCAACTTTACTCAAACACAACAAAATATTCCACGAAGTTTTCAAAGATTATTTATGTGAAAAGTGTGCCAAGAGATTTGGAAATAAACAGAGTTTGCTTCTGCACATAAAAACAGTTCACGATAGTCACAAAGATTTTGCCTTGAAAGTTTTCAAAGATTACTCATGTGGAGATTGCGGTAAGAAATTTGGACATAAATCGAGTTTTCTCTTGCATACAACAACATTCCACAAGGATCAAAAAGATTTCGCGTGCAACAAGTGCGAAAAAAAGTTCAGACAAAAAGGGAATTTGCTTAATCACCAAAGGATAGTACATGAAGGTCGAAAAGATTTCGCATGCGACAAGTGCGAGAAGAAATTCGGAACCAAAAGTTATTTGCTTGTGCATCAACAGACAATTCACGAAGGTCGCAAAGATTACGCGTGCGATAGTTGCGAGAAGAAATTTGGACATAAACAACGTTTGCTTTTGCACAAAAAAATATTCCATGAAGGTCGCAAAGATTACGCATGTGACAAATGTGAAAAGAAATTTGGATATAAGTCAGATTTGTTGAAACATCAAAGGGCCGTCCACGAAGGTCGTAAAGATTTCGCATGTGACAAGTGCGAAAAGAAATTTAAACAAAAATCGGGTTTGCTCTACCACCAAAATACAGTACACGACGGACACAAAGATTACGAATGCGACCAGTGCGATAGTAAATTTGGATTGAAATCGGGTTTGCTCTACCACCAAAAGATAGTTCACGAGGGTCGCAAAGATTACGCATGTGACAAATGCGAGAAGAAATTTGGACGTAAACAACATTTGCTTTTGCACCAAAAAATATTCCATGAAGGTCGCAAAGATTTCGCATGTGATAAATGCGAGACTAAATTTGGACAAAAAGTACATTTGCTTTTGCACCAAAGAACAGTACATGAAGGTCGAAAAGATTACGCATGTGACAAATGCGAGAAGAAATTTGGACGTAAACAACATTTGCTTTTGCACCAAAATATATTCCATGAAGGTCACAAAGATTACGCATGCGAGACGTGTGAAAAGAAATTTGGACGAAAATCGACTTTGCTCTTACACCAAAAGACAGCCCACGAAGGTCAAAAAGATTTTATATGAGACATTTGTGAGAAGCAATTTACACAAAAAAAAAGTTTGTTCTTCCACCAAAACATAATACACGAAGGCAAGAAAGATTTTGCATGTGACAAGTGCAAGCAGAAATTCGGATACAAATGGACTTTACTCCTCCATCAAAGTACAGTACACGAAAATTCTAAAGGTTTTGCATGTGATGAGTGCGAGAAGACATTTTACATACATTTTTTTGGACAAAAATCAAATTTGCTCAGACACCAAAGGCCAGTTCACGTATAGATCGCAAAGATTACGCATACCACAACTGCTAGAATAGTCATGATGATTGATAATTTTTAATATATGCACATACTAATCCATATCTTTTTCTGAAATTTCAATAAAAATTGTACCCAAATGATTGGGTCTTAACTAAACCTTGAGCGTTCAATTATCATTACACCTTCGTTGTGGGGGTGCTTCAATTTTGAATCAAACGATATTTCGCGTACTATTTATTACTTTCCGATTGGTTTTTGGGCTACTTAATAGTTAACTCTTCATTCAACTATCATCCATACGTTTTCTTCACGTCTTGTTTGGTACGCTGCGAATGGGGCGTACATTTGATTGTCTACAAGATTCTGTATAAATTTCACGTAATGATACACGAATCGATCAAACACGTGTAAGTGGAAGATTTTGATAAATTTGCTGACTGACAAATTATTTATGCTACGATAAACGACGTAGAAGAGAAAAAAATTTCAACTTCTTTCAAATATCTTAATGATGAAAATTTTCTATGTGAATTTATCAAGACCGGAAAAATCTTCTCAATGATAGCTCACAAAGATGAATAACATAAGCTTCCTCGTACTTTTTGGACAGCACACACAGTTTTTCCGAGCGCGCAAACTTGAAGTAGTCCTCAAATGTGAGTTGTCTCGCCGCCTCGTTGGGTTGTAAATGGATTAAACCATAAAACGACAAAGTCGGAGTCATCGTTATTTCTTCCACTTTGTTCGCGAACTCCCCATCGTTATACCACGATTTTTCGAGATTCGACAACTCGAACCATTCGTACTTGGTGAAAAATTTCATGATCGTCAAGGCGTCGCTTACATGTCGTATCCTCGATGCTCCAGACGTTCGACAACCGCCAGCAGGCCAGAAGTGATCTGCAGCGCGATGATGATGATCGAAAGCCGTCAAAACAATTTTAATGAAATTGTTACAGTTTTTATTGTATCTATTGTAGTGTAAGTAGATTATTTCAAACAAGTTGGTATTTTATTTAGAAGTGGGAAAATATGGTGCACGCCGATCACGTCATGCATGCGAGCGGTAGTAGATAAGGGGGGGGGGCGAGGTGCGAATATTTGAATGAACATTGAAACTTTTTATAATTTATGATATTTTGTATGAGAATCTATTGACTCGATAATACCGAGAGTTTTTTTTAAGCATGTTTTAGTTTAGAAGGCCAAAAAAATTCCTCGTTTACCTTCACCAAGTTAGAGTTTTAAACCGATTCAAATATTGTAAGGAGAATGTATAAACAAATAAATCGATAATTTAATCGTAAACAAACGATTTTCACATATTGCCTTGACACACTGATCATGTTTGCGGTAAAAACAAATAAGTTCAAATGTTGTCTTCCCCGATGAAACAAGTCTTCCCATAACATAAATTTTACTCGTTCAATTGCCGTGGTACTAAATAGATAAACCTTCATTTAGTTTAGGCACGAAAATGGACAAAATTGAGAAAAAATTCGAAGAAGTTGTCTCTGATGACAAATCACGTGAACAAGACATTATTTTATCCCACGACAAACAACACGTTTGTGGTACTTGTCAAGAGGCATTTACACAAGAATCAAGCTTGATAGCACATCGAGACACAATTCATAATGAACGACAAAATTACGAGTGCGACAAGTGCGAAAAAAAATTCGAGTTCCGAAGTCATTTGAGTAGGCACCAAATATTAGAACACAAAGGCCGCATAGATTTTGCATGCGACCAGTGCGAGAGAAAATTTGTGAAAAAATCAAGTTTGATTACGCACCAAAAATTAGTACACAAGAATCGCAAAGATTTCACATGCAACAAGTGTGAGAAGAAATTTGAAAATAAATCAATTTTACTCAAACATAAAAAAATATTCCACGAAGTTTTCAAAGATTATTTATGTGAAAAGTGCGCCAAACGATTTTCAAGTAAACAGAGTTTACTCACCCACGTAAGAGGAATCCACGAGGGTCGCAAAGATTTTGCACGTGACAAGTGCGAAAAAAATTTTGGATTTAAATCAGATTTGTTGAAGCACGAAAAGACAGTCCATGAAGGTCGTAAAGATTTTGCATGGAAACATTGCGAGCAAAAATTTATGTCTCAAAGGAATTTTATAAAACACCAAAAAACAGTCCACGAAAGTAGCAAAGATTACGGATGTAATAAATTTGAAAAGAAATTTACAACAAAATCCAGTTTGCCTTTACACGAAAAGACAATCCACGAACATCGGAAAGATAACGCATGTGACAAGTGCGAAAAGAAATTCAAACAAAAATCGGGTTTGCTCTACTACCAAAATACAGTACACGACGGACACAAAGATTACGAATGCGACGAATGCGAAAAAAAATTCGCATATAAATGTACTTTGCTCGGTCACATAAAAACAGTCCACGAGGGTCGCAGAGATTACGCATGTGACAAATGCGAGAAGAAATTTGGACGTAAACAACATTTGCTTTTGCACCGAAGAACAGTACATGAAGGTCGCAAAGATTATGCATGTGACAAATGTGAAAAGAAATTTGGATATAAGTCAGATATGTTGAAACATCAAAAGACCGTCCACGAAGGTCGTAAAAATGTCGCATGTGACAAGTGCGAAAAGAAATTTAAACAAAAATCGAGTTTGCTCTACCACCAAAATACAGTACACGACGGTCGCAAAGATTACGCATGCGACCAGTGCGATAGTAAATTTGGATTGAAATCGTCTTTGCTCATACACCAAAAGATAGTTCACGAGGGTCGCAAAGATTACGCATGTGACAAATGCGAGAAGAAATTTGGACGTAAACAACATTTGCTTTTGCACCAAAAATTATTCCATGAAGGTCGCAAAGATTTCGCATGTGATAAATGCGAGACTAAATTTGGACAAAAAGTACATTTGCTTTTGCACCGAAGAACAGTACATGAAGGTCGCAAAGATTACGCATGTGACAAATGCGAGAAGAAATTTGGACGTAAACAACATTTGCTCTTCCACCAAAAGACAGTACACGAGAGTCGTAAACCTTTACCTTGTGACTAGTACGATTAGAAATTCGGGAATCTTAGCAATTTAAGAAAACACCAAAAAATGGTCTGCGAAGGTATCAAAGATTACGTATGCGACAAGTGTGAAAAGAAGTTTGGAGAAAAAGGGAATTTGCTTATCCACCAAAAAATGGTACATGAAGGTCAAAAAGATTTCGCATGTGACAAAAACGAAAATAAATTTGGATGCAAATCACAATTGCTTGTGCACCAAAAGACAATACATGAAGGTCTTATAGATTTCGCATGTAGCAATTGCGGGCAGAAATTTAGACACGAATCGAGTTTAATTATGCAGCAAAAGACAATCCACGAAAGTCAAAAAGATTTTACATGAGACATTTGTGAGGAGCAATTTACACAAAAAAAGAGTTTGCTCTTCCACCAAAACATAATACACGAAGGCAAGAAAGATTTTGCATGTGACAAGTGCAAGCAGAAATTTGGATACAAATGGACTTTGCTCCTCCATCAAAGTACAGTACACTAAATTTCTAAAGGTTTTGCATGTGATGAGTGCGAGAAGACATTTGGACAAAAATCAAATTTGCTCAGACACCAAAGGCCAGTTCACGTATAGATCGCAAAGATTACGCATACCACAACTGCTAGAATAGTCATGATGATTGATAATTTTAAATATATGCATGTACTCATCCATATCTTTTTCTGAAATTTCAATAAAAATTGTATCTAAATGATTGTGCCTTGAGCGTTCAGCTATCATTTATACTTCTGCATTCAATGTTGTGGGGTGCTTCATTTTTTAATTAAGCGATATTTCGCGTACTATTTCTTACTACTTTTAGTTTAGTTTTTGGCCACTTGCTTCCTACAGCTTTTGACGAAACTATATCAGCCATAATTTTTTTTCACGTCTGTCGGAAAAAATTATTTCTGCTACGAGAGACATTGAGGAGAACATACTCTAAAATTAAATGTCTTGACCCATTAACGCCCAGAGGACGTTTTGACATTCAACTTTGCGCTCTTACCGTGTCTCAATCGACACAAGAAAAATAATTACAAAAAAAACTTGTTTTGTGGTCAAATTTTTTTTCATTTCAATTTTTCATCATTGTTTTATGGGAGTAAAATATATGTGGAACGCGACTTTGCGGTCTCTACTTTAAGAAACCATGGTTGTTTTTATTAAACAATATTTTTTTCTGAACAAAATGGCGGCTTGAATGAAAAAATGGACTTTCAAATTACTTTATTTATTATCTCATTAAATAGGAAAAAATGTTATAAAACAAAAAAGTCGTAGAATTGTTCAAGTTCCATTAATTGCCAACAGATGTCGTTAATTATTTTGGATCGCAATCGCCCCGCAATTAGCTAAATATCAGGATCGATGCGGTTAAAAAATTACGAACTAAGATTTAAAATAATGTAAAATGCGTCACAATATCTAATCATTACGTCTTTCGCGTTTTTCAGCTCGAGGTGGCCTGTAGTACCGATCGATGATCGCAGCTGTTGTGCGAATCGAACGACCGATCGATCGATCATATCGCCATCATGAGGTCGAGAGAGTCGTTGGTCTACACGCCGGTATCGCTGGGCCCCGACACCGACGACGAGGAGACTCTGGTCAATGCGGAAGTCTACATGAATGGTGAGTACCACTACCACTACTACTACGACTACACTACTACGCGGCCTACGACGATTCGAGTGGCGATCGACACGTGGGCATATTACATACTACCCGTGATATATCATTGAATGCAGCGCTCGGTCGAGTTTCGAGATTTCAATTTTGCTTGGCGAGACGTCTGCGATATAATCGTAAAATCATATCAGCGAAAAATCGGTATAAATTTTACCTGTATAGTTAATTCAAACGTTAGCGTGGAAGAGTCTCTTGTCGCTCTGTATTTATGAGACAAACAAAAGACCATACGGCAGACTCGAGTCGCGCACGGAAGCACTCGAGAGCGCATCGCTAAAAAGCAAAAGTAATTACACGCCTCAATGTATATACTGCGTGGCGAAACGGAAATAGAGAGACAGAGACGCAGAGATATGTTTCTTGGCAATGGAAGAATCACTAGGCGTGACCTTTGGACGCGCAAGACTGTAAAACTTTATCGTCTGCCCGTATATATACGTATACTTTACGACTTTCGCTCGTAAAAGTGAGGACTATCATGCAGCGAGCATCGAGAAACGACGACGACGATGATGATGTGTACTGTCGAGACTCTTGGAAGGTTTTTATCGTGTAAAGATCGGTACTTACGATTTACCGATCGCGAATTTTTGCTCGTACATCATCATTAGGGCTTTCAATTCGATCCAGGCTGCCTCGCAGATCGATACACTTATCGCAGTATAATTACGCCACTTTATACCGCACTTAATATCATTGGATCGCGAGTAATATTATTTCACCACGTTTCGACCGAAACCGAAAAACCTTGCGGTTTCTTATTTCTCCAAAGACATAAAAAAAAATAATAAATCCAACATAGATAAATAGAAACAAACACGCGCCGATACCGATATCTTTTTCTATGAAATTTAACTCGCTTTGCTGAGCACTACAGCACACGGCACGCGCGCGCAAACCAATAAACATTTCCGAGCGCAATTTGTGCGTACACGAGTAATAATATAAAGCCGACACTCGTAAAATCGAAATGTGTGTCAGTGGAGTGGAGACTAATACACGATCGGCATTAATCGATAGAAATTCATACATTATAAGATCGGTAATTCTAGATCGCTATGCCCTATACATAAAGCAGTGCGGCGATAATTCGCGAGTATCGAATTACTCTCTTTCTCTCTCTCGACGTATAGTTGTGCCCGATGGTATTCCGATGAAATCGTTTCGAACAATGGGTTGGTATATAATTCGTTGCGCAATCCGGGACCCCAGCTGGTCACGGATAACATAATCGAGTCATTGGTCGCGATCGATGATCGGTATGTACTCACGCCTCGTGCTCACGCGTGCTTGGGCACTGTCATTATACACGCAGCGGAGAGAGTTGTGGTATATACTAAAGCAATACAAACGTAATAACGCTCGTTTACTCCGCCTCAAAGTGCCTCAATTTGCTTTTAGAGATTATGCGTGTAAAGTACAGCCTATATACACAGTCTCGTTTCTACCAAAGTTGCACGTATCGTATACGAGAGTGCTTCGATCGAGGAAGCGAGGAAGTCTACCGGTCGCCAGGAGCATAGTCGACTCGTCTTAGCACCGCAGCAGCGAACGGTTGCAGGCGCACACGCACGAGGCAAAGAAATGAGCCGTGACCAAGTCACGTGCCCGGTATATACGGCAAAAAGTCGCTCGCGCGAGTGCACTCGCGTTCCGATATAGCTGCAGCGAGTGACTTGGCTCTCGCGCAGACGAAGAGCCTATACGTAATGGATTAGCGAGAATTCGTCGACCGTCGCGATCGTTTGAATAATTCATCTCGTGGTACCTTTCCCGAAGCTCGCCCTATACCTTTCGCGATTATTACGCGTTGAACGATCGCAACGCGTATTTTTTATGCGACCGGTATAACGTGTTTATTGTTCTGGAGCTTGCAATAGTACAGTCGAGTATGTGTATAAGTATACGTGTGCGCGTGGAGATCGAAAAAAACGAACGATGCCGGTGACGAAATTCAAAACGAACCGCGACGACGCAAAATTTTGTAATAATGTATAAAGTGACGATCGACGTTCGCGGTGAAATACAAGTACACTCGAATTAAACGCAGTCGCGAGTCATCCGATATTTGCGCACACACAGCAATGTATATAGGCACGAAATGTGCGCGCAGTATTGATGCGTGCACGCGGCGAGAGAACTTATTTACGAGAAATAGCTTATTTACGGGTGTATTAAAAGAAAGGAGAGAATTAGATTTCGGACTTTTTTGAGGATGATAAGAAAAAAAAGATTAACTGCCTTCAAAAAATCGATTGTAAAAGTAACAATCGTACTTTGGAAATTGTATATTTCCACATTGGTATAGTACGAATATATTCTCATCGCCTCGCAAACCATATACCCCTTAAGAGGTTTCTATACTCTAGATTTTCTTCTTCCATTTCGTTAATAAGTATTTAAATCATTTATCAATTTAATAATAGCGTCAGCATTTCTTTTTTTTTAAAGAAAATATTCCCTATTCAATAAATTTGGCGTCATTTTTTTCCATGCGTCAAATGCTTTGATACCGATCAATCTCTATATGATTTACGTACATATGAATTAACTGTATGATGTTCAATGAACAATATAAATATTTTATTTAGAATAAATTGATTAATACTACAATTTGATGTGAATAAACAAGATTCTATCGATACTAATAGTTATATAAATCTACAGTTGGCCTAACGTCAACATCATATTCCCGCGCTCACGTAAATATGAATATAAATACAACAATCGAATATTCCAAATATGAGAAAATAATTTCAAAATTTTCTCTCACGATGGATTTTCAATGCTCTTGATAAATTGTTTAGATAATGTAGTTTTTCGGTGAAAAAAATTAAAACTTATAGACGGTTATATACGGTCATATAGCAGAATGATCCTTCTGGGCAAAAAAGTTGCCATATTATTCGCATTTATGATTCTTGAATTCTAAATGAACTGTATCTATATGCCGCATCGAATGATGCCTCAGCCCGAACAACTCACCACACTCTTCGCATTTCCGTTCTTTCAGTTTCAAATAAACAATATCAACAGTGAAATGGATTTTCTCGAAAAAATATTAACTCGATGTTCTGATTTCTTACGATCAAAAATTTATGCTCAAAGATTCCAAGTTTGAACATTAAAAGGTTAATCAAATGTACCATGCTTTTTTCCTGTGTGCGTTATTATAAATAGCTTTTAAGGTTCCCAAGTTCTCAACCAATTGTTTGATGTTTGTGATAGAGTGCGGTTTTACGGTGTGAACGACGTCTTCTGCGGAACAAACTCCAATTTTGTGTACTGCTGTGAATTTTTACAGTGTTAAAGTACTCGTGATTGCTCGCCAACGAGGACCGCTGATGTATACTTGAGTCTGGGTCCACGGCATGCGTACGTAAAGTGTTGAAAAAGACAAAGAAATAAAAAGGACGAGAGATTACGACGATGTGAGATCAGACATTCAGAAAAGAATTTGTAAAATTTATGATGATGAAAATGGAAGGAAAATAATGGATCTTACGTTTTATATAGGAGTGAATGAGAAACAATTTATTTGCGGAATAGGTTTCATTGTTGATTTTAGTAAAATGTGATTATTGTAACTAAATTAGAAAAAATTAGTTAGTGTTGCTTATTTTCAAAAAAATAAAGGTCGATACAAACAAAATGTACAAATAAAGTAAAACCATCTACAATCCTCGAACTAAAATATTACAGTATACATTATCGGTATCACCGAATCCAAACGCTGAGTAAGTTTTGAAGTATTTTTAAGAACTTTGAGCAATAGTAACGTAAGATACAAAACATTGAGTGTCAAAATTGGTGAATTATTAAATTATTCATTGCTTTTTCGGAATCTCCTCGATTGCGATTTGAAATACATTTACATTTGAATTTAATAATGTTCCTTTGAAGGTTTTTTTACAATAGACTATCTTAATGTAATAATTTGGACTCAGATATCCATTGGAAAAGCTCGTTCACTTCAATCGTGCCATGCGCTTAAGTATGAAAACATTTAACACTGTTTGCTTTCGAGGTTTTCGATGTTCTGATGAACTGAGTTCTTAAGTGTATGACAATGTAAATGTTCCTTGCCCATTAAATAATTCTTCAGCCCAAAAAGCTTGACACACTCTTCGCGAATTTGTTCTCTGATTTTGAAATGAACTCGATCTCATTTCCATCATGTCGCACCATGCTGCTCTTACAACTATTTATAACAAAATGCCTTATGCTTGGCATTCTGTAACTGGACCTTATGGCAATGTCCGCATCCAGTTCTCTTTTTGTAACTAAAAACTTCGTTGCACTCCTTACACAGGTACACTTTGCTTCCCATGTGAACTCCATTCAGATGAATGTGATATTTCCACAATGCAAAATAAATCTTTCTGCACCATAGGCATTTAAGACGTACGTCTTCAAATGTATGCGGTGCCATCTTTCTGCTAGTACGACTCTTTCACTACTGCTTCCATATCGAATCTCACGTATACTTTGAACTATGATATTTTGCCGTTGGAATCATGTTTACATCGATCTAGTCGTCACATAACAAATATCGATGTTATTCATAAGCAATATTATTTAGTTATCGAAAAAAATTTTTAAGTCGAAAAAGTCGAAAATTCATCGCTCACAAAGTATATCATTGCAACAAAGAGTTATTTTGAATTAATAACAAGTTTCAAGCGATCAAGTTAAAAGTAACTTTAATGATGAATGAATCTTTCCTTTCTATAGATTTGAAGTATTAATTTGTTTCGTTATTCGATCGTCTGATCAGCAAACATAATTGAACTTACTCACTTTCGATTGTTAAATGTATTCATAGTAGCTCGTAATATTATCATGTACGTAAGAAAGTTGATAGTTTATTTTGATTTCCATTACGTCTACTAGATTCCATTACGTCTACTAGAAGAAAAATTATAGAAAACGAAAATAGTACAATCGTGAGATCTCGGAATTTTTCAGGGATATACAGGATGATAAGAAAAAGGGATAGAAAATAATGTATCATTTTTACACATAAGAGTAAAAAAGTAATATTTCATTTACGACTTTTTACCCATCATTAGTTTTTGAAATAAAAGTTTTGTGCACACATCTTTCACAAAGTTAGTTAATGTTGCATATTTTTACTAAAAATATAGGTCAATAGATAGGATATTATAGGTACAATAAAAACATATCATATGGGCTGTATTAGTGTACTTTTGCGTTTTAAGGATCACCAATTAAAACGTCGAATCAGTTTTTCCGTAATTTCAGGACCGTTGAATAAAAAATAATTTAGGTTACAAAAATTCAATACCAATTAAGTTAAATTAATTGATTAGGAACATTATTAATGCACATTTTACATTATTTTCGAAAATCATACTGTTTGTCATTTGCGATACAGTTGTATTCGTGCTGTATGATGTTCCACTTAAGTTTTTTCATAGCCTTGGCGCAATATTTAGAATCCAGTTATCTATTAAAATTACTCATTCGCTTCAATCATGCAGGTTCGATTATCAAATTGCGCTTGAGTCTGAAGACATTTAACACGGTTTGTCGTATTAACTTTTGATAATCGGCGGACAGCATCCACGTGTGTCATTAAAATATCATTTTGTCTAAAATACTTTTCTGACTCTCCGTTCTATTAATCTTTGATTTTTTCATGAACTGTGGCAATGTGTCTATGCAAGTCATTTTTATTACCAAAAGACTTTTCACATTCTTTGCACTTGCAATCTTTAAGTTTCAGATGAACTAGATCTATGTGCCTTATTAGATGACTCTTTTGTCCAAAAGACTTTTCACATTCTTCGCACTTGTGTTCTTTAAGATTCAGATGAACTAGATCTATGTGTGTTATTAGATTTTCTTTTAGCCCAAAATACTTCCCACATTCTTCGCACATATGCTGTTTGAGTTTTAAATGAACGGTATCTATGTGCCTTATTAGATGACTCTTTTGTCCAAAATACTTTTCACATTCTTCGCACATATGTTGTTTGAGTTTCAAATGAACGGTATCTATGTGCTGCATCAAATTTCTTTTGCATGCAAAAAACTTGACACACTTTTCGCACTTGTGTTCTGTGAGTTTTGAATGATCTAAATCTACGTGTGTCAAGAGATGATTTTTCTGTCCGAATAGTTTACCACACTCTTGGCATTTCTGGTCTTTGATTTCCCGATGAATTGTGTTCATGTGCCTATTCAAATGTGAATTTTGACTAAAAGCTCTTGCACATACTTCGCATGTGTATTCTTTGAGTTTCAAATGAATTGTATCTATGTGCCGCATCAAATTGGCCATATGTTGAAAAAGCTTGCCACACTCCTCGCATTGGTGATTTTTAATTTTTTCATGTACTGTTGCAATGTGCTTTTTCAAACTACTTTTACTACTAAAAACCTTCCCACATTCTTTGCACTTATGTTCTTCAAGTTTCAAATGAACTGTATCTATGTGCTGCATCAAATGATGTTTTTGTCCATAAAATTTGCCACACTCTTTACATTCATGATCTCTGATTTTTTCATGAACTGTATCAATGTGCAAATCCAAGTTTTTTTTGCAACCAAAAGACTTTTCACGCGTCTCGCACGTGAAATTTTTGATTTTCAAATGTACTAACTTCACATGATTCTCCAATTTCTCTTTAGAAATGCAAATCTTACCGCAATCATCGCATCTGTGACGTACTTCGTAATTTTGATTTTCGACTCTGTGCTCTTCCGACGTTTTCATTGTGAAACTATTTCTTTTATTTTTTCTTTTAAATTGTACCATCTATCTGCTAGTACGAGTATTTCACTACTATTCTCGTTTCAAATTTTCTGTATACTTTGAACCATGTGATTTTGCTGAAATTTTGTTTACAGTTGATATTATTTATTGGATCGTTATATTACAAATATCCCTGTCAGTTGAACAAAAAATCCCAAGTCATTTTTATTGAACCTTAAATTTTTCCTTTGCGGGAATTCGTCACTCACAAAATATATTATGGTGACAAGTCAATTTTAATATTGCAGTTATTTTTAATTATACGATTTATTTTATTTCTTTTCTTTCAATCGGACTCAATGAAAATTCGACGATGGGTCCTCTATTTCTTTGTAACGATCTCTGACGTTCGAATTTATTTTGGTTACATTCGATTGTCCTGTCAGCAATAAAATATATATATAATAATTATATATATATAATAAAATCGAGCTCATCCACTTTCTAATATTATATCAATACTCTTACCCCGCGAGCTCACTCCCCCGAAAAATCAGCTCTCGATGTTGATACGGACGCTGCTCTCGCGCACGCATTATAAATTCATCGTGCAAATATAGAAACTTACATAAAATGATAACGAGTGATCGCGTCGAGCGTATATTAAATGTATATACGCATTCACGCGGACAGTCTCGCGGAAACGAGAAAGGCTCGCGCGTGTTCACCCACCATCGCCTGTATCATAAGCGACAGTAGTGCAGCCGCGATCCGATTTTTACGTCTCGCTCGCTGGAGCAGCGACCACCACCCACGTTCAAACTCTCCATTCATGTAGCTTCGCACTTGTGCTTGTGTTTCTGTGCCGCACACTGTATCGCGCGCGGCAGAGGTGACAAAAAGTCGCGCATGTATGTAGACCAAAAGAAAGGAGTCAAGTTCCCTCCTGCAGCGGCGGCGGCGCGGCAAAACCGGAGCCGAGTGTAGGACACTGCGCCGCAGCGTCAAAAATCGCAGCCCCCGCGTGAAAAGCTCCCGCGTAGGCAGTTTATATTATGCGGTGCATTACGCGCGCGCTTTTGCGCTTTTGACGTCGCGCGCTCGCGAGACCTCGAGGAGTAAAGTGTCGCTCGACGCAAAATTACGACTCGATGAAGTTACTCGTATATTATATTTTATATACCATATACGCAGCGACGCAGGATCGGCTTTGCCGCGCGTTACAATTATACGATCGTCCGCGCGAGGGTTTGAGCTATATACTGCCGAGCTCCTGTCGATTTTTGCACTTCGTTTTGTATATACTGCGGCTTGTGTGCGCACAAGAGTGGGATGAGAGAAAAGTCAATTTTATGCGTTGCATTTGAAGGCAAATGACAAGTATATAGAGAGAGAGATAAGCTGCTCGTACGAGTGCACGGATTAAGTGAAAGTTTCGCCTGCGCTTTAACTGTTGACGCTACTCCTGCTGCTGTTTTATGCCCCCGCGCATAATATATGGATAAATAAGTGCAGCATATACCATAGATGTAACAAAATTTTCAGTTAAGCACTATAATTCAGTACGATGAACTCCTCAATGAATGATCAGTTATGTTACAAAATTTTGCTCGGTTCGAACTCTTCGTTAAATCTTTCGATTAATTCGCGTTCTACTCGAACTAATACGTTGTATTATTTTTCTTTTCATCGGAGTGCACGAGACAAGAGATAAAATTATTTTTCACCTTTGCTTCGCAAGGATTATATTAAAGATTTATGAGCGAAAGTTTGATTTACAAACTTATGTATACATTATATGCGAGATAAATGAAATCAATATTTTTGATGAACTGACAATCGATTTTCTCTATTTTATCTTTCGTTTCAAATCGAGTACATCCATTGGGATGGCCAAAATATGTATCGTCCGATCGATATTTTCTATAAACTTCACGTATACTCATGATCTGCATAATCAATTTTTTTTCATTTACACTACGTATAAAATCGAGTGTATCCATTGGGATGGTTGAAATATCGAGGTAAGCTTGCTCCGAAAAATTAAATAACTTGACGGAAACGTATGAGTCGATGATCGGTATACCTTGGTCATGCCATACCAAGATATCCAATAGACATCACCACACAGATTACTGTCGGAACAATAGTTCGATCGTTCGAGTCGCGAATCGATGCGGCGCAAAATAATTTACTTCCGAGTATCGTTATCGAACGATCACGCAGTGAAATAGAGCGATCAAAATACCTCGATCACGCGTTAATCGACCAAATCGTCGATCCGATGCAGCGCCACATTGATCGTTTACTGCGTATATGACGCACGTATAAACTTCGATCTCTATACATACATGAATGCAAGGCATCTCTCGGGTACATATTATGACCCGATTGAGTAACGATCATAAATGCAGTGCACGATATGATATCGTGGCTCGAGCTGCAACGAAAATAACACATCTAAAAAGACGCATGTCGTCGTGCCCCATGCCTCTGTAGACCCGAGGAAATGATCCATTGCACAGCTGTATTACGTGATCTAGCGCGTGCACTTAAGGCTCGACAGTAATATAGCTATTCAGCTGTGTTACATATGAGCAATTCCTTAAAAAAAGAAATTCTTTAAAATTCGAGACTAAAATTTGGATACGAATCTGCATAATAGTTATTTTATGTAACGACTCTATGAAGCCCGATTTATAAGACATTTGAAGATAGCTCTTTCTTATGAATGTATTTTGGCTCGAATCACGTGCATGTGTGACACCACCAGCATTTTGTGTAGAATCGCTCGTGTATCTGTTATGGCGCACGCCGCATGTGTATGATAATTCTTTGTACGTAACGCGCCTCTATGTACACGCAAGTAATTGCACTTGTACCACATACGTATAGTCGTGCCGCTCGTTTGCCTCCAATTCAGTCTCGTTGAAGCTGCTGCTGCGCCCATTATAAATCGCGCTGTTTACATACATAATTCAGACGAAAGAAAGAGACGCTCGATCGTTTGGACCGAGAGTTTACATGCGGTCAATTTTCGCGTAACTATGAGCCGAGATGCGCGTTGAATTTATATTATCGCAAAGTTTACGAATCGTACACTACTTTAAATTAAACGAGCTCGCCAGCAGACCACTTTTTTATATTTCCTCGCACACGTTTGCATTTAATCATTAATTTGATGTATACTTGCATAACAATTGCGAAGTACACTATTTTATGCGTTTCAAGCAAAAATCTGACTAAAGCTCGATAAGTCAATGTGATATACACCTGTTGAACTTTCAAATTCAAATTTTCGGACTTATTCACACTTTTCACACTTCTTTTCATACTCGTCGCATGTGTAATCTTTGCAACCCTCATGGACTGTTTTATGTGACAGAGCGAAGTACATTTATATCTGATTTTTTTTATTATTAAAAAAAAGTGTTCAAATTTTCAAATTTAAATTTTCTTAGACACACAATGTTCAGAAAATAGAAAAGCATAATGATCTTTGCACATTGCATAGCTATATTTTATTTGCACTGCAATGATCAGTCTTTGTCACATGGCCAAAACATAAAAGTTCTGAACATGAAATCAATTTATTATAATCGGTTGAAGTTGAAACTCATCGAAGAAAAATTCATTGATAATAGGCAACAATGTTTAGCCCGAAATATAGCTTCCTCTTTATTACACTTTGCGACATGTCGAATCATCGTGACGGAATGTACTCACTCGGCAACGAGTATTGGAAATATGTTGACTGCACGAATCAAGTTGACAAAAAATAAGCAGAGAAATAAGCAGATTTAGGTTAAGGTAATACGCAATTATTTCGGGAAAATTTTTATTGAAATTATAAAAAAACATATGTATAAGTATGAATACATATTTATAATTGTCAATCATCATTTTTTTCACAATTGTCCTTTATTACATAATCTTTACGTCCTTCGTGAACTGCCCTTTGGTGAATAAGCAAATTCTTTTTGTGTTTGAATTTTTTATCGCAATTTTCACATGCAAAATCTTTACGATTATCATGGACTGTAATTTGGTGTCTGAACAAGTTCCTTCGATCCCCAAATTTCTTTTTACACCTGTCACATGCGAAATCTTTGCGACCCTCGTGAACTGTCTTTAGGTGTATGAGCAAAGACGATTTCAGTCCAAATTTACTTTCGCACTGGTCGCATGCGTAATCTTTGTGTCCGTCATGTACTGTATTTTGGTGGTAGAGCAAACTCGGTTTTTGTGTAAATTTCTGTTCACACTTGTCACATGCGAAATCTTTACGACCTTCGTGAACTGTTTTTTGGTGAACGAGTAAGTTCGATTTTTGTCCAAATTTCTTCTCGCATTTGTCACATGCGTAATTTTTGCGACCCTCGTGAACTGTCTTTTGGTGTATGAGCAAAGACGATTTCATTCCGAATTTACTATCGCATTGGTCGCATTCGTAATCTTTGCGGCCATCATGTACTGTTGTTATGTGCAAGAGCAAATTCGTTTTTTGTCCACATTTTTTGTCACACTTGTGGCACGCGAAATCTTTACGACCTTCGTGGACGGTCCTTTGATGCCTCAACAAATCTGATTTACTTCTAAATTTCTTCTCGCACTTGTTACATCCGTAATCTCTAAACCCTTCGTGTACCGTCTTCTGGTGCAAAAGCAAACTCCATTTACTTCCAAATTTCTTCTCGCACTCGTTGCATGTAAAATCTTTACGACTTTTATGAACTGTCTTTTGATGTTTAGTTAGATTAGATTTTACTCCAAAATTTTTTTCACACGCGTCACAGGTATAATCTTTCCGACTTTCATGAACTGTTCTTTGGTGTGAAAGCAAATTCGATTTTCGTCCAAATTTCTTTTCGCAATTATCGCATGCAAAATTTTTGCAACCATCGTGTATCGTCTCTTTGTGCCTGAACAAATCCGATTTTAGTCCAAATTTCTTCTCGCAATTATCGCATGTAAAATCTTTGCAACCATCGTGTATTATCTTTTTGTGCCTGAACAAATCCGATTTTTGTCCAAATTTCTTCCCACAATCTTTACAAAAGTGATCTTTGAAGGCTTGGAAGGCAAAATCTTTGCGACCATCGTGTACTGTCTTTACATGTTTAAGCAAACTTTGTTTATTCCCAAATCTCTTTGCGCACTGTTCACATAAATAATCTCTGAAAACTTCGTGAAATATTTTTTTGTGCTTAAGTAAAGTTAATTTATTTTCAAATTTCCTCTCGCACTTGTTACATGAGAAATTTTTACTATCCTTGTGAACTAATTTTTGGTACTTAATCAAACTCGATTTTTTCACAAATTTCCTCTCGCACTGGTCATATGCAAAATCTTTACGGACTTTGTGTACTGATAATTGGTGTCTACTCAAATGACTTCGGAACTCAAATTTTTTCTCGCACTTGTCGCATGCATAATCTTTTTGTTCATTATGAATCGTGTCTCGGTGTGCTATCAAGCTCGATTTTAGCGTAAGTGCCTCCTGACACCTATCATCAAATTTTTGTTTGTCGTCCGAAACGACAATGTCGTGTTCACTTGAATTACCTTTTGAGAAAACTTCTTCTATTTTCTTCTCAATGTTATCCATTTTTGTGCCTCATTGAAACGATAGAACTTTCTATTTAGTTTTGGTCTACGGATATCGTTCTAATGGGAAAGACAAGATTCAAACTAATTTGTTTATATTATAATCATAATCAATAGAACGAGGGACGATGTCAAAATCGATTTTGATTATATTGTTTTCAATTAAGATACCGATTTACATGTTTATCCTTACAATATTTGAAACAATTTAAAATTTTACCATGGTGACGATTCTTTTGAATAAATAGATCCTTATAAAAATTATATAATAAAAAATTTTGATATTAAATCCAAAATTCTCTGCGCCATGACGCGATCGGCGTGCTCCACAATCCGTCACCGTACCTGCGGTACTTCATACGCCATAAAATAAGTGCAATACGAGTTTGACTCGACGGACTCGGGGGCCACTTAATGACTTTGTTGCCGTTTGTCACGTGCACTTCTCTGAGAGGCAAAAGTACGTATTATACAATAATGTAGCTAATCTCGTAAAGTTGTTAGGGACATCTTCATGGGTACCTCGGCTAACGGTACATCTAAACGATCTCGTCGTCGGAGTCCCGCGGCACGTAAGGTGCCTACGCCGAGAGACGAGGCAAGGTATATAAAAAAAATAAATAAATAACAACAGGAAACGCGCGCGAGTAATATTTTTTTTTACTCGCTGCACACACATATACACTCATATGCGCGCGTTAGGCCGTAAAATTCGAGCGTCGAAAAAGACTCGCATTTCTCACGCGAGAGCTCGGATTTCTTGAATTTTTCTGCGTTTTCTGCTTGTACGCGCGATAGCCTCTACGACCTCAACGCGTGCGCAGATTAAATCGTTAGGGTGTTTTTTTTTACTCTTAAACCTTGTAAAATACTTGACTACCGCCGTTGATTGCTCGAACTGTGCACGGCCACTGCGGGAGAAAAGAATCCATTGTAAAAATCGTCGTGCCTGACGCATCGTGCGCGTTGCATCATTTTTCCACAACGCCCGCTGTTGTATTATTACATGTACATTCGAAATCGAATTGGCCCTTTCTTAATCCAAGCCGAGCGTGCGCGAGCACATACGCACATTTCCATCTGAATTTCTCCGGCAGTTGCAGCCCCCGCGCGTAAATGTTATTTCCTCTCCCTTTGATTTTGCACGCAGGCAGAATTAAGCCCAGACGCGCGTCGACAACGCCAGCGTTTCTTTCATTACGACCAGAAATGAAAACATCTGTTCCTTTTTTTTTCTTTTCAATTTGCGTGTTATTTTTTAAGAGCGAAGGGGAGAATTTTTTTTCGTCCTCGTCCGCTGTCAGGATTTATCAGTATCGTAAAAGTGTTGAATAAATATATTGCACGTGAGCGCGTGCGTACCGTTCGACGTCAAAAAATTAATATAAACTTTCACGAAAACAACAATAAAAAAATTGCGGACCCTCGCGTCCGAGCGTTTATGCGTATGCAAATGTCAAAACTGTAAAATCGTAATAACCGTCGATCCACCCAGGCAATAACTCAATTTTCACTCGATGCAACAACGAACGAAAAAATTGAGAGCACCGATCGTCGTTTTTTGTATTACCGATGTTTCGTGTCTCGACAGGCGGCAATTATTTGGCCCCGAAAATTCGTATACTACATATCGCATCATTGAACACAATTCGAGAGCGCCGCGCGGTAGAAAATTCGTACCCACGATTGAG
The DNA here is from genome assembly GCF_000599845.2 of Trichogramma pretiosum. Lineage (NCBI taxonomy): Eukaryota > Metazoa > Arthropoda > Insecta > Hymenoptera > Trichogrammatidae > Trichogramma > Trichogramma pretiosum. The sequence goes on from NW_019640824.1 coordinate 574,365, forward strand.
ACGTTTTCGAAAGCTGCTACCTACTACCTGCGATCGAGCTGCCAAAACCGCATTATAACCTGTGTGTGAGGTACAAATGCATCCGGGCGAGGAATAAAGTATACGTATCCTCGTGCGTAAGTGAATGTGAAAATGCGCGTACGCGGCCACGATCTTTTCGGTACATAATTCCATCCTTTCGGGAATTATGCTTTGCGTACGATGATTTTTTTTGTCGGTCGAATTAGCGTCCGCGGAGTAATCGGTAAGTGCAGCATTCGAAATGGATAATATTTATTTATAGATATTAGTCACGCGAGTAATGAGGGGCCGCACGTCGGCGGTGAAGGTATAAGTGAAAAGTTTCGGCGAACGAATTAAAAAGAAAAGAAATGATAAGTCAAAATTTCCGAACACACACGTACACAGACTCTGGACCACTGCTGCAGGTATACAATTATTATAACAACGACGATCGCGTCCGAATGCAGCAGATGCTGCACGAGCCGATCGAGGATATACAATTTATTGATATTAAAGATATCGCGACGCGCGTCCGAATGCTGACGTTCATCTCTGTGCGAGACTCGATGCACACGCAAAAATGTGTACTCGATCATCGCACGAGTCATGAAAATAATAAAATGACGATAATGATCGACAAAAAAAAATCACGCGACTCAAAATCTCGCTCCGACATACGCACGTACGCGTACAACATGTCTTTTGCGTGCGTCGAATTCTCTAATTATTATATATACATCGAGCGCTCTCGAGGTCCGCTGCCGCTGCAGGTCCGCCCACGAGTATCCGCTCGAGCTGCTGCTGCTGTTGCTTGTGTACGCACGCATACGCACACGTACACGCTTACGCTGCACAGTTTATAAACCTGCTGCAGCCGAACCGACTATATATAGTTAATAAGCATCTCGGAGCAGCGGCGCGTTTGGACGACGTGGCAACACCCCCGTAAGAAACTACCAAAATCACAATGAAGATCGAGGGTAGCTATGTGTGTGCTCGCAATTATCGGTCAAGAGTACGCGCGAGTATCGAGTGGCCATCGGTTTTTACCTCGTCGGCAGGTATATGCATTATTACACGTATATAGAGGCACTCGCACACACGCACACGCTCAGACACACGCACGGCGTGTAGCAGAGTCAAGCTAGCGGAAGCTAAAAGGCGAGCGGATGTGGTGCGACGAGACGATGCGTTTCAACTCCTTTTTCGCTCTCGCACATATACTTTAGTACTAGTAGTAGTGGTATTGCACGGAGGGAACGTGTTCTCGCTCGCGCGGCCGGCTGCACGCGGGCGAGCCTTGACACACACGATACGCGCACATGTAGGTACAACGCCTATGTACGATCGCACCATATACAGCGCGTATATCGCACAATGCGAGAGGCGGGTATAGTGTGTTATACGGATGTGCTTGACTCGTTACACCATAATACGTGATGATATTTCATTATTTATTCAATTTTTTTATTTTATTTGACTTTTCGGGCTCGTAATGTCGAGCTCGTGTGTGGTAGCCGCTTTTATGGTACTATTTCTTCCGAGATATTCTCGTATTTTGGTTTCGCTTCCAGCGAAACGATTGTTTCGCCGCGCGAAGATTATTAAAACGTTATGATATATCCTTTCGCGCGATTCGATCGTTGCGCGGGATTAGCCTAAATCCACTCGACACAGCTACGATCTGTATACAAAATATTACAACTTTGCGCGGCTCGTTATGTGTGTATATTTATGTATTCCGATCTCTTGGCGCGGAATATCAGATCGATGAATCAGCGATGATGATGATGATGATGATGATGATGATCGTCGCGATCGATTCATCCTCTCCGGGCATATTATATTATAAACACACATACACACGCTAAGCTCATCTTCATTAGCGCCGGACAGTTCGTAGAGCTGCGAAGAGACACAAAGAGAGAGAGAGAGAGAGAGACCGCGTGGAGCTATACATGCTATATGTGCGTAATTTTTCTCACACTCATTCGAGCCTTGAGACTCGAGATCGATGAGCATCTATAAACACGCGTTGCAAAGAATAATAAAAAACGAAACAAGATTGCAGATCTTTGTCTCGAGTTTTCTGCGCCGTCTTCTCATCTCCCTTTCTTTAATTATTTAATGCAACGTCTAATTCTCGTCTATCTTCGCCGGGTCAGACGTTTTATAGCGAGTTATCTCGAGGAAGCAACAACGGCTGCGTGGAAACTTTTTCGTGCTCACGGCAGCAGCAGTATCCGCATTTATACGATTTTCTCGCGAGTCGGATTACGGCTTATTTTTTTCCGCACGAAGACCCCACGAATATATTACATTTAATACACAAGTATATAATCGGGCAATAAAAGGCGGCACGAAATTAGCGCGCATTAGCACGCGAGTAAAGTAGGATGAGACTCTCGGTAGATAAATAATAATTATATTTTCGTAGTCGTGCTATCAGAAACAAAACCGCTTACAGTCGTGAGCTGTAAATAATTATTTGTAAATTTCAAGTACTTTTAATGGACTTTTGTTCCAAAACATTCAATCTAGTAGACTTTAGCTGGACGATTTATTAGAATACGTTTATTTAAAAAGGAGAGAGAAAGATGAGTACTGCTGTTACTGAATGAAATTTAATTAAAATACTAACATATTATGCTTGAAAAATACAAAGCTTCAATTTAATGTGGATCAAGATCAAGGCAAATTATTAATTAAATATCTGTATATAGGTCAAATCTTGTGCATTAATCCTGGATCCAAGATAAATTTTATGATATCAATGTAATTATATTGTTAATTTTTTAACAAGTAAAAATCCAAGATCTACTGGACATCACATTGTGGTCCAAGTTATGAAAGTACTTTCAGTACTTTGCTTGAATTTTTAGTTCAGCAGCAGCAATATGTTATATTTGCAGAAAAAATTATTCTCGCATGTGCACGCAATAGTCCAGTGTGAAGCAATGCCGTGCCGACCGACCTCAAGTAGAATACAAATATTAAACTTATTAGCGTACGCAAAATGTTCAACCGTTGAACAAACGCGAAATCATCGTTGGTCGTTGTACGAGTGCATATCCGCTTAAGCGACGAATGAGTTGCACGCCAGGCCGGAACGCAGCATCTTTCCTTTCCTCTCAATTTTTTTGTTGTGTCGTTGCTCCCTTTGCAATATAGTGTCCTCCTCATCGTCGTCGCCACATCTTCCTTCCATCCTATATAGGATTACACTATAAACACGCGAGCGGCAGTCGTCATGCACACGTAGCTCTATACGTCGAGCGAGACCGCACGACGATCGTGAATTTTTTATTTTACTTTTCTCGTTCGTTCTCCGTTCGGTGCACTGTAGTAGTAGTTGTAGTAGTAATAGTAACGTGTATGTTTGCAAAAGGCAATGAATCGTATCGCGCGCGCCTAAGCGAGCACGATGTATATAAAAATAGCGCTCCGAGATGCGCCGCTGCGAAGCTCCACACACAACTATATACAGCTGTATGCACGGCCGAGCGAGTCGAGTGTCATCGAAGAGTTTATCGCTCGCGGGGTATGCAGAATGGAGAGAGAGAGAGAGACAGGCAGAGGAGACAGATATATACACACACTCTGCTCGTTAATGAAAAGTTTCCACAGTACGGACAGTTGCATGAATGAACGTATTCTATATAAAACGTATATACACAGATTCTATATATCATATAAAAGCTTCGAGTCATTTTTCGTCCAATACATCGTTATCTCTACGGCAGAGTCTCTGCGACTTCCGAGATGAACGAGGAAGTTCCTCTATATGTATACGCTTATCTGCCTTGTGCACCTTATATGCGGTGTAGCGCATGATACACACACACACACACGCACAGACACACAGAGTCGATGTAGTTCGAAGATTAAAAAATAATAACAAGTCGCAAGCGTTGAACTCGAGCTACTACGGAGGTGCACCGCTCGTGTGTGCGGCTATTATAATAACGCATACGCGCCCGGTGGTAGTAGCTGCGAACTCGTAATTCGTTCACGCTTCGCAGACCGCTAGATATCGCGCGCTCAAGTACAATATACGTAATATGGTCTAACGTATTTTAAAATTTAAAAAAAAAAAGTGCAGATACGCCACACGAGAGGCACTTGTTAGAGCCTTATATATACGAAGCAACAGCGCGGCAGCGGTACGCAACAACGCCCGGATCGTAAACAATATATACTATACGCTCTGCTCTCTTTTTCTCTCTGTCTCTCGCGGGTGTAACGCAGTGTGCGCGGTGCACAAACACCCGAGCGTCGTTACTGTTGCGTTCATTAAATTCGCACGCATGACCGTATCGTTAAAATGCAGCATTTTTTCATTTTATATATCAACCCGTGCTTTATACTCGAGTATTTGTGTGTGTGTGTGTGTGTGTGTACGTGAATGCAGGTGACAAGCAGAAACGAGTGTGAACATACACGGTTTAGGCTCCACTGGAACACGTCAGTCGATGCGCGCGATAAGATGATGGATCTACGACGATCGATCGGTATACAGAATGTTACAATTAATAATTAGGTCATTCGCATAAACGTCGATTTATAGTACCACGAAACATCGTACGCTCGACGGTACACATATATACATTGGGCAATTTATATTTTTGTGTACAAACGTCGATAATGATTCATCGCTCAGCGTAGTCTATGTATTACGCTTTAACCCACAGACGCAATATCTTCCAATTGTCTATGCTCGATCGCTGCTATATAGGATAGATATACAATCGAATGCGGCACGCGGAAAAAGCTGTCGCGGAAGCGTAGTAAACCACTGGTTCTATATAGCTGCGATAACAGCTCGGCTCGAAAGGAGTAGCGCGCGCGTGTGCGAGCACGGTGTACACATAGATCGCTTTGGAGTAGCTGTCACTCGGGCTTGACTTTTTTTTTTTTAACTTTTTTATCAATCGAACGTGTCAAAATGTTACGATAATCGATATACGTCTACACGAGTATTAAACTCGAGCGCGCGCGCAAGCCGGAAAGTGCGCGGAGCGATATCGAAAGTCCGACGTCTTGACAAGTGCATTATAGTACACGAGGGGGTATAATAGCGAGATAGATTCGAACGGAACTAGAGAGCTGTACGAGCATCCCGTTCGATGCACCAGGCGCAAGATCTCGAAATCTTTTAAATAGACGGACACGCGTGTCGATCTTCGATGCGATCTATATTCTGCGCGCTTAGTGCCGAAATATCGACGCCAGAGAAGGTGCTACGATATACAAGAGGGCAAGTGCCTATACATGCAGTCGTTGTATATAGCGGGCCCCATGCCGTTTATCAAGAAAAAAGAATCGGTGAAAGAGAAGAAGAAGAAGGCGAAGGAGAGGAGAGAAGAGAGCGCGACGAGGAGAGGGAGGGGGGCACCGACGAGTCTTATGGCCGTACCTGCTGCACACACACACACACACACACACACACATAAGCGGCATTCCCGACTGCCGAGTTCTCCCACGAGTTTAAAGACTGCCTGACTGTCTATGTACGTGTGTGTGAGCCTGCCGCGCCGAGTGGCAGGGGCTCTCTCTCTCTCTACAAGTGTACGCGTCTGTATGTGTATGCAGCACACGAGCAGCTCTCGAGTTCAATCATCGTTGCCTTGTGCGAATAGAGTAGCAGCAGCCACCAGTACGACTCGGCGAGTTGAGCGAGTAGCAGCGATGTCTGCTGCGGCCGTCCGCGACTGAACGACACGCGTTATACATCGTTATACATGTTTCAAATGTCATATGTATGAGTTTTTTATTGATTTTGTTATAAATTTTGGTGGACGAGCGGTGGCGGCGACATGCGCCAACGAACGAGCTCGATCGACGTCGATAATTTACCGATTTTTCGTGTAACGATCTACCCCCTGCAACGCGACGACATTTTTTCACATCGATATATAGAAGTATAAAACGACAAAACGAATTGTCAACGACGATGACAACGACGAAGACGACGACGACAACGATAACGACGACGATACGAGTGCGTTGTGAGAGTGAAATTGTCTGTGGCACAGTTTGGTGAATCGACGAGTTTTTAAAATCCAAATCAGAGTGTAAATCAAGAAAGTGTGTGTATGTGTATCAAAATCATACTTGATCAAGTGTCACAATTGTGGATTATTACATGGCCGGTTGAAAAATTAGGCAGTGCAGTTATAAACACACCCACGCGCATCACACACACAGATGCTAAATGGCGCCCCCGGACAGATTCATGAGATGCAGCAGCAGCGCTAGCGCGAAGCATCATCATCATCTTCGCGCGGTCGGGACAGTAGCGGCTTCTTCGGCCGCGAGCCTCGTCACGCACTCCGTGCTCGGTGAGTTAATTTTCGCGCGCTCAACAAGTATAGCACCTGCACCCCGCGTGGCCTCGCTTAAAATACATATATATCAAGTATAATAATAAGTACGGTAACGGTGGGTATACGGCCGATTCCATTGCGTATATATATACAAAAATGGTAATTAGCGACCGTTGCACGTACTTGCTGCATGCACCCCTCTCCGCGCGTATGACGTTGCGCTTGTATTCGCAATGTGCGTTACCGGCTTTTCTTTCGAATTCGTAATGAGGAGAGACACCTTTATGGTAAAATGTATCATCGTAACGTTTTTTCTCCGTTATTTTCTTTCTTCGCTAATGCATCATTAGTGAACGTTTGACGATCGGCATGTATACATGGACGCTCGCACGAGCTCTACGATCGCTCGACCTATTACACTTACGTATCGTAGTATGCTCGTATATATACTACGAAAAGAAGATCGCGGATACACTGCACTTTGCGCGCGGTACTTTGAACTTTATAGGATATCCAGCTTGCGAATAACCTGGAAAAATCGCGCCATATAGGCGCACCTGATTGTTATATAGGCCCCCGTCGTCAACGGCGTAATTAGACTCCAGTGTAATGCCATTATTAGACTTGCGCTGCTTCGCGTGTACACATATAGATCGTGTAAACACACCATCATACGCGTCCATCATCATCGTGTATTCTCGATCGATTATATGCCGTGTACAGTGTACACGGCTGAGACAGGCGCGCGCGAGTCGTTAGCGAGAATACGATTAGAAAATTGCAGTAGCTCGCAGCTCGCTCATCGCAAGCTCATCAACGTCGTCGTCGAGCAAATAATGCTGTGTGTATTATACACTGTTCATTGTACTCGCAGAGCTCTGCCATATAACTTATACGGCAGAGCCGCGTACCTACGTACGCGCCTAATGCTGGAAATTACGGGTCCGCGATTGCTTCATAAAACGCTGCGCGATAATTGAGCCCTAGGATTTTCGCCCGCAGTATACATCATATACACTCGTGCATGCATGATCGTGGTAAAAGGGAAGCGTGAGAACGGACGCCTTTGCTCGGCGGAGGTTCCGCGCGTATAAGGGCGCGATTCGCCATGCGTGTCGAACGCGTACATATTCATATACATACGTAATAAGAACTCGAGAGAACGTAGATATCAGCACTGCGCGCACCTGATGTATTATATGCATTATATCCCAAGCAGCCTGTGTGTGTACATTCATAATTATGCTGGTGTGTGACATCACTCGACGCTCTACATATATGCGTACGTACACGCGTGTATTATGGCCAGAGATGCATTTATAATATGTAACTACGAGAGTCATCGGGTACAGCTCGCGCACACCCACCCACGTACCTGCACACACCGCACACACAAACACATTGTGGAGCATGACATCCGTCATACACGTATTTATACATATACCTACGTGGCTTAGGAGTAAAATGTTACATACACAATGCGTAATTTACGTTACAGACCTTTTTCTGCGCGCTAAACTATTTGAACGCGCGCGGAGTATGTGGCTATACGTGTAGTTGTATAGTATCACTGCACACGCTATATATGTATGAAACTCGATGACACGACGACGATGTTTAGCAGCTTTTATTCTCTCGGCTCGTTATTGTTGCTGCTGATGTTGCAGTGTGCTGTTGTTGCTGCTTTTTCAAGCTCGCAAATAAAACGATGCATTTGATTTCTCGCGGCCACGTGCCCAGTGAATACACGTTACGAGCTCGAGCTATATAAGCTTTGACAGACTCTGCGGTGCTTACAACGACGATCGCGACGTTGCTGTAGCGTAGATCTTATATGTACCTGGAATTTCATTGCAGTGTCGTGATGGATGTGCTCTCCACGCGACCGTCTCCGTATTTCTATATGAAAGATTCAGCAATAGCTCCGCCGCGACGCGCAGTATGTACTCCGACTGACTGAGAAATGCCTTCGACGCTCTACTCTTGCTCGTAATTCAGATTTCGACTATGTAAACATTAATTAATCCTCGTTATCCTGAAAAAGCGATCGGGACGCGGTCTCTCTTCTAAGTACACTCGAACGCGCACGCGGCAGCAAAAAATCGACGTACGCTAGGCCGCATTGCAACTTTGACAAGCTACACGTAGTAGTAGTAGTATACGAGCTTATGTGCACGCGCGAAACAACGAACTAGGCTCGAGAGAGAGAGAGAGAAAGAGACTATTAATGCCAAAGAGGAATAGAAATTTACGACTTTCCGAACGCTAAATTAAACGAGCCTAACGCTCGCCTAGGCTCGTAAGTATACATTATGAAAATACCGGTATATTAAGGCCGGCCTGCATTCAATTTTTTAAAAAGTACCTACCTTCTCGTCGTGATCTTTTTTTTTTTTAACGAGGGAAAACCGTGACGAAAGGCGACGACTACAACGACGACTGGGCGCGCGAGGCGAACAAGAGAACTCGAAAGTCGCGCCGCGTATTCGATGCGGTTTACTGCTGATGCTGGTCTTCTAGCTGACTTTCGGTGCAAAAATTATTATAAACTCTAATGACGCTGCACACGCCCGATGACATGCGCCAAATAATAAATACCACTAAATTCACCTGCCGCCTGTATAGTTATGCTCTAGAAATTTTTTTTTATGTTTTTGTTCCCATCTTATGGGCTCGAGAAAGTCAATTTCTTCGGGATGCCTTAAATACACTGTTTTAATAATTAAACGTAATCACATCAAGTTTTTTGCTTTTATTAAACAAATCGTTGATCATAGTTTTATTTTTAAAATTTAACAAATTAAACATTATTATTGATACGTTCTAATTATAATCGTAGCTTCGACTTATACAGTTATTTTTACATTATCACTTACGGATTCACAGATAAAGATACTCGCCATCTAGCGACGAAGTCTGGCTATATTCACGATTGAATTTTCATGAATTTTTTGAGCAACTTCAATCGCAGTATTTAAATTTAAAAGTGTGGGGTTGAATCTTTCAGGTTTGTTTTTGCATTAAAAATAACGTATGTGATATTCGTAAATTTTTTATGCACTTTATGCAAAGAAGATTTCAAGTAAAAGTACCTTGAATAAAAATCGGTATTTAGTTACTTTAATTGTATAATCTGACTTTACTACTATATCTGCGTTATAAATTTAAAATTTCTTCTAACAACGTATCACACATATATATAGACGAAGCTCCGAGATCGGGTCTCTTTAAATTTTTACGGCGCACGAGAAGCAGCAGCAGACACTATATATATAGTACACACATATCCGAAAGTCGCGCAGTATACACACGCGCGCATTAATGATACATCTTTCGAGAGTTTGGCGCTGCACACAGGGCAGAGCAGAAAGCAGAGAAACTAATCTCAATAATAAGAAGCCAAAGGACCGGTTTGAAACAAAGGGCCCTGGCGCGTACACACACATATACTGCCCCGAATAATACGAGGCGAAAATAATAAGGGATTACTTCACGGTTGCAGCATTGGTGCACGTCGTCGGGGCCTCTTCTTGACTTCTTCTCCTTTTTTTTTTTACTCTTTTCTCGACTTGTCTTCCTTCTTTTTTTCCGACTTTTGCTCTTTCTCTCCGCGAGCTCGTGCGGAGAGAAAAAGAGAGAGATAGCTGCGATTTTGTATGCCGACGTGTTTTTCTTCGGCTGGTCATATACGCTTTACAAACGTGGGGTACCTTAAAGCTCGCGCGTACGTTTACGTTATCTATGAGGAACATCTCATTTGTGTCCAAAAACTGTGCATATAGCAGTTCATCGAGCGCGGAGAAACTCGAGGTATACACACACACACACACACATACAAGTGTATACAAGCTGTCAGCGCGAGAAAATCACGCTACAGCGCGACTATACTTATGTACACTTTTATTTTTTGTGTCCTGTTATAAACTGGTAGCGCTTTGGATTTCAGCAGCAGCGGTAATGGATCAAATGTGTGTCCCTCGAATTGGCCATTAATCTAACTGGTATCGCACACGCATGATCGAGTTCGTATCATTACGTATGCGTAAATACGGTTCGATTTTTCAATCGAATATACATACTTAAAAGCTCGATATTAACGTATAAAACGCGAGAGCGGAAGCGCCGTACGTATGTATACAGGATCGGTTGCTGAAATATTTCTCTCACGCGAGATATATCTCACGTTAGAATCGATCATTCGCGGTATATCATAATATAAATCGAAACTTTTAGCGCCTCGGAGGTCTTAATGGACTGGGCAGCTCTCGCGAAGCTATCTCGCGCGCACACACACGTATGCGTATGTGTGTATTATATATTATTCATCGCTAGCCACGCGATTACGGAATTTCTGAGTGAAAGAAAGAGGAGAAAAAAAGAAGTTAAAAGGTATTACAGGTAGTCGAGCGTGCGCACACAACGCCACGAGACGGTCACGTATCGCTCATTTGAAATACGTAATAGTTTTTCGCGTCTCGCGCATACTAATGCACAGGCCGAAAAATTCTCTCGCCCGGATTTTTTTTTTTTTTTTTTATAATACATTTGAAGTCCTGTGTACTTGCTCTCGGTGCGGCGGCAGACGTGTGCAGACACGCGTCGCCGTCGAAATGTCGCGAGGACGACACGAGAAAGTTTGTATGTAAAATTTCGTACACAAAAGGTATTCCGTATGGTGCGTGAGTCCGACCTGTCGCGCCGAAATTTCCTTGCGGAATGGAAGCTTGTCACCGCCGTCTTATACAAAGCTCAAATCTCACGTACCTGATCGGCATCGACAACAAAAACAACGTCGTACAATATTATGCGCATCGGAACAGCTCACCGATCGCCAATGGATAAGGGAAAAAGAAAAGAACAAGATCTCGTGCATAAACGCGCAAAGTCGTTGAGACGATCTTCAGTCCAGAGATATGTTGGCCCTACTACTCGAAATCGTTTTTGAGCTTTAAAACGATCACATGAGTGTAGAAAATCGAGTCTATGCAATTTATCTGGACAATCGATGATGTGGTTTTGACATCGGCCGCGAGTCCCACGAAAAATTATTGTAAACCTAGTTGCTTTACGAGGAAAATTTTCAGAGCGTCTAAAGAGAGCTCGACCATGCTTGAGACTAGGCAATTTTGCCCGTGGATCGAGAGGCGAGATTCTTAATTAATCAAAAATTTCGTTATAAATTAAATTGTTAAACTTATAACAATTTATAATATAGACCAAGGGGAACGTGGAAAATATGTTTTGGCATATGTATTCTTCGACTGATGTGTTTATATTCTAGTGTGTGTAAGCGCCGAAATACAATGTTGATCTGGAGCAAAGTTTAAATTTGTGTGACTGTTAGTGTTGACAGAACCGTGATCATTCTCGAACGTCTCACACGTTCAATTGTAACATTAATTAATCTATTCAAAATATAACGTCCAATATTTTTAAATATAACGTTTAAACTGTATCAGAGTATTTGACACAAGTAAAAAAATGGCCCGACCTTTAATTACCATGGAATATCTCCGTGACAAAATTGGCGCAGTTGATCTTATAACATTGGTAGAATTCTTAAAGAAAAAACAAGTTCAAGACCATCATTTAAAAATTGACGGAACTGTGAAGCTTATACTACATCACGGGATGAAAACGACTGAGAAGGCAAAACTTCAGGATTTTGAAGTAGATGAGTTCAAAAGAACCCTTCTTAATTTTAAAATGAACGATTGGATGACAACTAATCTGTATCGAATAAATCATGGTGTATTACTCGTGGCATGCGTTGAACATGTCCTAGACCTCAACATAGATAATGAGAAATTGATGAAGATTTATCGTTGCGACACACGTTCGGCGGAGAGGTTGTATAAAAAACTGTTAAGTCTGTGTGGTATCAAGAAAAAAGGTAATCTCAATCCTGACATAGTTCAATCGGCTAAATCTTTTTTTCGATGCCCTGAGTTTTCAACAAAAGTTGGATTCTTGGACGAAATAAGATCGTATTTGAATACCATTGACATCAATGATGAAGAGAAGATATACATAAGAAATACATCGATTCTATTGATGTGAGTAAATATTTTAAAAGTGTCACATGCGATTATATACTCAAATATTTAATTTTATTTTCAGTGATAATACTGAAACTATTAACCATCATCCATTACAAAGAAGAAATGATACTAAAACTATTGATACTCTTCCACCAAAAGAAAATAATGATACTGAAACTATTAACACTATTCCATCACGAAAAAGTAATGATACTGAAACTATTGATACTGTTCCATTACAAATAAGTGATAATACTGTAACCATTAAGACTAAACGAGTGCGAAAATGTACAATAAATCAAGAATATTTCCAAAATAAATCCAAGGCACATGTTATCATTGATTTGGTGAAATATTTAAAGGAAAATAATATTGAAAAAGAAAATTTAACGGAAAAAGAAAAATTAACTGCAATACTACGCGAGGGAATGAAAAAATTCATCAAAGATGAACCTTCGAAAAAACAATTAGAACCTTTTCAAATATTTCTCACTTCTAGAATCGATATGTGGAAGGCAGCTAATCTGTACCGAATAAATTATGGCATATTGGCCATCGCATGTGTTGAACGTGTCCTATATCCTGGAAAAAGTAATGAAGAATATAAAAAGATTTATGATGGCGACTACCAAAAGGTCACTGAATTATACAAAGAACTTTGTGATATACCAGAAGAAGATCAACTCGATCCAGCCATAGTTAAATCAGCTGCATCTTTTTTTCAATGTACACAGAAATGTTTAGACTCAATAAGACCGTATTTAGAAGAAATCAAAATCGATTATGAAGAGATGGAGTATATAAAAAAAACTTCGATTAAATTAATGTGAGTAATTACTTTAAAAATGCCTAATTCAATTTTGTACTCGAAAAATTAACTAAATTTTCAGTAAAAGTAATGAGCATGAACTTTCAACCAATATGATGGAACCAATCGAGTATCATACAATAAATGTGCCCGTCAATAACGAGCAGCCCAATCCACCTATGATCGAGATTATACATCCAAATATACCATCGATAAATGTTGACCCTCCTTCAGGGACATCGATACCAGAAGACCAGGAATTAATGTGAGTAATTACTTTAAAAATGTTTCATCCAATTTTATTCCTGAAAATTTTATTTAATTTTTAGTATAAGTAATCAAGATGAACAGTCAACAAATATGTTGAAACCAATCGAGTATCGAACAATAAATGTGCCAATCAATAACGAGCAGCCCAATCCACCTATGATCGAGATTACATATCCAGATATACCATCGTTAAATGTTGACCCTACTTCATTAGTATCGATACCGGTAGACCAGGAATTAATGTGAGTAATTACTTTAAAAATGTTTCCTCCAATTTTATTCCTGAAAATTTTATTTAATTTTTAGTATAAGTAATCAAGATGAACAGTCAACAAATATGTTAAAACCAATCGAGTATCATACAATAAATGTGCCCATCAATAACGAGCAGCCCAATCAACCTATGATCGAGATTACATATCCAGATATACCATCGTTAAATGTTGACCCTACTTCATTGGTATCGATACCGGCAGACCAGGAATTAATGTGAGTAATTACACTAAAAGTGTCTCATCAAATTTTATACTCGAAAATTTTCAGTATAAGTAATCAAGATGGACAGTCAACAAATATGAATGATCCACCCAAGTATTATGTAATAAATGTGCCTTACGATGCCGAGCAGCCCCATCCACCTATGCCAAATATGTCATCGTTAAATGTTGACCCTACTTCATTGGTATCGATACCGGTAGACCAGGAATTAATGTGAGTAATTACTTTGGAAATTTCTCATCCAAGTTTATCCTCGAAAATTTAATATAATTTTCAGTATGAGTAATCAAGATGGACAGTTAATAAATATGAATGATCCAATCGAGTGTTATACAATAAATGTGCCCTACGATGCCGAGCAGCCCCATACACCTATGCCAAATATGTCATCGTTAAATGTTGACCCTACTTCATTGGCATCGATATCGGTAGACCAGGAATTAATGTGAGTAATTACTTTGGAAATTTCTCATCCAAGTTTATAAACGAAAATTTAATTTAATGTTCAGTATAAGTAATCAAGATGGACAGTCAACAAATATGAATGAGCCACCCAAGTATTATGTCATAAATGTGCCTTACGATGCCGAGCAGCCCCATCCACCTATGCCAAATATGTCATCGTTAAATGTTGACCCTACTTCATTGGTATCGATACCGGTAGACCAGGAATTAATGTGAGTAATTACTTTAAAAGTTTCTCATCCAAGTTTATACTCGATAATTTAATTTAATTTTCAGTATGAGTAATCAAGATGAACAGTCAACAAATATGAATGATCCAATCGAGGATCATTCAATAAATGTGCCCATCAATAACGAGCAGCCCAATCCACCTATGATCGAGATTATACATCCAAATATACCATCGATAATAGTTGACCCTCCTTCAGGGGCATCGATACCAGAAGACCAGGAATTAATGTGAGTAATTACTTTAAAAATGCCTAATTCAATTTTATACTCGAAAAATTAACTAAATTTTCAGCTTAAGTAATCAAGATGAACAGTCAAAAAATATGAATGATCCAATCGAGGATCATTTAATAAATATGCCCATCGATGACGAGCAGCCTCGTTCACCTCCGCCAGATGTGCCATCGTTAAATGTTGTCCCTCCTTCAGTGGTATCGATACCGGTAGACCAGGAATTAATGTGAGTAATTACTTTAAAAATGTTTCATCCAATTTTATTCCTGAAAATTTTATTTAATTTTTAGTATAAGTAATCAAGATGAACAGTCAACAAATATGAATGATCCAATCGAGGATCATTCAATAAATGTGACCTTCGATGACGAGCAGCCTCGTTCACCTCCGCCAGATGTGCCATCGTTAAATGTTGTCCCTCCTGCAGTGGTATCGATACCGGTAGACCAGGAATTAATGTGAGTAATTACTTTAAAAATGTTTCATCCAATTTTATTCCTGAAAATTTTATTTAATTTTTAGTATAAGTAATCAAGATGAACAGTCAACAAATATGAATGATCCAATCGAGGATCATTCAATAAATGTGCCCTTCGATGACGAGCAGTCCCGTTCACCTGAGCCAGATGTGCCAACGGTAAAGATTTACCTTCCTTCAACAAGTATGGTTGATCTAACTGAATATAATTATCCAATACTCTTGCTCTGTGATGACGAGCACTTGTCATCATCTACGCCAAATGCGTCAACGAATAATCTTTTTTCAAAAGTATCAATACCACTAAACCCGGGATCAATGTGAGTAATTACTTTAGAAATGTTTCATCCAATTTTATACTCGAAAACTTAATTTAATTTTTAGTAAAAGTAATGAAGATAAATCTCCAACAAATATTATAAATTTAATGGAAGAACAACCATCAACTTCATCAGTTGTGTCACCAGAAAATTCAAATTCCTGTCTTATCGATCAACTTGTAGCTAGACTACCACATGGTATTTCGGATTTCATCGATGAACAAGCTGAAAATTTGCCTACGATTGGCGAGCTGACCCTTCCATCTATGCAAGATGTACCATCGGTAAATGTTGACCCTCCTCCAGTAGTATCGTCTCCTTCAGTAAACCAGGGATTTCTTTCCCGTTACGCTCCTAACGACGTGGTGATGGCGAGAATGTCTGATTCAAATTTCTGGCCAGCGAAAATTACACAAGTTCAGGATGATGTGATGACTGTTGAATTTTTTTCATTATTAGATCAAAAAACTGAAGTCACATCGGAAGAAGATCTAAAAGATTTCACGAATGATGTATACGAAGAAGTTGCCGCCTCTTTGAGTTCTGATACTTTAAGAGAATCTCTCGAACTTGCAATCGAATCAGCGTATGACTTTAAATTTAGCTACTGACATATTTGTCTTCTATCGATACATCTTAATTGATAGAATTTTATTTTTAAGTAGAAAAAAATGTTTTTATCGAACGGAGAATCGAATATCGAAAAAGTCATTCAAATGTATACTCTAAATAACCATGGCGTTTTCTTATACCACAGTGAAAAACGTTTGACACAGGTGCGAATTTGCACCGGAGCTGCCGCGCGCATAGGACGATCATAAAATTATGTAATATATGCGATTGGTATCCTGGAAATCATCGCAAGCATCGTTGTGTTGCGAGGTTTGACGAAATGTGAAGAAAATACCCCAGAGATAAATTTATGTTTTTCAAAATATGTTCATATTGTATATACTTTGTTTATAATATTTTTATTATTATTATATCGTAATTAAATAACTATAATAAGTTAATATAACTTTTATTATATTATTTAATTAATATAATATAATAATAATATAATAATCGCTACAGTACTGTAGCGAGCATACTGGTAGCTTGCCTAGTCATTCCATTGTAAGCGATTGCAAGGATAAATAAAAACAATATGGCCTATTTTCAAATAATCCAAAAATCGATCCAAAAAGTCCGATAAAATTCAAGTGTATTTTTTTCATCAATTTTAAGCAATTTTTTATCCAATAACTTTCCTTCTTTAAGTGCTCCATTCACAAGGTGAAAAACGCGTCTCGGGACCGAGGATCGAACGATCGGTCGATCGATCGGCGCACGCCGAGCAGTTTGCGTTATGTTACATCGAGCTTTACACGTCCCGTCTTGTATACACACACGAGCACGAGGGACCGCCGCTCTGTAAAGTCGAGGGGCAGCAGCACAACACAGACAGACAGGTCGGCGTCTCTCGCGAGCGGCGACACCTGTTGCTGTATCTGCTTATGCACACGCTTGTGTTATGGATTCGCATAACACAGCCTCAGCTCGCACGTATGTGTGTGTGTACGCGTTGCACGCGCTGCCCGCCAGTGGCGCCTCGCGCGGTGGCCTCAGGCCCGACGGCATACGCGACGGTCAGATAGGCTCGAGCGAGCGATGAGCAAGGCCGCAAGCGGCAGACGCTCTGAGATAAGGCAGCAAGCTGCGAACCAGCCTTTTATTACTTTCACTGTTATTCTTCTACCTTTGTTAATTAAAATTAATCAATCATTAACTTTCAAGTGAGTTTTGTTCATTTTGCCACCTGACACCTGACACTTTGGTTGAACCATAATACTTGTATATGGCTTGTGCACGCCTATTATGCTGCCTATGTGTTATACCTGTATACGTAGTGAACTTTCGCGCCTATTATAATATAGGTACGGATATATATCACGGGCGTATAGCGGCGTGACGTCGCGAGGCGGTGCATTGCCGATTAAGAGGGGGCGGGGGGTTACATTACTACAACTAATGTACGCGATCGGCAGGTGAACGACGTGTATCGTATCGCACCCTCGCTCGATGCGATATAATAACGCTTACTCGATGCAGGCAGCGGCGGTACATCTTGAATCTAAGTTTAACGTTTATATTATTGCACGCGAAAGGCGTGTACACCCGACCGTCCTTTTAATTTATTTTTTTTTTGTCATTCACTTCTATCGGAAAGTCGCGCGCGCGCGCAAGCGATATCATCGTTCGAAAACGAATTGCGCGCGCGTCAGAAGTGGGAGGAAACGCGAGGATCGTGTTTCGCACCCCAGTTTATAGTGGATATATAGACGCACCATCGAGAGGGGCTTGCGTATGGGTATGGTCGTATATTTCAATTTATATAACCGATAATATCGTTCGGACTCGGTTATTAAAATGCCGTCCGTCAGCAAAAATGTATAGAAGGAAATTTGAGGCTTTGAAAATGTTTTGTATATTATATACTGTACGACACGTTCTTCACTACTTGCGAGTTTACAATGCTCCATCTATTGATGAAAGCAAAAAAACTCATAAACGAATGTGACGCTTTTGTTTACGATAAACGTCGTTCCACGACAAAACGAATTTATCAAGATTGCTCTTTACGTCTCGCTTACATTCCAACGAAAATGGATAAATCAGCTCTAGTATCTAATGATAAGTATTGCAAGAACAGCTTTTACAAATGAAACTACACATCATTTTTTGAAAAATGTGCATTTAGCTATCCCAGATTCGTTATAATATCGCGTCACGTTGGTGCTCGACTTTCTCTAACTATTTTGCTGTCGTGCCCACTATAATAGATTACATATTTACGGTTTGTATCGAGAATTTCGCTATGAAAATATATACTTTACCGATGAAAGACATTTGAAACGAACGTGTAATAATACGAGACAGTTATAGGATCGTTTCACACGCTAATTTGGAACTATTTGTGATGCGGTGTACGCAGGTGGATATTGATGATATTACGCGTGTACCTCGATCCCGCCAAGTTCAATGGCTCCTTGTATTGTTTTGACAACTCTTTGCCCGATCTGCCGTGCTAATATTATGATTAACGATCTCGGCGATGTTTCAATGAAAACAAAAAATGAGTATACTTTGCGGATTGATGGAATTTTCATTGACGGTATACTTGACACATGTATGTACGGTAATTCAGGGGTCGCGATCGGCAAAAATTCCTACACCCGTCGACGTTATATTGGACGCGCGGCACCATATAACGATGTACGCGCGTAAACACTTCGCTCTTCGTACTATACGCGTATATACAGCGATCAGTATAAGCCGGACAGCTCGACGTTTAAATTCGTTCCGAGAAGCGCAATTCGTTTTATATTATATATATACTCGCTGCAAATCTCTCTTTTCTCTTATTCTATCGTTTTGTTTATTATCGCTCGTCGTCGTGGATAAACACGAATGAGTACGCGCTGATGTGTGTGTGTGTGTGTGTGTGTGTGTGTGTGTGTGCGCACAAAATATAACATATATACAGAATACCCGTGTAATAATCGCGCTCGAGCATTAAGCGAGAGGCGCAAAAATTTTTCGCGAGAGCCGCAAAACGATTGCGTCGTGCCCGTTCAATATCGGACGCACACATCGTACATTTATTATAATATACACGTGTGCCGTATATTCACTTAGCTTAAACTTTAAAACGCGCAAAACGACGATCGCCGCTGCTGCTGCCGCTTCGTTGATAATCGGCAAGTTTAAATGCCTCAGCGCGTATATAACCTGTGCCCGCGACGCCACTGTATACACGATGCGCGCGGTGATTCATGCGATTTTTGTATACATATGGTCTTTGCTCTCGAGCAAGTGTGCGACGCGTGAGATGAGTTGAAAAAAATAAAAAATCCTCGCCGCGATAAATTCGCCAACGAACATGAATCACCGTGGCCACTCGAGAGCTTGAATAAAAAAAATTAATAACTAACTTTTACGAGGTTTACGCGACGGGCGTCAATCCATTCATTTATTATCATTATTATTATTATTATTATTATTATCGATGGGTTTTATCTCTCCCTCTACGTCGAGGGGATCTCAAGTCTCTCTGTGTCCCGATGATAAAGGACATTTTTCGGGAGGGCCTCGGCGTAATATTACAAGGTACTAAAACTATATAATACGTGCGTGCACCTCCTCTGCTGCCGCCGCTGCTATATATTTAAGCCCCGCGTGCGTTTATCACTCTTTGACACTGCTTATATATATACAAACGCGCTTCGCACTCGTGTATTAATATTATATATTTTATTACACGCGCTCATGGGATTTCTTTGTGCGCCTTGTACTCCTTGATTAGCAGCTTCGCGCGTTTAATGCGTACCCGCGTGCTATATACAATATAAATTTGTGCTCGCGTGTATAAGACGTTATATTTTTGGGCAAGCTTTTAATCCTCGATATATTTATCGCTCGGGGTATTAAAAATAAATACGACTTGTTTTAATTTTTTTATCCGCTCGCTTTGTGCGTGAATGAAATTTTGCCCGACGAGTTTGTAGTCGCGGAGTCGCGAGCGCTGACGAAAGGACGGAAAGTGACGCACGCTCGTCTCTTATCGATTATAAAATATAAACGCGTTTTAAGCACGGGAGAAATGCTCAACGTTGATAATGGACTAACGGTCATAAGATGACCATTTAAAACTTTTTACAATACTCATTAGTAATTTGTTACAATTGCGTTAAAAATATTAAGCGTATTATCAATGACCTGAAAGTGACAATTTAACAGTTTCAAAAAATTTGGATGGATATTCAAACGCTTTAAATACGCTAAAACTTAATTTGCACCTCTGCCGCTAGATGGCGAGTACCTCAAAATCAATGAATCTACTAGTGACTAAGTCAACACATTTGTATAAGTCAAAATATGGTTTTAACGAAGTAAACATTCCCTTAGCCAACGACAATTGTTTTGGCTTTACTCTTACATCCCGTGGTTACATTCGGATCGTGTTCCGTAATGTACCGCAATGAGTTTATCATTCGATCGAGCGGTCGTCGTGAATTATTTTCGCTCGCAATCATAAAGAGTCTCAATGGCAAATATCCCATTACTTCGTCACGCGACTCCTGTCATCATTGAGTAATAGCTCGAAAGTAGATGTACGGCCGTGCCAAATAAGCTCGTTCGCGAACGTTTAGTTATATACGAGTTTAAGATTTCGAGGATAACGACATTTACTGAATTCGGTATTGAAGCACTCGAAAATTCGAGTGCACACGCACGAGTGACAGCCAACAATTAGATTGACCAATGATCGCGACGGAAAAATGGCAAAATTTAATTAATTCTATGCTACACCATGCAGCCTATTACATATAAAGTATACACGTTGTCAAAAGCGGGGCGTAACGTTGACGAGGCTGGCAGCAGCAGCAACAGCACACAACTCTATTCGTGCGCGCCTGCACTGCTGCGCAAATACCGCTTGGTACTGTCCCACATTATGCAATATATGATAATGTGTAAAAGTCACTGCACCGTGTGTACCACTGCGCATGCACATATAAGCGATATATAGCTCGTATATGTACGGCATGCGGCAGGCACGAGAAGCCCTCGCCTTAATTGCTCAATTGTACATAATATTGTGTATATATACCGTGGCTGCCTTATTCTGCATACATGCATCACTCTCTCTCTCGCTCGTCGAGCCCACTACAACGACCCGAGAATTACGATGTCTTCTCTCGATCGTCTCTTCGAGCTATATAGAACAACATTTTGTTATATACGGCATTTACACGAGACGATCGAGTCGGATCGAGCTGTTAAAAAATGTTCGATGCGTATTGTATTGCGCGGGACGACGACGAAGAGGACACGCGAGATTCACGAAGAGGGAGATAGACGCAGAGAAAGAGAGAGAGAGTAAAAAGGAGGCCGATAAGAGAGCAGCGCAGTCTTTTAATTGAGCGCAATTTTTTCCTATACACAGATGCTTGGAATATTTTTACTCTAGGGCTATAGCTCTCTTGCTCTCTCTCCGGTCGTCAGTCTTTGTTTTGGGCTGCTACGCCGCGCCGATGCAGTTCTTCTTCCACTTCTTCTTTTCTTTTAAATGACAACGCGCCTCGGAGCCAATTTTAAATCGACCGGTGGTGTGCGGGGAGTGGTTTCTCTATTGTAAAAATTTATACCGAGAATCGTGCTGCGCGCCGGCCACGAGTTGCTTCACACGATAAATTTTTCCGCATCCCCCCCCGTTCTATAAATGTTGCTTCGTGCGGACGAGATAAAGATACATTTTCGGCATTTTTCGTAATTACGAGAACTATATATAGAGGAAATTAAGAGATGTAAGTCGATGGGCGATGAAGAGATCGCGACCCAATCGGTACGCTCGTATAATACATTTTTTTTTTTACAAAAAAAAATATCGACGTCAAAAAAATCATAATAACGGCATCTGTCGTTCCGTTAAACGACCTATAGCCAATTGTCGCTTCGATTCGTAATAACCGCGAGATTCGCATAAACATATCGATCGACGCGGCCGACTGTGCGTTTGCGACTTCATGAAGGCTTGTGTGTATTATATTTATGCCTTCGATTTTTACAACACACGCGCCGTAGTGACGAGAGAAAAATCTTGCGGTAAAAAAAAAAAAAATTAATAAAGAAAGATACGACTCGAGAGTAGTCGCGTGTTATTCCATAAGAGAGAAAGGAAGAAAAAAAAATTAATTTCACGTGTCCGATAATTTGTAATAATGGCCAGCAGGAAAAAAAAGGAACTCGCGTAAGTGGGTCGAAATCACACGCACGCGCGGTCGCTCGGTTAATGTACTCGGGCAATTTGTATTTGTGAGTCGAGAAACAAAAAGTTGAGCGTTATAAAAAAATCGTCAGCTCGATGCGTTTTCTCGATTTAAAAATAAAAACGACCAAAGCGAGAAAGAAGTTTCCTCGATGAATTAGGAGCTCGCTGAGCTACTCTCGGAGGGCTTCTATTTTATATCTCGGACCCGAGTTTGAGCTACCGCTGCTATATTACGAGCTAACACTCGAATTAGCCGGTCTTCGAGTCCGTGCGTATGCTGCATATAGAGACAAGCCTATATATCCCTCCAACTTATACTCATAGACATGCCAATTAGCTTTTCCTTCTTAAAACATTTTTATCTTCCACTATGACTTTTCTAGTTGGGAAAAAAGTGTGCGAAATTCTTGTTGTTGTACTCACGCTTGGTCGGGTACGAGTATATCGCTTGTGAAATTTATATTCGCTTATCTGTGTGATAAATCGCGACTATATAGCACGTGTTATAGAGAGAGAGAAAGAGAAAGATATACAGGTTGCGACACGATCATCGAACTCGCCTATATATATGCGAAATTAATCAAGCGTGTATATGAGCAATTCTTTAAATAAAACGCATTTTTTGAGGTAGAATCGCGGCAAATTTTTTTTTCAACCTACGCGGATACGGACCCCCGGGAAATGTTTTTGGGGGTCCTAGGAACATGTAACCACGTAGGAACCATTGAAATTTCAATAGTGCTTATTTTCAGAGCTACTTTTGTGATTTAGGGCCGAAAAATCATGTTTTCTCGTAAATACAGCTAATTACTCAATTTCTAAGTCGCTGAAAAAGTATCAAAACTCATCTAAAAAAAATAACTGACTGCTGTGTTCAAAAGGAAATTTTCTCAGCTTTCCAATGGTGGTGTCAGATTTGCCGATAAGTCGCACATTCACCGAGAAAATTGCCATCAAACATGCCAAGCTAAATATCTCGAAAAACTCGGTACGGAAAAAGTGATCTTTGATGCCTATTTTTGATTTTTTCGGTTGGAAATGAGATTTTTCGGAAAATCTGACTGCACCATGAGAAAGCTGAGGAAATGTTCTATCGAAAGAATATCTTCATTTATTTTTTGAGTCGAATTACAATGTTATACATGGGAATTTCTTTTACTTTGTTCGCTGTTTTCTGTTTCCGAGCTGATTCAGCGCGGTTGCGAGGTTTTCGGCTCGCTACAATCAAAACTAGCTCGTAATTCCACTGAAAAAATGAATCAAGATATGTTTTCGATTGGAAATTTCCTCAGCTTTCTCATAGCGTATTCAGATTTTTCGATAAATTTCATTTTCACGAGGAAAAATCGAAATTAAACCTCAAAGATCACTTTTTCCGTACCGAGTTTTTCGAGATATTTAGCTTGGCATGTTTGATGGCGATTTTCTCGGTGAATGAGCAAATTGTGGGAAAATCTGATAGCACCATTGGAAAGCTGAGAAAATTTCCTATTGAACACAGCAGTCAGTTATTTTTTTTAGATGAGTTTTGATACTTTTTCAGCGACTTAGAAATTGAGTAATTAGCCGTATTTACGAGAAAACATGATTTTTCGGCCCTAAATCACAAAAGTAGCTCTGAAAATAAGCACTATTGAAATTTCAATGGTTCCTACGTGGTTACATGTTCCTAGGACCCCCAAAAACATTTCCCGGGGGTCCGTATCCGCGTAGGTTGAAAAAAAAATTTGCCGCGATTCTACCTCAAAAAATGCGTTTTATTTAAAGAACTGCTCATATATGTGCGCGCGCCTGCACCGCGCCGATTTCGGAGCTTTTGATCGTATTCATTTTCATGAATGAAAAACTGGTTATCGCCGGTTTCGCTTATTACGCTGCCCAGTCGAATCTTAGTTTTTATTTTTTTATTTTTTTATTAAAAATAAAGAATAAAAAGTATCGAATAAAGATCGCAGACGTTCGTATACGCGTCTGCGCAATTGCAGAAATTGTCGAGCGAGGATCGATCGGACACGCGATCGTACGCGAGAAAGAAAATCAATTACGCGTAAATATCGATGCTACCGATCTCAATTCCCTTTTGACTTCATACGTATGCCGACTCTCACTCTCTCCGCGTGCGTCTATAATATATTAATAATATAACACATATCCTCGCGTAGTCGAGCTATTAATCGATTTTGTATACACACACACGAAGCGTCCTCGATTTCGATCCAACTGCGCCGCAGTCCGTATCGTCGATGCGAGCGAGCCTTGATCCGTGCACTTTTTTAAATACAAGCGCAGATTTTCAACGATATATACAATCATTTAATGAGATCGTATATAGATTAATAAGCTCGCAGATAAATCAGCAATAAACTAATAATAATCCGTGCATAGGGTTTAAACATGGTATAAAGAGAAAGAGGAACTGCGGGAAGTCACGTATTCTAATTAAAAATTACTCGGAACGATCCGCTGGGCTTTGGTGCAGATATATACCGCGCGCGGTGTCCATGAGTCACACACACACACACACACAAGCACCATACGGCCTCT
Source organism: Trichogramma pretiosum (assembly GCF_000599845.2). Classification (NCBI taxonomy): domain Eukaryota; kingdom Metazoa; phylum Arthropoda; class Insecta; order Hymenoptera; family Trichogrammatidae; genus Trichogramma; species Trichogramma pretiosum. The sequence continues at coordinate 599,397 of NW_019640824.1, forward strand.
GAGCATCCTCTCGCAGAGTAGCTGCGTTCGAAAAGACGTCTCACGCGCGCGGCGTTGCTTGTCGGCACAGCATAGACAGACCAGAAAGACGACGAATCTCTTTATACACTCACTCCTTTCCGAAAATCGTAAATCAGTTCTCGTGCGCGACGCGCATCTCAGCGTGGAGCATCCTCTCCGATATATTATATATATATACCTACCGTAGCACGAGACGCGACAAGTGTCACACGGTGTACAGTATATAGTATCTTTCGAAACACGTGTATATAATTCTCCCCCGATCGCGCGCGGGGAAGAAGAGAGAGCAAGAAATCGGTAATAGAATCGCCACGGCCTGATCCGCTGCTGCGGCTCACGGGCGCGGAAAGAACAAACGATTTTTAGCGCAAATGCATATACACATAGCCGAAGCAGGTATGGAGCGAAGAAAACCAGTGGCCAACTGGGGGGTCTTGTATACTCTTAGCTCGCGTACTATATACCCAGCGCATACCGACATTCCTGCACATTATAGCGAGAACTGCTTCATGGTCATCTCGTCGTCGACGAGAAGACGAAGACGAAGACGAAGACGAAGACGAAGATGAAGTAGAGGAAGAAGGAGGAGAAGGAGGAGAGAAAAAGTGCGAGAAAGAGATGGAGATTAGTTTATTATATATACGTTGCGAGGCGCGAGCGAGTCGAGTCTCTAGCTTCTCTCGATTCAACGCGCGCCCCAAAGCAAAGGAAACAATAATAATACACCTGTGCTGTATAGGATGCGCGCGTGTTATAGAGTACGCAGATCCTATATGTGCGTCTTTGTGCACGCGCGAAGCGCACCTCCTTCGGTTCCTCCTATTTATAGCACAACAACGCGCGCACCTGCACCACCGCGACCACTATAGCTACTATATTATATACGGTGGATCATTTTTGCTCCCGTTTATTCTCTCTTCCTCTCGTAAAACTAGTGTGCGTATGTGTATTATATGAACATTGGGCCGGAATTCGTGTATTATGTACAGACGCACGCATGGGTTCGTTGTGTGCGCGGATATACATAAAAGAGAGAGAGAGAGCGCGAGAAAGACGACGAAACAAGAGAAGCGAGTTATAGGGCGCGCATATACACGTGAGAAATTATTATTATTTATGCGTTTTGTTCTGCGCAACTCGCGTACATACATGCGTGCGCTTCTGTGGCGCAAATGCACATATCAGAGGCTCGCATCCACGCGTGGAAGCATTTTCTATATATACAGCGCATACATACGGAAAACATGAAAACTACATTATACGATTATAATACTTCCTGCGCGAGTTCGATAATGCACTTAGATGGTTTGTGTTAAAAAAAAAAAAAAGAAAAATGCAAGGGAAAACAGAGAGAGAGAGAGAGAGAGCAAAAAATCATCGACCTCGAAAATCTGTGTGTCTGCGTTTGTTTACGATACATAATAAAACCTATGTATACGTTTTGAGGAATTTTTACACGCTCGTTTGATATCCAGGACGCCGCTCGCGCGCGCGTACGCTCGAATTATTACCCGTGTTATACCAGGCTACATGTGTATCTATGCATTTCGTACCCATTTTCTCTCTTGTCTAGACATAATAGACACGTGTATTTACACTCGAATCGTACACTCGGCTCGAAATGTGAAAACGCGTACAGCACGTACTATGCGATGATTTCGAGAGTAAATTGTAACAGCAAAAACTATATATAATGAATAAAATCACACGTCAATGGCAAAATGCGGTGTACATTTTTATTGAAAAAATATAAAAACGTCGAGTCGTACAGTCGCGACACGAAGAAAGTGTCTTATAAGAAAAGGTCCTCCTGCTCCTCGTTGCGCTGTTGTATACAAAGTAATAATATAAATCATCACTTGCAACTTGTGTGCCGGGCAATTTTATAATATGATGATATACTGAAAATTCGTATGCTATATGGTTTCGCCCGACCGCGACGAGATATATACCAAGGCAGTGTGTATGTGACAATGTATCCTACAATATATAAACCAGCGACGCGCCCTACATATATAATACAGGTACACCTCTCAGAGAAACTCGAATGTATACGCACAAATACGGACAGAAAATCAGAGCCGCGTATATCCACGATCCAGCGAAATTACCCCGCAAATTCAAGAACGAGAGAAAGAGAGAAGCCCCGAAAAGAAAGTCGCGGTCGGCCGGCCTTTTTACTACCTGCGTATATAGGGTCTATATACAGCGCAGTGTACACGTTATGCCCTTATTTTTCTCACACGATGACGAGGGGGGACATAGCCATACAACATACATACACACACACACTTTTCTCTCTCTCTCTCTCTCTCTCTCTCTTTCTTTCGCGATTCTCTTTCTCTCTTCGTACACGTATATACATACATTGCCCCATGGTTAAGGGAGAGCAGAGAGAGAGAGACACATCCTTTATGTATAGCGCGAGAAGTCCGTTCCTCGAACTGCGCATTATATAGCTCCGGCCCCGAGGTAGTAGGACGACGACGACGACGCGAGAACTGCGACGCGCAGTTCGCGTTCTCCTTCGCTCGTTGGCCGTGCATTATTTTATTATTATATACGTACAGGTAGCAGCTCTTCTTGTACATTACGCCCGTGTGGACTTCTTCTTCTTCTGCTTCTTCTCTTGTATATATACCATTCGTTCTCGCGCGCACTGCTGCGTGGGGCTACTTTCCGCTTGTGTATACTACCATAGTAGTAGTGCAAGACCTCGACTCTCGATTTTTACACGCGGCGCCGCACTATGTGCTCGCGTACTTATTATTATATTATATTATAAATATGGTAGCGCAATGCGAAAACATGAAACCCCGCATACATAGGGACTTGATTGTGCAAAACGAGCTCGTTAGCTCGCACTACTAATACATACATTTTATTTATCATCGTCGTCATCGCTATTATTATTATTATTAAATCTACCTTCTCACGAGTGCTCCTTTTTTTTGTATGCAATCTCTTTGTTTTTGTCGCGCAGTGCAAGTTTACGTACGCACGCACCCGATATACGCAGGCGCGCGTGATTATAAAAAAGCGCAACCCTCTTCTCGATGCGTATATACGCTGTAAGGTGAACCTGCTGTACTGCACACGAGATATTACGAGAGAGTTCGATTCCAGTCGGGGGACCCGGTCGACTCCTGATCTCCTCGGCTTACATATCCTGCTGGGCTCGAGTTATAAGATGAAGACGCGCACGTACGCAGGGGCAGAGTGCTAATTCTGTATGTAATATATTGTGTGCGTGTGTGTGTGCTGCCACGCGCCTATACATGCAAGCCCAATAATGTACAACATTGCTTCGGATTTAACTCTGTGATGCACGATAATGTATATGCTCGTTTGGCTAATTCTTCCGGATCGTCGTCGTCTTGTATCGCGTGCACGATGAATCATATTATTTTATTATTGTAGTTGCGCACCTGTTGCACAATGCGGGCTATTCATCTAGTGTTTATTTATTTATTTATTCGTTATAAGCACGTTCAAAGCGAATCGATACGTTTAGCTTCTCTCGATATCTCGATGCCGATTCTTCAATTTCGTAATTATGTTTTCGAGCAACTCCTATAGACAGTCTGATTGCAAAAAGAGCTGACGAATAAACATATTGGCTTTTCAAAGCTTATAATGTGAAGGGTACTATACACATCGAGGCATAAAATTGTGCTCATTGTGTCCGTGTCAGGATCGGTATCTCTCTGGGCGCACGTCACCCCCGATTTGTTTCGCGTCTCATGGCGCAATAAACTCTATGTAATATAGCATTGGCATATTATACGACAAGACGAGATTCGCGCGGTGCCACGAAGCACAATATGGCTCAATTTTTAAATTGGCACATAATGAGCTCGTCGAGGATTGAACGATCCGCACCCCTACGTATTGAAGCTTGTGTCGAATTTCAAGTGTCGGTATACGAGTACTACAATTTATAATGCGGGTCGATTTTTTTACGTTGAAATTTATCACTCGTCGGAGATTTTATTTACAAATTATATATTTTATGCTCAACTCTACTGCGTTGAAGAAGGAGAAGAAAAAATCTTAACATCGTAATGTATCTCACTCATACGGATATGCCGTGTACATACACCAATGATAATTACAATAAAGCATCGAGTCGGCGAAGATCCTTTCGCGCTTATGTGCCGCTGCTGTATAGCGGCAGAGAGAAAGATCGGTATTATACACACACACACAAGAGACTCGAGCCAGCTGCGGCGCGGGCTAATTGAAAATACCCATTAAGCAAACCCATTACATGCAATAAAATAAACGCTATATTATAATACGTACATGCGTGTTTGCGCTCAACCTTTCTCGTTACCCCCGTACATTCTTCTCTCTCTCTCTCTCTCTCTTTTTCTTTCTTCGCTTATCTTTTTATGTGTCGCTGCGCAGAATCGTTGTCTTCTCGAGTCTCCAATATCTTTTTGTCGGCGCGTATCGAAAGCGCATCTTACTCGACTTGATAACGATTTGCTGATTTTTGTTCTTGTCGTTATTTTTTTTTTTTTTTTTTTTTTTTTTGAAAATAAAGGAGATTCGCGAGCGCCACGAGATATCGATCTGTTCCGGTCCATTAGCTGTGTATAACGCGCTGGCGCGCTTGCACTGACTGCGGTCGCGCATCAGCAGGAGAAAGAGTATTTCAATATCCGCGGTGCGAATAAAACGCGAGAGAGATCGATCGTTTCTTACTTCTTTTGGGTAAAAATAAGGGTTAGAATGAAAGAATTGCGAGCGGAGATGATGATAGCCAAAGTAAAAGAGAGAAAAAGAACACGATAAAACTAAAGTCTGAGTAAATTAATGAATTAATTTTTTTAAATGTATTTATTGAAATAGAAAAGAAAATTTACTACATAAAACAATAATGGGTATGAAAAGAACAAAAATACCATCATGAGTTTTGTCCTGCAGCCGCCAAGCAAACATTACATAAATCTTCATTCGTTAGCTTCTCAATGATAATTTCACAACAGAGAATCGGCAGCCGGTAGTGGCTCGTCAGCTCCAGAAGAGGTTCCAGTGACCAGCGCCGGAAAAATTCTCTCGATATTATCTCGGACAGATGCTGAGCACAAGCCTGACTAGGTTCTTTGGGTACTTTTTCAAATCTGAAAAAGCTTGCTTCATCGAAGTCCTCGCTATAACCTTGTTTAAAATCCGTACGAATGAGAAGATTCGCTGCCTCTATGGAGTTTAACTGAATTAAGTCGTAGAGCGACATTTTCTCGCGTATTATTATTTTTTCCGCTACGCTCACAAACTCCTCGTCGTCGAGCCAAGATTTTTCAAGATCCGACGACTTCACGAACAATTCGTTCTTAGCAAAAAATTTCATGACCGTTAAGGCGTCGCTTTGCTTAAATTCATATCCTCTTTTTTCAAGATTTTTCACGACGTCCAGAGCGCCTGATGCTAGTCTCAATTTGAAAGTGAGCCAACAATATTTATGCGGGTTACATTTTTCACTAAAGTAGCTATCGGTGGGGAAAACGAAGCTGGACAGATCAGCACCACGATTCAAGAGTTCGTTGACGGTTTCCGGCAAGAATCTCGCCACGGCCGATTGAAGCGGTGTCCGACCCAACTTGTCCCGAGCGTTGACCAGCACTGACCGTTGGAGCTCGTCAGTGTGAGAAAAAAATGAAGCGGCGAAGTCATCCCCGGGTCGTCGCTGGCAAATAATGTGCAGAGGCGTCAATCCCTCCACATCGGCTAGATTTGGATCGGCGCCTCTTGTCAGTAGGTCCTCCGCCGTATATTCTTGACAATACTCCACAGCCAAGTGCAGCGGTGTCTGGCCCATCAGCTTGTCCACGACATCGACCTGCACGGGCCGATTGACTTTATTGCAAAGATAGTTTAACACCTGCATTAACGAGCCATCATCCTTACTGTCTCTTTTGCAAATAACGTGCAAAAGTGTCGATCCATCCTCGTTAGCCAAGTTAGGATCGGCGCCTTTTTCCAGCAGAAATTCGGTCACCTCATATTGGTCATAACGCGCGAATTGATATAGCGAGTGCAATGGCGTGTTACCAAACGTGTCCCGGGCATTGACTTGTACAAGTTGATGTTTTTCTTCGTTGATCTCGAAAAACTGTTCCAGCAAGCCATCATCGTTTTTGTCTCTCTTGCAAATAACGTGCAGAGGAGTCAAACCTTTGGCATCAGCTAGATTGGGATCGGCGCCGTTTCTCAGCAGCAACTCGACCACTTCTTTGTGACCGAAGTAGATAGCCAAGTGTAGCGGCGAATCATTGGTTTTTTGCACGAGGCGATTGAAATCCTTGTCGAGCTCGAGAAATTTCTCGACCACGTCTTTATAGCCAAGCGCACAGGCCACATGGAAATTTGTTAGGCCGTCGTCGATGGTGTAATTTTCATCAAATCTATTGTATATTCTGAAAAATTGTTTCATCACGTAGTCGTCGTCCTTGAGTCTAGCCGCAAGATGTACTAAAGTGGTGCGACGCAGAAATGGCTTGCCGTCTTCATCAACTTCGAGCTCGCCTTTGTAACCGGAGCTAGCCACCATCTTGATGAATCGTCCTTGATTATTGAATTCATATTCGTCACTTACAGCCTCCACGAGGAGCCAATCGATTTCTTCGGGTCGGAAAAACTCTCGTAGATCTTGAGGTAGTTGTGCCCATTCTCTGATTAAGGGATAAAGTTTATGAAGTAATTTACGACGCTCTTCTTCGACCTCCCAATCCATCTCTTTACGCATAGATTTCAATATTTCCCAGTAGGTTGAGAGCCCGAATTCGCGGCGCGTAAGGCATACCCACTGCGTATTCATTGTTCTTTACAATCACACAAACACAATTGCTTGAAATTCAAAATTTTTATCCTACGACACGACAATCACTAAATGCAGTCGTTGTGATCTTTGTAGCTGCATACACTGCGGCGTCGTAACTATAATACTGATGACCACTACACAATTGAGGTTAAACGGTGCGTGCGAGCTGCTGTGCGTTGTTGACTTTTTTCGTCGCGAGAATCACTTTCTGCAGTATAGACGCGATCAGTTCCTCTGTTTACACTGCGGCGTCTAAACGCGTACTGACTTAACTTTACAATGGAAGGTAAGAGTGTGCGCGAGCTACTGTTAGAGTTATGTACGTGCTCGACTGACTTAAAGAATCCTGCACGAACGCGCACAGAGCGAGAGAAACAGAGCTACTCGACGCAAAATACACCATCAAAATAGACGTTGCAAAGGCACGAGCGCGATAAGCGCCGATTCTGCGAACAGTAATATAAAATCAGGCGGGCTAATACTGCCGCCGCTGAGACCGAGGCGAGCGAGCAGATATCACTCGACGTTACTGCCGAACGTCGACCAATCATAATATGCGCTAATACGACTATACGTATAAAAACCTACGATTTTCGCGTTTGCTCAGTTTTAAAAGTATTAGTTACTCACACTCAGCTCGACATAAGAAGTTCCACGTGAAAAAGTTGAAAAGTATTGTAGAGATGATCCAACAGTAACATAAAATGTTGTAGTCCACTGCATAAAGCCGGCGTAATATCGGCGATGATTGACAATTCGATGCGGCCTGTAGCTGTCGATACGGGTACATAATATGGATCTAAAGTGCAAGCAACCACACGATCGGAATAGATATACGTTCTACGATCCCGCAATAGATCGTGCTGCGTTTATTGCTATGTTCTTCGCATATCGTAACGATCATGAGCCAACGATTTCGCGCACAGACACACACAGACACATGCTACGGTTAATATATGAAAAATGTTGCGGGCGAGATGTTTTTCGCCGCTCGATCGTTGAGAGAGGCTTAAGTGGCCCCGATGCATGCGTATATTACACGAGAATTAGCTCGTTGATCGCTTCCGAGAATAATATAATATAATCTTTGCAGTCCGTAAAGCAAAAATATTGATGATGATGATGATGTAGATGATGATTTCGGCGAGCGATGATGAAATTTTCGACGATGATTGGTGCAAATGTATCATATTTCATGTAACGTAATGTTTGCGGAGGACAATAAAACCTCGAGATTTGGATACTCGTATCGAGTTGGTGTGAAAGTACGTGATCTGTACAAATTAGGATACGCCCGGGCGAAAAAAAGCCGACACATTCCGCGGCACAACCGATTAAGATACACAACCAAGTCGAGTATACAGGTCGGAAACAATGAGCGCGAGCCATCGAAAGTCGAACTGTATCATAGCAGAGATCCGTCGTACGCGGGGGGGGGGGGGGGGGGNGGGGGATAAATTTTGCACGATTGCATAGCAGACAGCCCCGCACGCATCGGCACGCGTGGAATCCTTCACGGTGCGCTCCGCTCGCGATATTATTGCGAGTATTATTATAAGCGGCGGAGAATCCGTGTAGTGCGCGGGCTCCATTAAAGAAGCGCGTTTATAACGTATAAAATGCGAATCGCCTCGAGCCTATATCACAGTGTGTGTACGAGACGAGGAAAGTAAAAAAGTACTCGACACAAACATACACACTTGCCGAGATTTATCAGCGCCGACAGAAATGTGTCTGCGAGTGTGTGCGCCGGCGAGAGCATATCAATTTTAACCCGAGCTATATACACCGCACACTATCTCCGTTGCACTTTATAACGTTATATATATGTTCGAGCATTATTGTATATATACAGGCATTTATGCTGAAAAAGCTACCGCAAACAAGCGCGCGAGCTGCGCCCCATGAGATTCACATAACCCGCAGAAAAATCGGAATCGTTCGCCCGAGCGAGCGTTATTATTATATTCTTTTTTTTCTCTCTCGCACACCTCTTTTCGCCCTCTTTTTTTTCGTCGTCGATCGAGACGTTAAAAAGATTGAATTTCATCGCTTTGCCTCTCGCTGCGCCTGAATCATCACGTGTTCGCGATGATCAAATTCGTCGATCGCAACTCGTATATAGCTCGAGGGTCGTTGCACTTGGAGGTTTCTTTTCCGCGTAGCGATAGGAGCCGTCTTGTAGTGGCGCATCGCGTCGGTGCATTATACAGACACGATCGCGTTAAAGAAGAAGAAGAAGGAGGAGAAAAAAAGAATTAACCCTGGAGGCATTTCTACGGCTTTGCATGCAGCATTCGATATCGTGTCCGCGCGCCTAAACAAATCGCCACCATACGTATACCACTGCTAAAACCTTTCCCTTTCGCCGATTTCGCGCGCGATCTTGGGGCACCGGTGCATTCATATATACCTATATGTGTACGTTTATGTACCGGCACCGACTCGCGAAAAAAGATAAGCGCGGCACAGCTCGCGAATAGATAAGAAGACGCGATAGGACCCGCAGTCGTTGTTTGTTTTTTTTTGTCTTTCGCTTTTTTTTTTTTTTTTATTCACCGAGCACNTTTTTTTTGATTCACCGAGCACTGGTGGCGGTGTTGTAACGGTTTTAAATCCTGCAAGCGCGTCTGCATTTTCTTTCTCTCTTTCTTTTGCTGAACATTTTGTACGTCTCTCGAGGCTGAGCGTCAGCGTCGTCGTCGTACTGCTGCAGTTTCACATATTTCGAGAGAAACAGTTGACGCCGCGCGATGCAATTGCCAACGAAAGGAGAAAATAAATATAATTATTGTCGTTGTCGTCGTCGCGGCCGAGTTTCTCTCGCGTGCACGCTCAGAAGCGAGCAGCGAAATAACACCGAGCTTATAAATTGTCGAATGCGTCGCCGCTGCCGCCTGGAGTCTCGTGTTGGGACTTTTTTTTACTCGGGGCCCCACCTGAGAGATTCAATTAATCACGATTATTTACGTATACGAGCTGGCGCACGCGTGTATAAATGCAACTCGAGATGTGGTGTTGGCATAATTGCGTTTGTGCGCAGAAAAAAGGAAAAGGATTCGTTTTCTGAAAATTCGACTTCTGTCGTTGATAAATCTCGGATTATTAAATGCAACAGGTCGTTTTGTGCTTCAAAGACAAATCGCTGCAGCGTCTTCGGTTCATTAATTAACTTTCCCACTTACAAATGAATACACGTCGATAAACGCGCACCGCTCATTACCGCGCCGAATTCCGCCTTTTATATAGGAATTGCGCGCGTCTCGAGTATATTACACGCATTATCGCTGCAACACACACGACTCGCCTTATCTCTCTCTCTCGAGAGAGAAATGTTTTTCAGTCTTTCTTACGGAGTCGAGGCTAAATAGTTTACATACAGCTGCCACGGAAGCTGCGCTCTGCCTCCCGAGACAAATTAAAAGAGAGAGAGAGAGAGAAAAACGCACTGGCGCCGTACTTATGATACCGATAACGCAGTGACGCATTTCTCATTTCCATATGTACACGCGTGCGGAAAAATGTACAATATTATCAACCCCGCGAATCGCGGCCGCGACAAATGCGTGGCGCGTCTCGGTGCCGATAATGAAAACTAGTTTGCCGCTGCCGCGCGCGGTGGGTAATCCGTTTTCGCCGCACAAGTGCTGATACATCGCGATGCAATTTTGACGAACGATCGTCGAGCGTAAAATTAATCGTCGCGTGTACATTTTTTTCATTCGCGTTTATCGTTCGTTAGTTTGGTGGTTCCAAAACAGAAATAATATTGAAACAGACTGATCTTTTTCTATTTATACAATTCAATTGTTTATTTCTCCTCGATCGACAGTGAATCTACGTGTCTAGTGGGTAACAAATTACAAAAATTTGGTATGATATTAACATACATTTGTACATTCAGTGGTTTTGATGCATTTACCTCGAAGATGCGATTCACATCATATTAGTAGAACACATCAATATTCTTTTTCTTTATATAAGAGAATCCATTGATAAAACTTTTTAATCGTTATTCAAATGATCTAATCGTAAAGTCATACAAATATTAAATAAAACGATATACTTCTTTTGCATTGCTTGTTTTTATGAATATTTATACTATAATACACCCTCTTATTGTTACATACTTTAATAATTGAAAAACAGTATTTTCACCATGCTCATACGCAATCACACATTTGAATTTAGGAATTTTTTATGACGTGCTATTTAATCTACCATGTAAAATGATATACATGATATCATTCATAAAGATGTGTGTGATTAAAATATAACATATTTACACAAAGCTTAAAAACTGCCAATATATCTCAGAAGTTTAATAATTACAATTTCAAAAATTTAAACAACTTGGAATGGCATAGAACACTGCAATATTTTAGTTAGATTCTGTTCCCAAACTGCTTTTTTGACTTTTGTATTAATTGAAGAAAAAAATGATTTAAGGTCACTTCAGACACAAAAACTGATCAAGTTTATAGATAGTACTCCTAAAGTCTTTACTATTTACAAAAAGCAAATGTTTTTAAACTATTAATTGCTTTTGGTTTTAAATTATATAGTCTGTGATGATTCGCAGTAGAAGAATGAATATCATTGTTTCATCAATTCACCATCGTGAAATTAATTATTTTGCTACAATCTTCAAAAATCTAACTTAATATCTAAAGTAATAATATTATATTTACATGGTTTCACTTCACATTTTACAATAAATAAATGATATTGTTTAACTAAAGCTGTTCAGTTTGCCAGAGGATCATGACTGTTACTTATTTCATCTAAGATAATTTGTTGGATTCGACTTCGAACTTTAAGTTTCTGAATTGTATTAAAGTGTTTAACATGAGGTACTAAGCTCATGAAGAAGTGATAGTCATCACTTATCATATTTTCACTATTATTCACCGGCTGTTGCATTTGAGGATGCTCCAGTCTATTAATATGCACCTGCTGCTGTAAACCAGCCATGTTATTTTGTTGTCTTAGAGCATCAATATTGACTCTTTGTTGTATTCCAGAACTTGGTTGAATGTTATTAATATGTTGCATTACTGAATGTCTATCTGGCATTTCATTCAAACTATTATTAATATGCGCAGATGGTGATTGATTCATCATACCATTGAGTTGTTGATTCTGATGTTCCATAGACATTCTTTGAGATAGCGCAGATGCTGTTGTTGTGGTCATATTTGGCATATGTACCAAATTTTCTATCGAAGTTATGGTAGAATCTAGTGGATTATGATCTTGCAAACTTTCATCTTGCAAACCATCCTGTTCATCGTCTTGTTCTACCTCTTGTTCTTCCTCCTCTTCTTCTACTTCTTGTTCTTCTTGTTCTTCTTCTGGAATTTGTTGTTGCTCCATGTCTTCTTGAGAATCATCTACTTGTTCAGCGTTAGATTCAGCAAGTACACGATTTTCATACTTTACTAATTGTCTCATCTCTGAGTCTAAGCCATATTGATCCATAGCTTCGGAATCATCCATTATTTCCCTCTTACGGGGTAAACTATTTTGCCATTCATTGGTTAAGTCTTCCTCATCTGCACTAAGAATTTCTAACTCTTGATCACCATCTGTTCTACGCATAGACACAAACATCTGACTTTTCATGAACTTCATTTTCTTGTAATAAGGCCACGGAGACTTAGGTGATGCTGGGTCTGTCATTTCTTTTTTCAATTCGCGTCTGTAATGATCCTTCATGCTCTTCCATCTTCTTTTGACATTTTCCGCTAAATTAAAACAATAATTTGTCATTAGTACAAATATAATTATAAAAATAGCAACAGTAATTTAAGTATAAATATCAATCGTCTCAAAAAAAAATTATGACGCAGGGTTAATGAAAAAATTTAAGCAGACGTTAGTATTAACTTTTATCTAACGCTGTTTTTCTTAAGTATGTTATTTATATAGTTTCAACATTAACTTGTAAATGTGACGTAAGAATCTTGCTTTTACGAGCGTGAACGAGAGTTTACATTGCAAATCGGTTGGGCAACATAGGTGAAATATGTCGCGAATGTTAGAAATGTTCACACTTTATACTCTTTTTAACGAAGTTTTCTTCTTCAGTTAAAAAAGAAAACAAAAGTAACTTGATTAACTTACGAGTAGAGTCGAGAATATTGGCAATTTCGTCCCAGAGTGGCGCAGTGAGGAGATTCGAGTGGTGCTGATCGTGGGTCCTCATCCACAGGGCTTTCCTCGCTCTGATTTCGTCAATGAGTATCTCGTTTTCGAGAAGCACGTTGGCAACTCGGGGCCTCTTGGTCGGTGGCTGGGGTGGTGTGGCCTGCTGCTCGTTGCCATTGCCGTTGTTGACGAACGAGCCATTGTTGTTGACAGGCTTCCTGCGCGTGTACTTGCGCTTTTTGTAACCCAAGTTGATCCGGGGTGTCTTGGAGCGCGTTGTCACGCTCTGGCCGCTGTTGTTTTCGCTGCCCTCGGGAAGCAGTCCCTTCTCCGCCAGAGCGGCCAGTCTCAGCAGCTCGTCCTGATGGGGATCAGCAGCGGCACCGGCAGCAGCACCACCACTGGCGGCGATCGACGTCTCGCCATTCGTGGCTTGGTACTGCAGCTGCTGCGAGCTGTCGGCACCGGAGTTGTTTCGACTGCTGCTGCTGTTGTTGTTGTTGTTCGAGCTGCTGCTAGGCTGCATGTTGTCCGGCGAGTAGCGAGCTGGTCTGCGACGCAGACGCGCCTCCGAAACTGGCGTTGTACTGTTTGACATTTCGATGATGTTTTTTTATTTAAAAGAGAAAGAAATAGTGAACTTTCTCTCGGCACGATCTAACACTTGAGAACGACGAACAAAAACATGGACGTAGCTTGAAGGTTAGAAAACAAACTCGACTCGGCAATTAACACGAGGAAAAATTTTGCGTACCGCGCGGTAACAACGGAGCGACGAGGGAAGATACGATAGTAGTCTGCTGCCCACTCTCTTTTACACTTCTGTATAACATATATTACGGATATATCGGAGTAACTTTATGCGTGTTGTTATGTAGCGCGCGGAGTTGCAACGACACACACACACACGCGCACGCACACACGAAACGATGCAGTTAGCTGCAACTGCACAGTCCGCAATGCGGCGATGATGGTACGTATGGCGTTGGCTACTGCGTGTCGCGGACGCCGACGCTATACGGAGACTGCTTGCTTCGGAGCGCGCGTGTATGCTGCGCCGCTGCTCCGAGTCTCCGCTCGTGGCGCTGCCTGTGTTATTTTTACAGCTGCCGGAGTTGGAGGCAATGCCGAATGCGATTGTACATGTACGACAACGTACTATGAAATGTCGTGTGTGTTTGTACGTAGGCATAGGTATACGGGTATACGGGACATCGATGGGGCTTCGGAAAAGTCGCTCCGATTTACGTACGTGTGCGCGCGTGTGGTGTTCTTACGTAACGATATTCGCCGCGCGCGACAAGTTGCTTGTATTTTATACCTACGACACGAAATGGTCGCTTTACCGCGAAGAGGCATACGTAACGATTCACCTGTAGTGGATTTTTGTTACGTTGACGCTTTTTGATAATCTCAAAATGTGTTTTCTATGAATATGATCGTATATGAGTATAGGCAGCGAACTCGAGAGCTGCCGTATACTAACACGAATAAAATTTTAATTGCTACTGCGTCAATATGCTATTTGAAATACTTAATTAATCACGACAAATTAATTTTCGAAACCATAAATCGATTTATTATCTTAATGCCTTTCTTTTACTATTATTATTACTTTCTACTCATTTTAACTTGCATAGTATTATGTAAGTACAATGTCCATGCCAATGCTTCGAAATATTCAAAAACTTTGATGCCATTTACAATTTGATTGCTGCGATAATATTTTCCCAATTATTTCACGACTAAATGGAGTCTCTTAAAGTTCCATCAATATTTAGACCCTATAGATACATAGATTAAAACGAACGATATTATAAAATTATCTCGCCCTTCGCACGTACGATAATTCTCACGCCTTCCAATTGAATCGTTTTACAGATCTGGCACAGATTCGCGCCCTCGTGGATTCAACAGGTGGCGGTGGCGGTGGCCTCAATGGCTCGGCATCGACGAGCGGCATCGGCATCTCCGCGTCGCATCTCTGCCCGTCCTGCGAGATGCCCTTCGACAAGGGCAAAAAGCGCCGACTGATCGACTCGTGCGGCCACGACCGCTGCTACTCCTGCCTCGTGCGCACCCAAATCTGTCCCCTCTGCAGCTGTCTGCCGTATAGCAACAACAACTTCAACGCGAGCAGCAGCAAGTCGTTCGAGGACGATGACGATGAAGACGATATCGACGCGGACGATGACATCGACGATGATTACGACGAGGAAAACGACGACGAGAACGAGTCGTCGTTTCTGAGGCCGAAAGGGAGGAGGACTCGCGGATTCGCCGGCAGTCGGCAGAGCAGCGCAGCGGGCGGAGACTGGCTGGAGAGCGCCTCGCTCTGCGCCAGGCAGAAGAATTCGAAGAATTTCAAAACGTCGACGATCAAGGTATGCCTACTGACAACTATTTTCCTTATCTCTTGCGTTCTGTAGGTCGTGTGTGGCTAATGTTTTTTTCGCCTTTATGTTTATGGACTACGCACAGGCCAACGACGATGTGAAACTGTTGAAAGGAAAACCTCCGATTCTGCCCGAGTCGCGGCTCAAATCTCAGGACATGACCAAAAGTAAGTTGATATTGATAAGATGTATTTAAAAATTAAACATGACATAAAGTTAGATGTCACGAATGTTCTAAAAAAATAATAAATAAACAGTTATCATCTATATGCGTAAAAAAGCAGTAAAATGAAAATTAGCTCGCTAAAAATAGTTCAAAACATACACTTCGTATGTTCACCGTATATTTTCAAAGAAATAACATTAACTTTGTTTTCTTTCATTCGTGAAACAATAATTAAAACGAACCAATAGGCAATCTCTAAAATTAAAAAACTAAATGCATGCTCCGTTCAAAATCATTTCATTCTCATTTTAACTACAACTACGAATCAGTACCAAATATCTTCTGGCTTTAACTTTTGTCTGTTTTTTCATCTAATTTCAAAAAGGTTGTCCCACGCCACCGAGTCAGCGTAAAAAGTTTTTCCTCAACGGCAAGCTGCGCAGTCCCTTCGGCTCCTCGGCACACAAGCAGCTGCTCATCAACAACAACAATAACAACAACAAGCGCGAAAGATCGACCGAGAATCCCGCCGACAGCGAGAGTCCTTCAGCGATATCAGGTGAGATCAATTTTTTACTTTACCAAATAGAAAGTTTCTAGCCGCGTTGAAAACCTATACAATACATTGCATCGACGATTCTTTTTTTTTCTAAACCCTCTTTGTAAACACGTATCGCAATTTCGTTCACGACATGTATATTATCGTACGTTAGCGTGGATGACGGCTTCCTGGGAGGGCAAGTCGCAGTGGCCGGGCGCCGTGCTCGGCAAGATACGCTCGCTGTGGAGCAGCAGCCAGGGCTCGAGCCAGTGCGGCCTCAATCAGCTCATCGCCAACAACGCCAGCAACGATAATTGCGACGACGACCACGACGAAGTCGATAACAATTGCTCGGCCCACAAATTACCAGGCAGGGACATTTTTTCCCGTGTGCTCTGTTTTTTTTTCTCTCTTTTTTTTCTCTCGAATTGTGCGCCTGCGAGTGCTCGTGTGTGTGTACGTGCGTGTTTGTGTATCTTTTTTTTCTATTATTTTTACTTAATGTAGAATTCTGTTTCATTGAATGTGAACTTTTACGTATGGTGCTTTATGACTTTTAAAAAAAGGGAAAATTTTTTTTCGACGCATTTCAGAGCTGAGCAGCTTGGTTCGACGTCGATTGCCTGGATTTGTTCGTAGAGAGTGGATATCTCAGTGTTACTGTAGTACTGTATTTTTTGTGCTGCTTGTTTGATCACACCTTCCATCTATAGTGTTTTTGTTATTTCCTTCCGTGTTTGAGCATGATACTCATCGTAGTCGAAAAAAAGAGTTAGTCCCCTTTAGAATTTGCTGGAGTGCATCTTTTTTGAATAAAACAATTATGAAATTCAAAGAAACGAAAAAAAAATGTATTCTCATACTCTTTTCTGCTTTACAGAAGATGAAGGCATCATCGGCACGACCAAAGAAACCAACGGCGCTGGAGTCGGTCAGTCGACGCGACGTTCCGGCAACTCGGACCTGTACATGCGTCTGGGCCTGCTCCTGGGCAACGATCACCATCATCAATCGTCCTCGTCGCATCATCAAAAACTACGTTCCGCTCCGGCGACGAGGGCCAGTTCGGTGGCGAAGAACGAAACAGATCAGACGTCGTCGGCTCGATTACCACCCGCGGCAGCTTCGACCAACACTAGTCCCGTTTCGACGCTCACGGGCGCGTCGAGCGAGGCCGAGATCTGCAACGCGAACAACAACAACAACAGCAACGGCAGCAGTGCTCGGGCTACTCTGCGCGGCGGCATCTCGGCGGCCTGCAGTCCTCTGCTGCAGCACAAATTCTCGCGGCTGAGATCGTCCGCCGGTAAAGGCAGCAAGAAGTATCAACAGTTGCAACACCAGCAGCAGCAGCAGACAAGCAGCAATGCCGGAAGCGTCGCGTCCATCTCGACGTCCGCCTCGACGTCCATGTCGATGTCGCAGCAGTCGGGCGTCTCGATCTCGGGCCTGTCGAACGCCAGCTCGACCGAGAGTCCGCGAGTCTCGAGGCGGCGACACTCCGTGACCAACGGACAGATCGTCGTCGTCGGCGATCAGCAACAACAGGCCGGTGGATCGGCCAAGAACAGCAGGAGGCATCAGCACGCGCGCAGATCGGCGAGGGCCTACAATTACAAAGGGCCCGGCTTGGATCCGCAGAGTGAGTGTACACGGACGATTCCTAATATAATTTAATTTTTCTAAAAAATGATTCAAATTTTAAACACTGGAGTTGATCAAAATTTACTAAAAAAAAAATAAAGTAGCAAAGCACGATATATTTTAATTATTTTTATATTAACTTTTTTTGACTCATTAAATCTAATAATTTGATAATAAATGACTCGAATATCGAACTCGATTGCATACTAATCTCTGGCCTATGTTTTCGGCAGTTCGATTCCTGCAGCAGCAGGCGCAGCTGCAGCTGAAGCCGCTGTTTTTCGAGGTGCCGCAGGTCGAGAGCGAGCCCCTGTTCGTCGGCCGCCAGTGGCTGCTGCAGGAGCTCAAGCAGGTGGTCGAGGGCACGGCACCCGGGGCCCTGGTCGTCGGCTCGCCCGGCACCGGCAAGACCGCCCTCGTGCTCCAGCTGGTCGATCGCAGCTGCTTCGGTCGCAAGCACAAGGCCGATCATCGAACGACGACTACGGCCTCTTTGGAGATCGGCAGCTGCACCGAGTCCCTGCTCCAGGATCTCGCCACCAGCGTGGTGGCCTATCACTTCTGCCAGACGGAGAACAACGCCACCTGCCTGGTGCCCGATCTCGTGCACTCGCTGGCGGCTCAGCTCTGCCAGGCGCCCCAGCTCGCCGCATATCGCGAGTACCTGCTGTCGGAGCCGCATTTGCAGGGCGCCCTCAGCCAGAAGGAGTGCACCGTCGATCCGGATCTGGCCCTGCAGCGGGGCGTCCTCGAGCCGCTGCAGCTGCTCCGCAGAGCCGGCAGACTGCCCGACTGTCGGCTGCTCGTGCTCGTGGACGCGGTCTGCGCCGCCGAGTATCACGCGCCCGATCGCGGCGACACCGTGGCGAGCTTCCTGGCCCGTCACGCCGCCGGTCTGCCCAGTTGGCTGAAGCTCGTGGTGACGGTGCGCAGCCAGCTGGTCGATCAGTGCGCCAAGCAGCTGGCCTATCCGCGACTCTGCCTCGACAGTAGAAGCGGCAGCGGTAGCGGCGGTAGGGCTGGTGGTGGTGCTGCTGCTGCGGCGGGACTGCAGGTCGATCAAGCCCTCAACGTCAGCCGCGATTTGGCTGACTACATAAATCTGAGGATCAGTCAGAGCCCGGCGATACAGGCCAACGTGACGGCGGCCGGGTCTCAGAATCATTATCATCATCATAATCATCATCAGACGACCAAGTCGTCGGCGGTCGAGGCGTCGCGCTTCGCCGCCCACCTGCTGAATCTCGCCCAGGGCAGCTTCCTCTTCGCCAAGATGACCCTGGATCTGCTCGAGAGCGGACATCTCGTAGCCAAATCGTCCAGTTACAAAGTGAGTTTATATTCGTTTATTTATACATTTTTCTCTTTTTAAAATTTCAAGTGTGTAACGTAACTTATTTTTTTTTTTCACGCTTGCAGGTCCTACCCGTATCCCTGGCTCAGATCTACCAGCTGCACTTCAATCTGCGCTTCCCCACGGACTCCTCGTTCGAGCGGGTCTCGTCGATCCTCGGCGTCTGTCTCGCGGCCCTGTCGCCGCTCACCCTGCCCGAGATCTATCGCTCCTGCAACTCGCTCGAGAATCGCGTCTCGCTCGCCTGGGAGGACTTTTTGCAGAGATTTAAGGTACGTGTGTTTTTTTTATATTGCCGCATTGTTCTTTATTGAGTGAAATAATATAAAAAAAAAATCATCGTTTATTTACAATTCATATACGCGCGCGCGCGACGCCCTTATCCCGTGAAGGCGAACCGATACATCGACGTGTATTATATCACATAAACGCTCACACTCACACACAAATTGGGATATTTATTACGCAGTTTAGAGTATACAAATTATACGCGATATACAGGCGCGAGAAAAAAAAATTTGCTATAAAGCATATAGTATAATTTTTGCTATACTATATCGTACAGTAAATTTTTGTTTAAAGCTCGAAACGCCCACTAATTTTCTACTCCAAGCGGTTTTTTCTTCCACTATTTTCTTTTTTCTCTTCGCGATGCTTCACACACACGCAAGCGTAGCTAGCTCTCTTCTCCGATCGATTCACCTGAGCAACGGATCGAACTCGTACGCGACGTCCGAGTACTTTTTCTGGTGCGCGTGGCCGTCGGAGGCGGCGTCGCTCGTGCAGCTCCTGACGCTCGTCGTGCTGTCGTTGTTGTTGTTGTTGTTGCCGCCGCCACTCTGCTGTTGCTGATGCTCCTGTTTCATCGGTTTCTTGTACGGATAGATCGATTCCAAATAAGTGGCCGGCCGATTGAGCAAACGATGCTGATGATTGTACGGATGATGCTCGTTGCGGCTCTGGGTGGCCGATCCGCCGCTGCTGGCCGACACCGAGTGCGTGGCCGTCATCGACGGCGTCGAGTCCAGCGCCGCCAGATTCTTGTCGAAGACCCGCTCCATCTGCAGCTTGAGCAGCGAGTCCCCGGCCTCCTTGCGGCCGTAGATCTTGTTGTTGTTGTTGTTGGGCTCGGTACCAGCAGCCAACGTCCGAGCGATCAGATCCTGCGGGGCGATCTTGGGCCTCTTGTTGCTCTTGAAGAGGCAGTCGCGCTCGTCGCTGTAGCTCGACTGGTACGTGTAGCGGTAGACCCGGGGCGAGGTGACGCTCGGGTCGCTCTTGAGGCGCAGCCTCACGTTCACCGTCACGGGCTGCTCCAGCTCGCCGCTGCCGCGATAGGCCGGCGTGCTGAAGACGATCGCCGTGTTCTCGTAGACGCCCGGCGGGTAGGGCAAGCCGACGGCCTGCCACTCGTTGGCGTCGTCGTAGAAGTGCACCTCGACGTCGTCGCGCTCGACCCGGCCCGCCAACAGGCAGCAGATCTGATGGCCGGCCGGCGGTCCCGCCACGTGACTCAGCCAGACGATGGTCAGGTCGGGCTTGTCGCGCGAGTCGTGAATCGGCTCGGAGACGGCGGGCAGCAGGCAGTAGTCGAAACGGCCCTCGTGATCGAGATAGGCCGTGACGCAGAGTCGCGCCGACGTGAGATCGATCGACTGTTTGCCGCTGTCGGTGGACGTGCTGCTGACCACCCGCTGCTGGTCGAGCTCCTCGAGATGCTCGTAGTTGGTCTGGAACGGGTCGTAGCAGAGGTTGCGCCGGTCGAGGAGCGAGGCTCGCAGCGAGTCCGCCGCGAGCTTCTTGACGCGCAGATTGCGCAGCTCGATGGGCTTGCCGGGCTCGGCGCGGGCGCGAAAGTAGCAGATGCCCTTGGACATCTTGTAGCCGCGGCCGCCCTGCAGCAGATACGGGTGCGGATAGTGCGGCTCCTGGCTGGTGACGAGCGAGATGGTGAGCAGCACCGGGCCCTCGTAGTTGTGCACGATGATCGACGGGCAGTCGGCTCGGCGGGGATCGCGCGAGCCGATCTGCGACTCGCAGCCGCAGGCGTCGCCGGCCCAGCGGAAGAGCGCGCGGTGCGCGGGCTGCTCGTGGAACGTCACCCGGGGTAGGCTGAGGCCGCTGGCTCGTTCCTGGCTCAGCATTATTATTACGACGACTGCGGAGAGGTTGGAGAGGTTGGAGAGAGAGAGCTGGATTATTATTGACACATATACGGCACACACACACACGAGACAACACGACACAACAACACTAGCGCGCGCGAGCTTATTTTCGAATATATCGACAAAGCGTGTAGTGTGTACAGATCGAGGGAACGCTCGTAACTGAGCTTGTATTTACAGTCGGACCTCTTGGTAATTGAATTTTGAACTGGACCACGTGAGCAAAATTGTGAATTAAGGTTTCAAAGGAATTTGATTTGAAATAGAGAGATTTGTTTGAATAAATAATTGTGTATTAATTATTATCTTATTATACACATTGTAATGATATATATTTTTGTTAAAAGAGTAGCTTTGGTTTCTTAATTTTTTTTTCCAATCGTTATTGACATATCAAATTGACTTTATGAGTCGAAGATGATATTTATCGTTAAATGCATAAAATATAAAATCATGAATTAGAGATAATTAAAAATAAAATTATTGATTAGAAACGTGAATTCAAATGTCACTTTTTTTTAAGATGATTGAAAAGAGTTATTAAAATTTATGAAAATTTAAAAATAAATTCAACTGTATGTTATTGATTAATAAAATTGAATCGTATTATTATTTACAGATGCTCTCGGGCTTCCTGGTGAAGCGCCTCGACGACACGTACATGTTCTTCCATCCGTCGTTCAGGGAGTGGCTGATAAGGCGCGACGAGGGCGAGTCCTTCAAGTTCCAGTGCGATCTGCGCCACGGCCACGCCGCGCACGCCTTCCGCCTGACGAAGCTGGAGGCGCCGCTCGACGGCGAGCGCACCCTCGAGCTGGGCCATCACGTGCTCAAGGCCCATCTGTTTCGAGGCTGCAACAATACAAACAGCGGCGGCGGCACCTCGGCTTCGTGGCCGTCGCGCGACCTGCAGGCCGTCTGGCTGGCCACCGCCTCGCAAAACACCTCCGCGGCCCTGTGCACCCTGCGCAACGTCTACAGTCCCAACGTCAAGGTGTCGCGGCTGCTGCTGCTGGCCGGAGCCTCGCCCGACGCCGTCACCGACTATCTCGGCTCGGCGCCGATCCTCTGCATGTACGCGCACGAGGGCAGCTGCGAGATGGTCTCGCTGCTGCTGGACTTTGGCGCCAACGTCGATCTGGCCAACAGTCAGGGCTGCACGGCGCTGATCCTGGCCGCAGCCCGGGGCCACTGCGACGTGGTGAGGCGTCTCGCCGCGGCCGGAGCCACCCTCGGCCGCACCGACACCTCGCGCCAGTGCGCCCTGGTGCACGCGGCCAGACGCGGTCGACTCGCCGTGGTCGGCTACCTGCTGGCCTGCGACTGGCTAACGACGACGACGACGAACAACGACGGTGGTCATCGTCGGTTGGGCAGCGGCAGGAACGTGGATCGAGACGAGGCGGCGCTGCAGGCCCTCGTCGCGGCGGCGGCCCAGGGCCACGAGGCCGTCGTCGAGTTTCTGCTCGACATGTCCGAGGTCGGCGTCGACGAGGTGGACACCCTACTGGGCGAGACGGCTCTGAGCGTGGCCGCCGCGAACGGCTCCACGACCACCGTGTCGGCTCTGCTGGCCCGTGGTGCCGCGCCCGAAGTGCCCAACGCCAAGGGACTCACGCCGCTGATGCTTGCGGCCCGAGAGGGTAACTGGGCCACCGCCGAGCGACTGCTGCAACCGATGGGCAGCCTCAACGGTCGACGCAGTAACGAGGACGGCGGTGAGACGCAAACGACGCGATTGCTGAAACAACGGGACCCGGAAGGCATGACTGCCCTGATGCTGGCTGCCCAGGAGGGTCACGCCAATCTGTGCGAGCTGCTGCTGGACAAGGGGGCCCAGCTCGAGGATCAGGACGTGCGGGGCCACGGCGCGTTGACCTGGGCCTGCATGCGGGGACGCGTCCAGGCGGTGCAGCTGCTGCTGGAGCGAGGGGCCGACGTGGCCGCTTGCGACAGGGCTGGAAGATCGCCCCTGGATTTGGCAGCCTGTCAGGTATGTGTTATAACGAAAAAAATTGTATAGAAAGAAAACGAAACAATTTTTATAATTTCGTAATTTTTTCGCAGGTAAATCCAAAGATCGTGCAGCTGCTGCTGGACAAGGGCGCGGCGATCGAGCACGTCGATCACAAGGGCATGCGACCGCTCGACCGGGCGATCGGCAGCCGCAATCTGCCCGTGGTCCAGTCCTTTCTGCGCCTCGGCGCCAAGCTCGGCCCCGTCACCTGGACCTGCGCCAGCGGCAAGCCCGACATGCTGCTCGTGCTGCTCAACAAGCTGCTCGAGGACGGCAACGTGCTGTTTCGCAAGTCGCGCTTCAAGGAGGCCGGCCATCGCTACATCTACGCGCTGAAAAAGTTCCCGGAGGTGCCCGAGGCCAGCGACCAGCCCGAGCACGAGGACCGCAGC
Organism: Trichogramma pretiosum; assembly: GCF_000599845.2. Classification (NCBI taxonomy): domain Eukaryota; kingdom Metazoa; phylum Arthropoda; class Insecta; order Hymenoptera; family Trichogrammatidae; genus Trichogramma; species Trichogramma pretiosum. Next base: position 623,069 of record NW_019640824.1, read on the forward strand.
AACAGGCTGGCCCACGCCGCGGCCTTCGTCCAGCTGAGGATCAACTTTCTCCTGAATCTCAGCCGATGCAAGCGAAAGACCAACGTGAGTTTTGATTATGGAATGCAAAACGCATATTACCCGTGATAAATATAACGTTATCGAATGTCGCTGTTTTCTTCTTTCTTCGCAGGAATTCGAGGAGGCGAACGAGATAGCCGACGAGGTGCTGAAGATCCGGCCGCACTCGTTCGAGGCCTATTACGCCCGGGCCCGCGGCAACATGAATCTCGACCGGCTCGAGGAGGCCCTGCGCGACTGCGAGGCCGGACTGCGACACGTGCCCGAGCAAGCGCGACACGACCGTCGGGCCTTCCGCCAGCTCAGGGAGCAGATACTCTCGATGATCAACGGCACCGAGATACGCACCGACAAGTCCGGCCAGATCATCGTGCGCGCCTCCATCGACAGATCGACTGAATTGTAGATTTTAGTTTATTTTAATTCCTTTTTTTTGTATTAAAGCGTATCGCGTAGCGAATTAAGTTTTGAGATTATCGTTGTTGTTGTTAATGTTGTTGTATAGTCAAGTCAACGAGGATCGTGAAATGAAAATTTATATGTATCACGTGTGTGCCGTTTGTAATCGACGCGTTTTTTTCGGGCATCTATGTAATCGATAAAAAAAAGCTTTTAACTATATGATTGTAGAATTAATTTTGAGATTATCTATACTGCAGCATACGGGGGAGAAAAATCGAAAATGAATATAATTTTACTCGTCCCGCGTGTGGGATAAATCGTTATATTATGTAATAATGATAATAATGTTGCACGCATGCGAATCTATAGCTCTATAATATTAGATAAATTCAAAGGGTTAACGTACAATCGACGAGCCTTTGCGAACGACGAGATGAGTTTGAGAACAAAATATACTCGTGTCAAACACGTGTGAAACCTAAGTTATAATAAATTGTAAACCAAAATTTAGTCAATTAAACGATATATATCGCGCGCTTCAAGCTTTTTATGCATATATATTATTATGATATTATATATAGTGAAATTCGAAAAGCTTATTAGGCTTCTTGAAGAGAAGAAATTAAATTATTCCTACCTTTCGGACAGTATTCCCTTGAAAATTATATTATATATTTTGTATTAGGATCTTCCAAGCTTTACTTCGAATTATTGTCTATCGTATTTTATGGAATAATCAAATGTTTTATGAAAAATATATTGTTGTAAACAAAATTAAAATTACGAAAAAGCTAATGATTAAATAAATGAAATTATATTAGTGTAAAATACTTGCCAAGCACAAAAATTATATTTTGCGACTGATATACTGTAGTCAGATATAAATAAAATTTATAATTCTCAAATTAAAAATCTGTTTCATTAATAATATACCTTCGGAGATGAATAAATAATCCCACGAATAATTAATATTCAATTTTTATTTTCAGTAAATTATACATTATACTATTTATAATGCAGACTTACTTCTTTAGCATATTTTTTAAACGTCCAAGTTACATTAAACGTCGCATGTAAAAGTATGCAAAAGTACGTAGTAAAGTCAAGCTAAACAATTGAAAAATACTAGTTAGACCGAGCTTTAAAACTCAAAGCTTAAGTTTTCAAGTTTGTTGTGCAGTTTATTGTTGACATTTTTCAAAAGTTGTACATATGCATCGAAATTCTAAATTCTCTATATTCATATTAAAAATGTTTTTCCATGGATAAAGAACTTACCGAAATTGTCATTATTGAAATAAAATACAAAGTTTACCTGAGTAATGGATAAGTCAATTGAACACATTTGATTGTGTTTGTTTTTTCAAGTCTTTCTTTTCTATGACTCGAATCTATGAATTTAATCAACATTAGAGAAAAGACATATTTACTAAAATTTTGTTCGTTCTGCAGCAGTGAAAAAGCACTTGTTATTAAAAAATTCAGTACCTCGCTGTTTTATTTTTATGAATATATATGGCGGAAGATAATTTCGAGTCAATTGTTCACACATATGTTACAAAACAGTCACAACAAAATAACGTATTGAGTTAATAATAGACTACAACAATTTTTGGTTCAACGAATCATATAGGAGCAATGCTACATGATAACTATGTTATAATATAAAATTACAGATGAAAACGGGGAACGTCTAAATGTCTATATAAAATTTAAAATGTTCATTTTTTCATTATAATTAATCGGTATTGCAATGTATTCATATGTGGTTGAAACGCGGCTGCAAACACAAAGCTGCGCGAAGTGAAAATGCACCGACTTCTCATTTTTTGAATTTGATTTTGATTTAGAATGAGCAGAACAAATCGGTGTCATTTTCGCTGCTAACTTCTGTCAAATCAATCACATCGATATTATAAATATTAACACAGTTTGAGATTGCGCGAACGACTTTGACGATACGTTATATTATACGCATAATCGATTGTTCTATACAATAAATAATTTTTTTTGTTCTCTCGCCTATATCGATTTAGAAATGCAACGATGACATGTATTTTTTTTTTGTTATATATTCTATACAATAATATATAGGATGTAAATATACGTGTGTATACATAAAAATCTCTTTCTTTTTTTTTGTTCAACATGTACGATTCCGTATAATAATTATAATTATTATAATGTCATTACAATGTGTGCGTAAACGACGATCGATGATAATATAAATCCGATGCGCACGACGATACAATACAATAGAGGTAAACGTATAGGGTGCAAATAAAGCGTATCATTTTCTGGGACCTGCACTGATTTTTTTTTTCTTCGGCGCAGATTATACATCGCCACAGTCGTGACGCTCAATCGTGTGATATGCGCTTGAGATAGCTGCTCCGGCTCTACACAATAAACATGTAAAACGGATGATAAAAATTGATGATCTGTTACAATAATAATGCGGATCGTAGGGCGAGTAGCAATTAGATTTACTGTCCCTTGTAGCTGTCCTTGTTCTGGTAGCCCTGCACGTAGCCGGACTTGTCGACGACGTCCTTGCGGCCGGCGATGCCGCGGCCCTTGCCCGTCTCGTCGAAGCGCTGCTTGTGCGAGCCCGTGTACTTGGACACGTCCGTGAGCCTCTCGACCGCCGACATGGCCTTGGTGTTCTGTTCGCGGTTTCGACGAGTGAAAAGAGGGAGGAATGTTATTAGGTCGATCGAGATCTTACTTTAGTTGCAAATTATTTTTTTTGTAAACTTACGACCGATGGTCCGGTGACGCCGGGCGGTCCGCAATTGGCCAGTTTGCTCTTGATGTCGGCCACCTCCATTTTCTTGCTCTTGGCTAATTCCTCGAGGAAAGCTTTGTACTGCTCGATGCTCAGCTTCATAGCTCTGAGGGATATGTAAGATTACATTAAAAGAAAAAATATACTGGAAAAGAGGTCGCATAGTTTGATCTTTTATGTATTAGATGAATTCAATTTTGTTTGAAATTATTAAAGTTCCTGTGATTTAAATTTAGTTCGGATCACGTTAATTTTTTTTATTAAACATGAGATTAGATTCATATTCCTTCATTCTCACATTTATTTTCATGTTATCATTTACATCAGTACGAGTCGATCAATGTATCAGATATCAGATCTATCATCTAGGCTTTTGACTTATACAGCTATTTTGATTTTGCCACTTGGGGATTTACAAATAAAGGTACTCGCCATCTAGTGGCGGTTGTCTTTAATTATGATTGGCTTTATACATTCTTTAATGAATCAGTATTAAAACATTAATTTTCAATCAAAGTATTTCATTGACAAAATAAAATTAACAATCTATGCGATCATATTTTCATACATTTTCGCGCAGTTTATGTTAAACAACTAAATTAGTACTCATCGATTACCTCAATTTTAATGTTTGAACATAAAATCTTCGCTAAATTTAAATTTAAAGTTTCTTTTTGTTAACAGAGTATTTACGAACTTTTGTTTCTTGAAGAAGATGCCGGTATCGGTCGTCGTGATGGTCTTGCCGTCGATGACCTTGGCCTGCTTCATCCACTTGTCGCTCTGGCTCAGAGTAATGTGTTTTCCGTCGCTCTTGGTGTCTCCGAATTTCGAGAAGGCCTTGAAACTTGCGATAAAGGAACCGCCGCTGCCGTTGCTGTTGTTGCTGCTATTGTCGTTGTTGCCCGGCGCGGGACTGGCGCTATTGGAGCGCTTCTGCTCGGCCTCGCTCACCTTGAGATTGGCCACGTTGCCGCTGAGATTTTTCACCGCCGCGGCTGCATCCGCGCTTCCGCCGTTTTGCGCCATGATACGTATTATAAAGAGAGCACCGGTTACTGTAAAATCGAAAGAAATAATATAATTACAAAGTTATCATTAAAATGTAGCGAGCGTAACGCGCGCTCCGAGATATATTGTAACACATTTTTATATTCATTTCCGCCTCGTGCGGTGCGCCAGACAGAGAGAGAGAGAGCCTTATTACGCAGACATACGTAGCTGCGTGTAACCCGAGGAAACCGATCTATCCGATCAGCAAGGGTAAAATTTAAAAAAAAAAGATCGTATTATCTAATCGGATTATTATATCAAAGTATACGTTCATAAAGTGAACCTTTTTAATTACCCACGATCGTACATATGCGTATAAACAATTTTTAAATGCGAAAAGTATTCCAGATAAGGATATATGGGCGTTGATACACGTGCTATAAAGGTTAATTTCGTGCCGATCGATCGAAAAAAATAATTGTTATTATTTGTTTTCGTCGCTACGATATGGTCTTGTCGATAAAGGTGTGCTATTTAAACCTTATATGGGCATACCAAAGATATCGATTTGGAATAGCTTGATCAAATAAAGGCAACGTACATTTTTCACGAGTAAATTTTGGTACGAGGACTGATACCTTTTTAGCACTGATTACTCAATTCGACGTGGTGTACAATACTTCTTTTTCTTTTCCATAAGCACCGCTTCATTATCTTTTTTTTTGTTGTTGCAACAAAGTGTAAAAAAAGAAAAGAAAACCTAATTAAGTACAATGCAGATATACAAGAAATACCGCAAGTTTCTCAATTATACATGCGAACTAAACGGAGAGCTGCACACGTCAGATGCACACGCGCTTAGAGCTGTGCGCGATGCAGTTACTGCGGGTGCGAGTGCAATGCAACACAATGTATATGCATAAGATTCGCATAAATATTGAAACAAACGGACTTTTTATACGCGTTATAGAAAACATAAATTATGTGCTCGTGTGCGTGCGTGTGTTGCGCCTGCTGCCGAGTGCTGCTGCATCAACGCGACGCGACGTCTGTGCAGCAGCAGCAGAGAAAATAGAGAAAAAAAACCACCGTAACGAGGCCCATTTAAGAAGCGCGGCAAAAAACGAGTCGTGCCATCGAACTTCCGCCGGGGCAAAAGTCGAGACTCGAACGCGTTAGATTATAATGCGGGTATACGTTGCGCTTACAGCGATGATCGTAATGCGCGCAGCAGCTGACCCAATTCTCATACGCATGCAGGACTCAAATACACATATGTATAAGCGGAGCATCGAGTTCACAGTCACGGCCTAGGTACATTACATACGCGAACTATTCGCGAAGGCACGAGTGTGTTTTTTTTCTGCCGTTTTGTTTTTTTCGTTTACATAATACCCTGCGCGAAGGTGAAGTTTAATGAAAACTAACTGCTCGCGAGTGTGCGAGTCATGCGTGCATTCACGACACTTTTGTTACACGTATGTAATATACGCGCGTTTATGGAAACGAATTTTTGTCGGTATAGCGAAGCTCGCGGCGCCGCAGTATTGCAGCAGTGCGAAAATTGAATTTTGTTGGTGAGCGCGTGCGATCGTAAAAGTGTTTATCGCGTGATGTAAGACGCGCTGCCGTGCAATTGTGCTCTCGAGTCTTATCAAGTGTACGTAACGGGTATATAAATGCAATTTGTATACGAGTTGCGCTGGATAATTTTCATTCTTACGGCATTTACTATAATTATTCGCGATTACTCGCTCGGCGCGTGCGACGTGTTTTACCCCCTTTTTCCGAGTGTAATACTTGCACGCTGTGCGACGAGCATCATTTTTATATTTTTGACTAGAATCAACTAAAAGACGCATTTCTCGTGACTCCACTACGATGGTATCCGTCTATGAGGTGAATTGATGAACTATTTTACTAGTTCCAAGTGCCAAGTGGAACACCTCAAAATCTCCTCATCCCAAGGATTCCCGAGACGCATTTCGGTGTAGAAAACTATACCCTGCTGCCTCACGGATATATCATACCTTATTAGTATACCTGTTAGAATAAAAATATAGAATAAAAATAAAATAAAAATCGATCGCGAGTCTACAAGAGTAAAAAGCAGGTTTCGTAGCCACTAGGCTACGGGGTACGTCTTATGCAAAGCGACTGTTAATGAATTATAGGTTCGGCGTGAAGCGTTAGTTGTCGCCTGATTGACTACTAGTTGCTGTTCAGAAGTGTTGCTTCGTACCCAGCGTGCGAGGGTAGAAAATTAGGTAGATAAATAAAGTTACATTTGGGTTGCAAGTTAACTGAGTGACTTTATTTGTAGTTCGATAGCGAGTGAATTAGAACAGTCCGGTGCTCGTTACAAGTCGGTTAGTGGCGCGTGCTTCGTATAGCGCCAAAAGTAGCTCCTCTTGTAAAGAGAGAGAGGAAAAAAAAATTCCTAGAAATACGTCTTTTTTCATCTTTCAACCTCTGTAACTTGGCTCGTATTAGTGCGATCGAGCTCATCGACGTCTCATTTTAAAGGTAATAACCTACATAATGATGTAAAATAATTTTTATGTTAGTCAAATTGTTTATAATGAGCCGGAAGTCGCAACTCGCTCGCCCACGAGAGCTTGACCTAGGGAACGTTAATAAACCTGAGTTGTACTAAAATACTCAATCTTATTATTTCTCGCTCCTATCCAAGCCTCCTTTCCACTTCTACACTGAGAAGCCTCACTAGTGACCACTAGATGGCGCAGCGCCGGCATCCACAAGCTACTTATCCCCGCCAGGGCTTAAGTATCGGCCACTTCGAATTTGGTCGCTTAGGATTAGCAGCCTGGACCTTCCGGCTGCAACTGACCAGCAAGGCCAAGTCAGTTTCATCGCAGAGTCATCGCCGCCAAGACTACGAGGTTGACGGGATTTCCAGCCTTCCGTTGCAGAGTTGACTCCAGAACAGCATCGGATCTCGGTGATCACTCGATCCACATCACTCGCCAACTAAACAATTTGGAACTTGTACACGCCAACTCGGCCCCGGTCCTTTTCAGGACCACCTCTCGTAGGACCTCGAAAGACCTCGAACTTTTGCTAAAGATCGAAACTAACCGCCTTGTCAATTGTAGAGTACAAACTCCGCAACTCTTTTCGGTTACCAGCCTTTTCAAGGCTACCGTTCGAAAGCTAACGAACTTTTGTAGATGTTCAATTCAAGCTGTCTTTATATTTATATTTATATTTCAATTTATATTTAAAATTAAGATTAAAACTTAAAACGGATAAAAAGTTATTGGAACGTTTAAAACCCTTCTGTACCATGGCAAATCCAACGAAGAAAATTAAAATGAGTAATGAAACAGAACAAATGGAAGAAGAATCGTTAATTGAAGTAATAATTAATTGTGATTGTGATTATGACGATATGAGAGCCTTGCACTCTCTCAAAGGAAATGTGGAGTTATATTATGTCCTCGCTCTCCTACATTACCATTTGTAGTCGTCGTAGACGGCCTCGACTTCACGCATTTTAGAGACCCTGAAAGGATTTGAAAAAACTTCTGCGGCCTGCCTCCAGAGGGCTACCGCTCTCCGATCACTGCCGCGCCGCTTCTTCATCTTCAGTTATTTTTTCGTGCGCGCCAAGACAACACGTGTCTTAGAGACCCACAAAAATGTCGTCCCGAAAGAGATCGTTAAGTCCAGCGCGAGAGATGGAAAAACTTATGAAAAAAGTGAAAAAGCTAGAAGAACGTGTCCAGGCGGCTAGTGCAAGGTTGCAGAATAAGGATTCGTCGGCAGGTGAATCATCGCCGGAGCATCGGGACCCGGACCCTTCAGACTCGTCCTCTCCTGAGGATGATTCGTCCGAAAAGAAGGAAGAAGAAAAGGTCAAAAAGAAGGAAGAGGAAGTCGAAACTGTAGGCGAAGACGAGGAATGGGCTGAGATAGTAAGTGAAAAATGTTTATTCAAAAAGATAGAGACGAGCGAACACCGCTGTGGTCGTCAGGTACAAGCGTGTTCGGACGAGTGTCGAGACGACTAAGCGTAATGCTGTGCAAGCGGGCGGTAGAGGTTAATTCCTAGAACGTCGAGTGTCTGTACGAGTATCAGGACAAAGGCGCATTGTGATTGTGATTATGACGATATGAGAGCCTTGCACTCTCTCAAAGGAAATGTGGAGTTTTATGCAATGATACATGAAATGTCCTTAAGTCCTTTCCATGTCATATATTTTTGGCCTGAACAAGTATCAACAAGATATAAAAATGAAAGTGAAGCAATACAAGTAATTAGTACAGAATTGATTGACGTACAACCCTTTGAAACTCAATCCATAAAAGTAGTGGCATTCTCCAAGTATCAATAGTTGGACTTATTGATGAATCTTGCATAACACCGCTTTACCAAGTAATAACAGAGCAGAGAAGCAATAATTTTATTAACTACATTTTATGCGAATGGTTCAAGACAGGCTTTGATCCTCCAAGCGAATTAATCGTGCCACCTAACGTTGCTTTCATTGAGGGAGCAATAAGTGCACTGAATAGTAACTACAGCATTGAGAAATTGATGAAATCAATATATACAATATGTACAGAGTTTACACTCTGCAACTCCTTTCGGTTTCAGGCTCTTTCAGGGCTACTATTCGAAAGGTCATCGGACTTTAATAAAATCCGACTTTCCCGGTTAACATAGTTTAGGCCATAGAACCAAGAGAAATTCCAACGTTTGTTTTACGACTTTTATAGAGACAATATGAAAACATAAGCTAGTGAAAGCTCATAAAAAGTGATAAAAATTTGAGTGATACAAGCGCAAGTAGATGTTACCTCGTTCCATCTCGACACAGACTCATCGACGTATTCGTTCTCCAGCAGTCAAACAGACAAGTTATACATCAAAAGTGTTCACGTGTAATAATATTATATTCCATCTATTTCCTCTACCCAATCATAAGCCTCGCAGGATGGCTTCTGTCGATATCGATATCGACTTTAATTATCATTTTCAAATTGCGACTTATATATAAGAAAAAAAGTTATATATGCAAATTTGTTGACTCAGTCACTAGCAGATTTATAGATTTTAAGATACTCGACATCTAGCGGTAGAGACGAAAATTACCGTATTTAAAACAGTTGAATATTCATCTAAACTATTGAAACAGTTGAATTGTCATTCAATTTAATAATTCACGATACGCTAAATATTTGTAACGCAATTGCAACAAATTACTAATGCGTATTGCAAAAAGTTTAAAATTGTCATTTTTTGGTCATTAGGTCATTATTAATGTTGAACAGTTCTACCAAAATATTGCACTGAATAGAATCCTAATTATCAATCGATAACTTGTTAGTTGCTAAAAAAAGGAAACTATGGTTGATTTTCTTTTTTGGAATTTCTGCGAGAAACATAACAATCAGTTTTCTATCTGCACCGGCAAAGATCATCTATGAATAAAGTTTCTTTGTACTGCAATCAATAAAAGTCTTCACCATCGACCTATTTGCTTTATTTACCCGTCTCATATTTTTGTTTTGAAAGAAGCTCGATATAATACCAAATCTGTTTTGGTAAAGTGTTTGCAGTCAACTCTCCCTTTGCCTCCCACGCAACATAACATAATAATACCGCCGTACGTAACGTAGAATTACAATAGCTAATATGCAACGCATACACGTCGAAGTTCGTTTGACGAAGATGAGCTCGGCCACGTCGTGCAGACGCAGTGTGGGTGTACAAAAAAAAATATAAAAAAGAAGGAGCTTCCCGCGCAGAAAATCGCGACCTCGCTTACAAAAATAGAGATTACAGTCGATGCGATGCGTGCGTTAGACGCTATATAGACACATGGCAAATTGCTATTACGTTTTATTAACACACGGCCGTAGTGCACACGCGCGCGCACACATACTCGAGAGCCTCGGCGCGTGCATTGTTTTCGCGAGTTTGAGCCTCGCGACGCGTCGCGACTATTTAATCACGTATACAAAGAAGCGGTAACTATATAGTTATCTGGAAAAATCAACATGAATCTTTGCGATAGATGTGGAAGAAGCTTTAACTATGCTCCACATGAAGGAGTTGATCGTTTCTTTCGAATCGAGTGTCAAAAATAGATGACACCGGTCTGAATATTATTGACACATTTGCTTGCATATAATTGTTAATGTATATTACCTTGTATTTTAACTACTTTAGCCTTACGGTGGAAACACCTGGCGTAATAAAATTTGTATCAATCAAAACACATATAAATTAATGTGTGTGTGTGTGAGCGAAGAGACGCCGGTACACGTCGTAAATATTCGAAAATTGTGTAAACACGAGCGTCTTTTTTTCACAACGTGCAGGACCATAACTAAACACTCAATCGCAACAAAATATTGGTCTTCTTTATAATTACTGATATTCATTGACCTGTATAGGGGTTTCTTGGGAATAGGATAAAGCCATCTATCGGTGGGTCGTGGTATCGGTCGCTTATCTAATGGTTAAGTTGAAGTGACTTGTCGGAGGGACTTGCAACCGTGTATACTTAATTATCTTCGTTCCTCGCGCCTAATTAGCGAAACTATATCCGCATATACCTATCCGCTCGTCGCACACGTGTGTTTTTTATACATTCGTCATGCTTAAAAATTTATTCAATCGCGCCCAAAGTTAATGAAAAAAAAAACGCAGATTATAATACGAATGACGATAATAATGCACGAAATAGAGTGAAAGTCAAGTCTCTTATCGTACCGCGAATGACGGAGCACGCAGTCTACGTCTCTTTCTCTCTCTCTCTCTCTTTCCCTCTCTGTCTCTGCGATTGTGCCGACGCAGACTCGCGCTCGAGGACTAGACAATAGAGCAGTCGTATTTATACACACACACACACACGTAGTACGCAGCCTGTGTGGGTGTGGGCAGACTGCGCGTTTTGCAATCGGAGCTTTATACGTTCATATGTACAGCATTCGTTACACGAACTCATCGTGCAGAATAACGCAGGACAAAAAAGAAAAAGATTATAACCGCTGCTGGCAGCTTCTAGTATTGATCCGGTGCGAAATTCCCAATCGAAATCGATAACGTAATACATCATAATATCGATATACGATACGCGCGACGCGTAGATATATAGCGGTTGCAAGCGCGCGTGCGAGAACTGATTACAAACCATTTATATTTAGTACCAGAGGTTCATATAGATATGACATTTTTCTAATTGAAAATTTTATTCATTTGCTTCCTTCCGTGCTTATTCGCGTAAACAATAAATAATAAAAACTTTGTATCTATACGCTTTCCACGATAAGAAAAATATAATAATGCATGCAAAATTTTTATCTCGGTTGCATAGCCGCTGTTCCATTCCACTCTGCTCTCTGTTTTATTCGGAACGATGCAGCAGCTACACGATCGAACTTTGTATTATGCAAAAATCTCCAAAGTCCCGTTTGCATTCTTTTTTTTTTCGTTTCGCTCGCTCGAGCTAGCTGCAAGCTCGACAACGCGCGAACAACTTACTAACTATATACGTATGCAACGATCCAACAACAATCAACATGCAGCGCGGCACAGATGTTTAATCTAGCTTACTTTTTATAGTGCGTGCAGGCTATATATAAGCGAAGTCGGTCAAGTTCCTTGGCCGCGAGGATCCAGTATATGCATATAATATTATGCAGCACCGAACACGCACGCACACGCGGTTTATATACACACACGCACACGCACTCCGATGCACGATTAAACACACTGCGTACGTATGTGTACGCGATGAACTAATCGGCCTGGAGGAAAGAACTGATATATGTGCCAATGACGTCGCTTTGCATATTATGTATACCAGAGAGGAGGGAAAAGAGTTTATGTACGGGCACAGAGCCGCGAAGCGATCGACACTTTGAACACTTCACATGTAGATCGCAGAGAACTTCCCCCCTCGCTGTTATCTGCTGCTGCTGCTGCTGCTGATGGCTGAGAGAGATGATGTTGTCTCGAGAACTAGTGCTCCCCGTATATACAGTGTGTGTGTGTACACGGTGTGTTATGAACTTTGCGGACCGTCGCGAGAGACTTGCGGGTGCTGCTGTTGCTGTTGCAGCTGCTTCCATACAACGCGCAAGTCCTCTATCGATCTGTGTGGAGCGCGCGGACCGCCTTGCGCGTGAGCTGCTGCTGCTACACACCAGCTCTCGCTCGCTCGCTCGCTCTCTGCGCTGCTGCGCTACAGTGCGAGCGAGTGCAGAGAGGGCGATCGCGCACACAAAAGCTCTTTCTCTCTCTCTCTGCTGCTGCCGTGCGACCCCTTCTGGCTGTCTGCTGCTGCAGTGTGAATCGAGCCTGCACACAACGCACGCGGCCTCATTCAATTTTTAGAGAGAGAGAGAGAGATAGATGACGTTCGCCCGCGCCCCTGTGTACTCGCTCGAGTTGAATGACTTCCCAGACGTGCCCTCCGCGCGCGCGCCAAGGATTAATATTATGTGCTCGACTTATACACATCCGAGAATCGTAGCCCGAAGAAAGAAAGAGAGAGAAAGATGGAGAAAAAAAAATTAGCACTCGCGTGCCGTGGAATCGAGCAACATACATTATTACGGATTCGTGCGTGCCCGATCGCGCGAGGATCGCGTTTTTCTACGAATAACATACCTTAATAGCGCTGTATATCTGTGTCGAAAAAGCTCGAACGGATAGGTCATTCGTTAAAAAAAGCGGAGCATGTCTCTCTTTCTGTCGCGAGGAATACGTGTGCGCGGTAAAAAATAATACTCGACGCTATATTTGCGTAAATAAGTAGGTGTACGTGCAGTGTAAGTAACTTCAAGGACGCGAGCTCGATAATTTCAAGTAGTTGCAGATTATCGATAAGATCGAGAGTGAGATTATTATTATTTTTTTTTTCTTTTTTGCTTCGTTTCCAAGGCGGGGATATCTACGTAAACTGGCGAAACTTTTGTGCTGCCTCTCTGTTATTGTATCGTAATTATAGATCGAGCGAGAAACGATTTTAGCGGTCTATATGATTTTAGGTGAGACTCGAAGAGGCTTCTTCCGGGCGATTCGAGAAAACCGATTGGCTTGCGACTCTTTACAAACATAAAATGTAAGATGCCGCGCCTATTTTTAGATTTATGGTCCGTTCGAGTTTTCCACTGACTCGACAAATTCGCAACTTGCGGTCATAAGTCAATCGTAACTTACCACTTTGATTTTGTTTCTTCGACAACTCGAACGTGTGTTTCTTCTTGAAATCGACCCGATGCTCGCGAGTATGCAAAATTCACTCGAAATCGCACCTGTTGCCGATACACACAATCACGCGCGCGCGCGCACGTTCGAATCTCGCAGCTCGAGTTGAAAATTGCGCCAAGTACAATTGCTCGCGTGAACAGTATACTTCGCGCGCACAACTGCACTCGCGTTGTCCACACTTCAAACTCCTCGAATTAGTACACCACCGCCCCAACGTGCATACTACTATTACAAAGGCACGTATGCACCGACGCACGTAAACACCCACCCGCGCAGGCTGCACGCGATCGAGGCGCGAGAAAAAGTTTCGAGCGATCCTGTAGAGTATATATAGTGTCTGTGGAGATGGTCTGGCACGCGCGCGCCAGACACGCGATAGAATTGCTCGGCAGCGTCGGACTGGAGACTCTTGCGGCTTGGCGCTTAGTTTTATTATAGCAGCAGCAGCAGCAGCGGCAGAAACGGCGGCAGCAGTGTACAGTGTAACGAGCCTATAAGAGATTGCGAATCGTGACGCCGAGGTGCGTCCCATACACAGCGCGAGCTATGTACACATTGTAGTAGGTGTATTATACGTTGGCTCCGACACCCGCGCTTTAGTACACCTATACCTATGTGGGTGATTGTCACGAAAAGCTTGTTTTTTGATGTCCCGTCCTGTAAGCAGTTGAAAATCGTGAATCGACGACAGAATAGTTAGATATAAATTATTTCAAACTTTTACATTGAATATTAAAAAGCCGTATTACTCCATAGTCATATTTATCGTCATGTGTCTACTTTTAAGAATCAGTCAAACATTATACCCTAAAATTGAATTATCTATGTGCCATTATAAGTATATGGATTATTACACTTAAATATGAGTATTTTTATATTTCTATGTCCAGCAGTGATAAAAATTATTTCGCCGTCGTTATAGCAGTTTAAATAATGTCCATGGGAAATGTTCGATTTTGAGATCCAATATTAGCATGCACTGCGCATACGCGTGCTCAACTCGTTCGCTGCCTAAAGTGTATACTTTCAAACTATGATCGACAAGCCGCTCGTCAAGGACTACTTCCCGGGCGGCTGGCACCACTTCGACAAGGTGGTGCCGACCTCTCGACGTGCTCGGACTCGGTCGGATGGACGTTAAGGGGTTGCTCGAGTCGATCGGCGAGGACGAGCTGTTGCTAATTCTGGCGCTGCACATGTACGAGGAGGGCTTGTCGCTCATGGACGAGGCGACCAATGTCTGGGGCCATCGCAGTCGACGCTGCTCATCGAACTCGAGTGCCTGAACACTAGTCTCGGTACGATCAAAATAGAGGAAGATAAATGCATTTGAAAATTGATTGTTGGGATTATTTTGTTGCGGAGCGTATTTTTTATGTATTTCCTCATTAATAATTAAATTCTAGGTACAAATAAGCATAAAATGAGGTATTATACGCGCTGTAAATGTTTGAGCAACGTGCAATCCATAAATGCAGTGAAAAAACAAACTTTTTGTGGCAATCACCCATATACTATGTGCCTTGTGCCCGATGATATGATATAGTAGCTACGTCGTGGATCGATATGCGCCGATTCGCGTAAATCGCATCTGTTGCTAGATACATTTACCTGTTGGTTACATAGCTTTGTGTGACAAAAATTATTATTATTCTTTTTATTGAAAAATTATACTTAAAAAACCAAAAGCCCAATCAATTTTATTATTTATGCACAATGAAGCTTAAGCTTTGAAAAAATTTCTGATAAAAGTATTGAAAATGGTTGATTTTCCATCAGTTTTCCTCGGGTCATCCTGTTATCCTGCGGTAGGCAGGATATTTCCAGACAGGATCATCGGAAACCAAAAATTCGACACATTTCTCAAATTTTATTCTCTTGACTTGTGATTCAACGAAGAAAAAGAAAAAAAAATGAAGTTCGATCATTTGTCACGAGTTTGGTGGATTTTTTGTCTATTTTTTCCCTATGTGGACGAAAAAATCATTTAACCCTTAATTGAAGCTGATAACGTCTGGGCAGCTAATTATCATAAAATATGTATTGAACCGAAAAGGCTATTATTATGGGTTTGCAACTATGTCAGCGACTAAGTAGCCTCAAGGTTAGGAGCTTTATATGAATTTGCGATCGATATGTGTACAACGAAAGGGTATACCGATGAGCAATATTGGAAAATCATACATTTTCAACTGATAATTTTTTGTAAATTGAATTTTTAGTTTAATTTTTCGAGAAAAAAAGAAGGTGACCATTATTAATATTTCCCTTGTGCTATACCGATATATCTCAGCCTCGAATCATAATTCCTTCTCAAAGTACAGAAAATCAAAAAAAGTAGATTTCTATCATTAATTTTTTTGTTAGGCAAAATAAAATAGACATGGTAAGTGTAATACGTACTAACTAAATAAATGGAAAGATTTTTCGACCATTGATATAATCATTTACAACCTTAACGATTTTTTACCCGACGATCGAATTAAAAAAAAGTTCTAGAGATTTTATTACACTTGCGTTCTGTAAGGCTTGGCTTGACCTTATATTTATTTTAACATGAGCAAAAAGTATTACTTCCATGTGGGTTGGGTTATCGATTTAATGAGGCCTTTCGACTCGCGGAGGGTTCCAATATATATATTGATGGCACGTCCGCGCGTTACGCGTTTGTAATCTCGTACTTCGTACATGATAGATACAAATATCGATTTGATGAATGCCTCGATCGAATGCTATGGTATATAAGTACTTATTGTGCGATCAAACCCATTTCCAAAGCTTGGAGTTGTAAATTTAATCGACCATTCGCAATTGTACAAGGACAATAATAACCCATTAACGTCGGGAAGACACGATTTGATATTCACTTTCACAAAACCATAAAATCTAATGGTTTTGAGTGTGTTATTTTCAATGGTTGTATTTAAATTGCTTGAATTAAAATTTAATAAAAAATTTTAAATTTAAATAAAAATGTGTGTGAGGTCAACTTTTTTTTTCATTTAAATTTTTTAACCTTTTATTATTTTTATATGGGGTTAAAATGTATACAGAACTGGATCTTAAAATCTCTCCTTTGAGAAACCAAGATTAATTCAATCGAAAATAATATATTACGTGCCTAGGGAGCAAAAAATCAACTTTTTTTAAACAAAATAGAGGCCGGAGTAAAAAAATTTACTTTCAAGTCTCACTACTTTTTTATCTCATAAACTATTGAGTTAAGCGAACCTACCTCCTCCAAATTAAAAAGAAAAAATATTTTTCAAAGATTTATTTGTAATAGAATGAAACGTCATATCATAATGAAAATTTTTTACATACTTTATTGACCTTATACTATATAAAGAAAATTTTTTATAATTTTTTGTCACCCAGTGTCGTATGCTACAATTGCTTTAAAAGAACACGAAAAAAAACCGCGGTGGGAACGATTAAGAAAAAACCATTAATTTTATCACCCTGAAATTTTAACACAATAATCGGCCCATGTTACTGCTCAGAATAAACTAGAATGGAAAAAATCGGCATAATATTTTTGGAGATATAAACAATTTTTTTTTCTCTTTCTATTACTCCTTCTTCTAGAGAAAGGCCTGCAGGAGACTAGAGCCTGTGCGCAGGAGAGATTACTGCTATACCCCCTTCCCTACTGACTCGCATTTGACCAGACCCGAGGACCAGTGGGGCAAGGGAAACCTGAGGGTATACGTAGTGCATATGCACTACACCTTCAAATTTTCGAAAAAAAGCCACCATTTCTTTATTTTTTAACCAATGATTTTCATTCTTATTCATTCTAAGCAGTAACATGGACAGATTATTGTGTTGAAATATCAGGGTGATAAAATTAATGATTTTTTCATAATCGTTCCCGCCGCGGTTTTTTCGTGTTTTTTTGAAATAATTTTAGCAGACGACTCTGGGTGGGAAAAAATTATAAAAAATTGTCTTTATATAGTATAGGGTCGATAAAGTATGTAAAAAAATTTTCATTGTGATATGACGTTTTATTCTATTACAAATAAATCTTTGAAAAAACATTTTTTCTTTTTAATTTGGAGGAGGTAAGTCAACAAAAGAGGTTTAAAATTGTTCAAGAAACATCCAGAAAGTATCTATGCCCGATTCTATGGAAATGGAAATCCATACCCTCGTTGACGATGAGCTTTCAATTTCACCGCTAGATGTCACAATGAAATCTAAATGTAAAAAAATTAAGTTGTCTAGTTTTATTTGAGTAAAAACTATAGTGGTACCGTCTATGTTCTTATACAAATGTTAGCCTATTGTATAACGAACCTTGTACGTTCGCTCGTACAAAGCTGGCTGGGGTTGCATGCACGCGCAGCGACGACCCACGGTTAAATATACACACACAATACACGTTACACACACCGGAATTGTTTACAAACATACTTTTATGCGCGAACAGATCGAAACTCGCGCGATGGATCAAAGTGTTGTATCGGAAAAGAAATCTTTAATATCGAAGTGATTTTTTGAAAGCCGGCACTTGAAGCTAATGCTTATAGTTAGTGTATTTATTAGGCCTAGCTCTGCGGTACTGCAATTCAAATAGACCGGGAGATAGTGACCGTTAATAGGTGCTGATTTTTCCACTTAGTATATCCCTAGTTCCGGAACTGTTCATTTACGATAGCATACTTAATACGCTTTTCCTCTCAGGCCTCCATAAAAGACACTAACCGATTCTTAAAGGGGATACATACATCGAAGATGTAGATATGAGACATTACGCCGACGTTATGAGGCAGTAATCGGGCCAGACAACGTTTATCAGAGAGCACAGTAAAACCATATCCCCAAAACTGGCAAACGACTGCAAATTCAATGCGAATGTTTTTCTGAAGTCGAAGAAGATTTTCAATGTTCAAATTGTCAAAGTATTCGAGGTAAACCGCGCAGGCCAAGCAGACTAACTGCTCATCTTGGGCAACCAAAGGGTAAAAAGCCAACCCTCGACCAACACAATTCCAAATGTATATACCACGTCATATAAATTTCGATGTGGTTGTCAATGAAAACTCGAATGGCCGCTGCAGTCGGTTGTCGAGCAAAAACATTTGCACAAAATATTGAAATAAAATTATCTTCTATAAGTACATTTTAATTTGATTATCGAATGAATTTTCGTACTTACCAATTTCAATAACTTTTTTATGTAAGTATGTATTACTGAAAGATCTTTTTACCACGCCTTTCCTTTTTTTCCCTTTAAAGCTAAATTTCGTTGCCAATTCATTTGAAATAACAGCTGCAAGGATGTTGCGTGTAGTGTAATGGGCATCTTTGCCTCCACGTGTTTTAAGAAATGATTTCTGAAACAAAAAAATATAATGAAATTTCAGAAATGGGTGAACATTGTTACTAATACTGTATGACAAAAACTTTTTTCAGAACTTACAGTCTTTTTCCGCATCTTTTCACTTTGGTTCAGCTTGCACTCAAATGCATTGAAATCGTCCATTGTTTTGAGAGGAAGTATCGACATGAATTTTGTCCTGTTGTGTCACCATCTCTGCTTCATCATTTGTGTTGTTCATTGGCGCCACCTCTAATTTGTACTGGATTTTATTTTGATTTAATAAAACCTCTTGAAGCAGTCCTGTAAATAATAATTTTATTACAACAAACAATTGATTTGAGCTTCTCTTCTAATTTTACAAAAATTATTGTCTTTGCGATGCAATTTAAAAAATGTCAAGCCATCATCAATAGTCGGGTCTTCAAATTCGGCTAGACGATGCGTATAGGAGTTTTTCAAATCGACGACTAAAATCGAGTAAAAATCGTTTCGATTGGCGAAATATGTGCAATATATTGGCAATATGTTAGTGCAATATATCGCCAATATATTGCAACTGTAGAGGCAAATGGACACGCGCCAGTATATTGCCGATTTTAAAAATGAAATGGTTTTAGCAATATATTGCCAATATATATAGCTACCTGAAAACTAAATTTGAAAAACATCATCAATTCATCTTTGTCTAACTAAGTTCAATTCGCATCTCTTTAAATATAAAAGGTATAGTTAAAAAATATAATTTATTTTCGTAAATCATTAATAAATAATAACAATTAATTTTTTTACAACTAACATTCAAATCTTGCTTCAGATAATATATATCAAGCTTTTACATGTTTAACTCTAATATAATACTTCTGGCGATTGCTGCAGCTGCATAAACTTTGACGAATTTTTGCCGTATTAATTGGGAGATAAGTCGAATTTCTCATGATTCTTTTCGTACTTTCTCCTACCAAAACGAAGAGACGTCGATGGACCTAGAAAAGAAGAAATATTTTGAACGAAACTCCTCTCAGTAACATTAATTTAGGAACAATATTAAAATGAGTACAACTTTACAAAAATATTTTAAAACGCACGATAGTAAATTTATACTTACTAAAGAAGTTTTGCACCATCGACTCTTGCAAGTCCTCTTCAACGGTATGACGTCCAAACGATCTTCGTCACCTGGGTACCATGATTCCCGTCACCTCGCCACCATGATCCTTGTCACCTCGACCCTATGAGTTCCGTCACTTCGATGCCACGATTCCCATCACATTGGCACCATCATTTCTATCTCCCGGTCACCATGATACTCGTCACCGTCATCCACATCTAGAAAACAGAACATAACATTTAAAATTCACATGATGCACTTGAAATTTATTTCCAATAATACTATCGCGGATCGATTTCTCGTAAACTTTAAGTATGACATCGCGACTTTTCTGCTACACGTAAAAAATTGACGGTAAGGATTATTTGTTTGTTTGAAATAATGCTTACAAGGTATATTGAGTGTATCGCCATTAAAAAGGTTGGAAATATTGTATCGAATATAATTTTTCAATATCGTATCGGTATCTATAATATTTTAAATATAATATTTTATTATAAGAAATATCGTATCGATTATCGTGCATAGGTTCGGTATAATAAAAAAGTACGAAGTTTCATTTTTTTTAATAGTGAAAATTATTTAAGAATTTGAAATTTAAATATAATTATTTAAGTATACAAAATATAATGTTCAACAGTTCTTACACAGTATTTAAATAAAAATTACAAAGGAACCTTGCATATTTCGTTTTTAAGCGAGGCCTTTATCCATCTATTTATGCAGAGGAGTTCTAGTTAATTTTGATCTTTTAAAGAACTTCTTACATTATTTACAATCAGGCTTACCTCTGAAAAAAAGCCTTTTTACTGGGACAGACCTTGTCTGAATGGATAATATATCTCTGGCTACTAAAGCTAAAACTGGATATTTTTTTTAGTGATTTTTCCACCAATCCAATATATCCGTATTTGGATTTTCTCTATTAACATTTAAATATTGATCGATTTCTTGTGTTTGCTTGCATGAAAAAATTTTTCAAAAAGAAGAAAAACTAAATTTTTCATTGAACCTGAAATAAACTTCGGTTAATTTTTTCACGCTTGTTTTTCAATCCTGATAAGGTCGCGTATAAAGCGGCGAAACGTCCATTGTTTGTATATTTTTAATTGAATATTATTAAAAATTTTTTAAAATAAACATTAACTGTTACGATCCGGGTGATAAGCATGAAAATTGTGTTATTAACTATTTTTTAGTTAGAGGCTCGGCATTGTGGTTAAATTTGGGAACAGCCTTCTAAAGCTGACACGAATTTTTATTTCTTATTTTTCCAGCTTTCTTTTTTCATTTCTCGTCCCCAAGGAGTCTGTTTTAAGCCAATAGATTAGATTCAAGGATCGAGCACTAATGATATGCTGTAGATTCAATTGAACTTTTTGTAATGGAACAATAATTTATGTTTTCCTGCTTGTGAGGAAAAAATTACTTTTTAATTTTCTTCATTTCGTTCTTCTTTGTCATTCAAACTAAAAGATGTTTTTTCAATGTAATCTAATAAAATATTAAATTTTCTTACAACATCTGGCAACGTCACGCGATTTTCTCCACTAATATGCTTATACACTATTTCAAAATTTCCTACACGCTCAGCACTAAATAGTAAAATTCGACCCAAAAAAGAGTAAGAAGAACTCTTTTCAAAAGTAAACTGATCTTTTTTTTTTTTAGGTCGAATTTTACTCTTTTGTGCTGAGTGTGTAGGTACTCGACAATCAATTCATTCATTTACAGTTATAGTGCACAGCATAACCCCGTTATCTGCGCATTCAATATCTGCGGCACCCTTTCGAAACGTAACCCCCGCAGATATCGGGGTTTAGCTGTATTATCTTAGATTAAAATTTGTTGCGCACAACATTATAACAGTACCTTCTAAATTTGAAGCTTATACTTTCAGCATATTTTAAGTACTATTGCATTGGGTTTTACAATCGATTATTGGTTTTTTAAATTCTAGGTCGAGAATACTAAACAATTTTTCAACTTATTTGTAATAACTTCTAATTTTAAATTTTTTTATTTTTTTTATCGTACTAACCAGATTAGTACTTTTAGATACAAGAGGCGAAAGCTGAAGTTCCGCCGCCGCGCGAAGTTGGCGCCGCAGGCGGGCCATAATATTCTTCAAATAAAACGAAAGAATATTTTCTTTTTGTTTTTCACGCACGTACTTGGGTGAACGTTGCTCCACAAAAATTATTTTTTATACCAGCGGCCCGAAAGTGACTACTTCCCTTCCGCTGCGCAGAGCGGGGAGAGCGATTTTCAGCATACTGTAGATAAAAAATAGTATACAGGCCTATGCCGCGAAAAAAACCCCCAGATCACGTGCTTATCGGCCTCGGCTTCGCCTCGGCCACTAATTACCAAGATTTTAGAGGTGAAGTTCAGTGTAAGTTTTGAAAATTTGATTATTTTAGTGATAAGAAATGATGTAATACTGTAAAATATCCAATAAAATAGAATAAATGCCATGGTACAAAAATGTCACGGGATCTTCTTCCCAGGATGTTGTCCTATATATTTCTTTTATATGTAAAATTTCTAGTTATTTATAAATTTAAATAACGAACAACAACAAAATAAATAAGAAAATATAAGAAAATTCAAGCACAATTCATTCGAGAATTGGCTGGGGCCCCGACTTTAGAACGGAGCAATCAAGCTGTCTCTCGCTTAGAAAATAAGTTCAAACTTACAAATATTTATGTATTTTTTTAAGTTTATTAGTATCTGGTTCTATGAACAGCTGAAGTCGAATTGATTGTCTTTGTCAGTGTGAAGAGAGAGCAAGCCAAAGGAACAACTACTAAACAAACAAACATCGGTAACGTAGTAACCGATCAAACAATATGAAAACAAAATCAATAAGTTAACGCAGTTTATGAGCCGGGAAACTGATTCTTTTATTCATTGCCCGTCATGTATGGTGCGTACGAACTGTCAAAAGTCAATATGAATAAGAATTTTTTATCGCTTGCTTAATTGCTTAACAACAATGCTTAATTGCTGGTTATACGCTACGCGCACGCAGTTTCGAGTCTATAGTCCGAATGGTAGCATTGAGCGCACTTTTTTAGTGCCTCAAGTACGAGTGGATCGTTGGACTTGTTGTTTGTCAAAAATCGAAACAAAATTTCTAAAACGATTAGTCGCCGATCAAAATCGAAATATGAGTGAGGAAATAAAACTAAACGAAGTCGATGACTTCTTTGACTTGCATTACTTCGCGTTGAATAAAAAATTTCAAATTTTCTGTGGTTTATGGCCACTAGAAACTGGATATATGAAGTACTTTAAGCAAGGCGCAATGGGTGCGATTATACTCGCCAACTTGATTTTGTTTGTATGTATCACAAACGATTAAAGAGGCAAACGAAATGATTAAAGTATTTTTTGTAGTCTCATGCATTAGGTACATTTTGCGGCACTAACATGGATTATTGCTGCGAAAACATGCTTGGAGTGGTTTACTGCATCACGGGATTCTCCAAATTAGTTGGCATATCGACTACCGGAGGCAAGGTAACTCACAAAAGTTACACCTTCAGGATAAGTGATCGTATGTGATTGATAATATTTTGACAGTTTACAGGAATTTACAAGATGATCGCCAGAAACTGGCGCGAGACAACCGATGAGATTGAATACTCTATACTGGAAAAGTATGCCCGAATCTCGAAAATGTTGACTCGCTTATACATTGGTATGCATTCATTGTATCATCACATGCATGAATGACGATTTTGTAAAAATCATCTTTCCAGTTGCGTTTCTGATGACCGGCGGAGTCGTCACCCAGGCTCCGGCAATTCCCCTTCTACTGAACTACATAATACCGCTGAACGAGTCTCGACAGGCAATACCCATCGTCAACACGGATTACAGCATCACGCCTTATACGAGGTTTGCCCATCTGTGGGTGCATTATTCTTTCACGGCGGTTGCCGTTGCCTGTGTTTTCATTGCCATCGATGCGACCTTCGTGCTCATCGTTTTTCAGATACTCGCGACTTTAGACGTTGTCAAGTGAGTTATGATTCGTTAAAAATTCAAATTTCTAAATGGTCAAATCGTAACGTTAAGAAATCGTTTGTAGGCAGAGAATCCGTCAAGCGAGTTCAGTTGAAAGTGAAAATGCTGAACAGTCATATGGAATTTTGGTAAAGGCTGTGAAATTGCACAAGGATGCTATAGAGTTGAGTTCAGTCGAATGTGCTTTTTCTGCAAAAATAAATATATAAGTAATTCACTGTTTCATAGGTTTTTAAATTTATCCAACGAGGCGAATAGTTTGCAATTTTTGGTCGTACTAGGCGGTACCATTTTTAATATTAGTTTCGGCTCATTAGCGGTGAGTATCGTAAAATATTTAACAAATCACGTTTTAAATAGATAGATGTAAATTAAATGAAATTTATTTACGTCAAATTAATAAATCAGATTTTGTCTCGCGCGGGCGCTTATGCAGATTTTGCTCGAATAGGAATACTTACCTTGGGTTATCTGTTTCAATTATTTGTTTTATGCTTGCTTGGTGAGCTCATCATAAGTTCCAGCTCTGAGTTATTTGTCATTCCGTAAGTAATAGTAATTGAAGATACGTGTGCCGTAAGCAATACTTTATAGCACTGCTTGGCATAATTTCACACTTGTGGCATGCTTTTCGGTGGCATAAGTCGCTCATTCTGGCACCACGTCGTTTGCATCGCACTCCCTACCAGAACCTGCGACTTATGACTTGGAAAAGGGAGCATAATAGTACATTATGCTCCCTTTTCCAAGTCATAAGTCGCAGGTTCTGGTAACGACTGTGATGCAAACGACGTGGTGCCAGAATGAGCGACTTATGCCACCGAAAAGCATGCAACAAATGTGAAATTATGCCAAGCAGTGCTATAAAGTATTGCTTACGGCACATGTATCTTCAATTACTATTACTTACGGAATGACAAATAACTCAGAGCTGGAACTTATGATGAGCTCACCAAGCAAGCATAAAACTAATAATTGAAACAGATAACCCAATTGCAGTATTCCTATTCGAACAAAATCTGCATAAGCGTCCGAGCGAGACAAAATCTGATTTATTAATTTGACGTAAATAAATTTCATTTAATTTACATCTATCTATTTAAAACGTGATTTGTTAAATATTTTACGATACTCACCGCTAATGAGCCGAAACTAATATTAAAAATGGTACCCCCCAGTACGACCAAAAATTGCAAACTATTCGCCTCATTGGATAAAGTTAAAAACCTATGAAAAAGTGAATTATTTATATATTTATTTTTGTAGAAAAAGCACATTCGACTGAACTCAACTCTATAGCATCCTTGTGCAATTTCACAGCCTTTACCAAAATTCCATATGACTGTTCAGAATTTTCATTTTCAACTGAACTCGCTTGACGGATTCTCTGCCTACAAACGATTTCTTAACGTTACGATTTGACCATTTAGAAATTTGAATTTTTAACGACTCATAACTTACTTGACAACTTCGAAAGTCGCGAGAATCTGAAAAACGATGAGCACGAAGGTCGCGTCGATGGCAATGAAAACCGCGGCGATGGCGATCGCCGAAAAAGACCAATGCACCCACTCATGGGCGAACCTCGTATAAGGCGTGATGCTGTAATCCGTGTTGACGATGGGTACTGCCTTTCGAGACTCGTTTAGCGGTATTATGTAGTTCAGTAGAAGGGGAAATGCCGGAGCCTGGGTGACGACTCCACCGGTCATCAGAAACGCAACTGGAAAGATGATTTTTACAAAATCGTCATTCATGCATGTGATGATACAATGAATGCATACCAATGTATAAGCGAGTCAACATTTTCGAGATTCGGGCATACTTTTCCAGTATTGAGTATTCAATCTCATCGGTTGTATCGCGCCAGTTTCTAGCAATAATCTTGTAAATTCCTGTAAACTGTCAAAATATTATCAATCACATACGATCACTTATCCTGAAGGTGCAACCTTTTGTGAGTTACCTTGCCTCCGGCACTCGATATGCCAACTAATTTGAAGAATGACGTTATGCAGTAAACCAGTCCAACCGTGTTTTCGCAGCAGAAATCCAAATTAGTGCCGCAAAATGTACGTAATGCATGAAGCTACAAAATATACCTTTATCATTTCGTTTGCCTCTTTAATCGGTTGTGATACATACAAATAAAATCAAGTTGGCGATTATAATCCCACCCATTGCGCCTTGCTTAAAGTACTTCATATATCCAGTTTCTAGTGGCCACAAACCACAGAAAATTTGAAATTTTTTATTCATCGAAAAGTAATGCAAGTCGAAGAAGTCATCGACTTCGTTTAGTTTTATTTCCTCACTCATGATTCGATTTTGATCGGCGACTAATCGTTTTAGAAATTTTGTTTCGATTTTTGACAAACAACAAGTCCAACGATCCTCTCGTACTTGAGGCACTAAAAAAGTGTGCTCAATGCTACCATTCGGACTATAGACTCGAAACTACGTGCTCG
Source organism: Trichogramma pretiosum (assembly GCF_000599845.2). Lineage (NCBI taxonomy): Eukaryota > Metazoa > Arthropoda > Insecta > Hymenoptera > Trichogrammatidae > Trichogramma > Trichogramma pretiosum. Next base: position 649,505 of record NW_019640824.1, read on the forward strand.
TAGCGTATAACCAGCAATTAAGCATTGTTGTTAAGCAATAAGCAAGCGATAAAAAATTCTTATTCACATTGACTTTTGACAGTTCGTACGCACCATACATGACGGGCAATGAATAAAAGAGTCAGTTTCCCGGCTTATAAACTGCGTTAACTTATTGATTTTATTTTCATATTGTTCGATCGGTTACTACGTTACCGATGTTTGTTTGTTTTGTTCCTTTGGCTTGCTCTCTCTTCACACTGAGAGAGACAATCACTTCGGCTTGAACTGTTCATAAAACCACAGACTAAAAAACTTAAAAAATACATAAATATTTGTGAGTTCGAATCTCCACTGTGCTACGCAGTATCTACCAAATTTTCTAGCCATTGCAGCTTTTTAAAAATGTCACACTATCATGCACTCGAAAACGTTCAGCATCAGACTCTTTCGTAGTGCAATATTTTTCTGTTTAATGTTTCATGAATCCATCACTTTTCCGTGTATAAAACTTCTCGTTTGCCAAAGGTGAACTTCTGTTGGTTCAATTTCAAATTCGCTTCTTTGAGCGTGGTGAAAAGCTGCCACAGGTGTATGAGGTGTTCTTCATGCGACGATGATGCGACGAAAATGTCGCCTATGTATGCCTTGGCGAACTGTAGGTTTCGCAAGATGTGGTTCATTGTGCGTTGCATGGATTGCGCAGAATTACTCAGGCCGAGAGAAGTTCCGAGAAATTCGAATGGGCCAAAGGGAGTTTTGACGGCAGTTTTTTCAATGTCCTCTTCGGCGTCTGGGATTTGATAGAACGCTTTTTGGAGATCCACAGTTGAGAAGACGTTTCCGGGACTCTCTTGTAGCAGGTCTTCTATTGTCTGGCACAGTACATGCGTTTAATCTCCGATAATCGCCTGTGACATACCAGGTTGAATTGCTTTTGTAGCCTACGCAGAGATTCTCTCATGTGCACATTGTTTTTATGAGCCCATTGCCTCTCGTAAGCTCTTACAGGTATTGTTTTATAATGATTGACCGCTTCATGCATTAGCTAGAGGTATATCCTTTGAAAGATTCTTCGAAAGAATCTGTTTGCAATGGTTTTTTACATGCTTGGATTTCACGTTTTGGTTGTCCGGACATTTTGACAATAGATAGAGAAGGTCAATTTACATTTCACATGTTTGCAGATTTTGCGAAGCTTTTCGGCATCAAGCTTGTGACGGTTGCGTTACGCCGTCACAGCTCTCTCGCCACCTCAGCCAGACTATTGTGAAAAATATCATTTGACTTATGTTTTTCCACGCAGCAGTGGCAGCGAGACGCATGTGTGTGCGAGTATGTGTGAGTGAGGATACGGCATGTCGCGAACCGCATGATGCAATAGAATATTTTGGAGCAAGGGTGACGAATTGGTCACGTGATCGATTCACTCCTGCGAGCCGCGCGACTGTGAGCATCGAGGCGAGATCGTTTTCGGACGCTGAAACGACCACATCGACGTGGTCCCGAAATCGCGAGAAGTCGCGTCGGGCCTAAGTTGATCGCGCCGTACGTCGCAAGTGCGTGTACCCTGAGGCACGACCCGCACTAACGTGAACGAGTAGCGCCGAATGTCGCGGGTGCGTGCGGTACGGACGACTTGGACTCGCGTGTACGCCTTCGGACGGGCTTGATTGTCGGGACACGTGAAGCGGTGTTGCGTTCCGGATCTCCACGTGGTTCATTTGTACGCGGCAACGGATTGCCGCCCGATTGTGCGTATCGCGTGCGTGAGTGCAGCAGCACCAACAGGTCAAGGGGCCATCCTTGACCAAGGCGACGACAAGTGGCCAGCGACGGCCACTTGTAGCTCATGTTCTCTTATAGCTCATCACAACGGTAATTGGTTCGAAGCTCTTCCGTTGGTTCTCCTTGGCATCTGATCAGCTTTTAAAGAAGACATATCATCAACTTCCAGAAAGCTGGTTTATGGCGAGACTTTGTGTTTACCCGACGAACTGTTCAAAAGCTCAACCTTTGCACCTTTAACGGATTTTACAATTTATCCGATTTATTGCATCGCTTGCGGTTAATTTTCGAACATTTATAGCCTCAGCCCGCTTCGAGACATTGCAAGCCCAACGTATTTGATTATAATGAGCTTCAGCATTGCAAATATGTTTTCTTACGAGACGATTGCAATTTCAAGGCATTGGTTTCTACTCCATATACGGTGGCCTTTATGAAGTGTTACATCGCACCGACAAGACACGATGGTTCTCAAGATTCGTGGAAAACCTGTGTATGTGTCCATTGACCGCGTCAAGCCGGCATTCATTTTGAACGATCTCACTAATCACGTTTCTCGAGTGATTATTAATGATGTTAAAAAGTCATCGAGTAATTTACGCCCTGTACTTTGTTTTAATTTATCACCCTCTAATTAATATTCTTTTATGTTACTGCGTAGGGGGGTGGTGTGGCGGCTCTGTTCATGTGGTGCGTCATTTTAGTTATCATTTTCAATTGTTATTTTTATTAAACAATCAAAAATGTATGTTGGTTAGTCAGTCGAGTTTCAAACGTCGAAGAGCTCAGGTCAATAAATAAAATTAACCAAGCTCAAATAACCGTCTTAATTATTTATAGTATTAAGCCGCTTCATGCAAAATAAAAAATTTAAAAGAAATAGAAATAACTACTTTTTTAAGCTCATCAAAGTAATAAAATGATTGTTTTCATTTTCGGTCCTTTGTCGTCATTATAATTTTTTTCATACCAGCGGCCAGAAAGTGACTACTTCTCGGCCGCTGCGCAAAACGAGAAGAGCTGTTTTTGGGCCACTGTGTATAAAAAATAGTATACAGGCCTATGCCGCGAAAAGAGAAAGCCCCAGAGCACGTGTTTATCGGCCTCGGCTTCGCCGCGGCCTAGGGCAGTAATATACTATGAAATTTTTAAAATGAATTTTTGTTACTATTAATAATGAATTATTGTTGATGAGGACAAAAATATATCGGGTTTAATTAACTTAACCAAGTTTTTTCATTTATTTATCATATTTTGAGATTTACATTACTCGATTAACGATTATACAGACGTGTATACAATATAGTATTTTACATCAGGACTTTGATTTATTTTATTTTTATTTTTTGCTCATTCACGTATTAACTTAAATGTACTTGAGATAATTCTTATATACAAGTTAGCAAAATTATCATACGCATCATCCTTCTCAAGCGCGCAATATTAATCACACGAGTATATATAATTCTTTACGTATGTATATTATTATTATATATGCGTATATATTTTTACACGTATATGTAAGAATACGTTTAACGAATAACCATCACGCCTGAATCGAAAACATGCGAGATTTTTTATTTATGCTCCTGATATTTCTGCTTCAAAATATTTTGTCAAGCTCGGCTTCGCTAAACCTTCCGTACCCATTCATAGTTCATATCATTGTGTGTACATAACATGTATGAACGTTATCACTTTATCTGCGGTTTAAACTGAAAACAAAGTAATAAGTAAATACGCACTCGAAGAGTTTTTTAACTGTAAATTTCATTATTGTATTGTCGTTTAGACAGAACAAGTTTTAAGGTGTTGATTACTTTTGTAAGAGTTTCAGGATAAATCAAAATTTTTAATAAGCGACTAAACTTGAATTCATTCTAACAATGATCTATAATTTACTGGCTTGTAATTGAAACTATCCAGTTAATAAAATCACAAATACATACCACCTAAAGTTTCAAGTATTATTTCTAATGGAAAATAAATTTTTGACGTTTCATATTGATTCCAGTACTTCAATTGACCTTACGCTCTCGTGTATAATGCAAACATACTTTTAGATTGATTCGGAAAAAATCTTTTAACGCTCATGAGTGGATAATAATTTGTAGCAGAACACCCTGAATGATATTACACAGATTTTAAATAATCTTAGAATTATTTCTCACTCGCCATCTCTCTCTCTCTCTCTCTCTCTCTCTCTCGCACACTTGCCACATAGAAAGAGGTAAGTGTTAAAATATTTTTATTATATACACGAACATCGTGTATTTCATAATTAGTATAAAAATCTCATGAAAAATTCAAAACCCTGCTAACAAGAAATTTTTTCTAGAATTTTAATAAAAATGTCACATGATGCATACATTTAAACAGTTTTCTCAATTATCTACTCAGGACACGTACATGCAAGATACACCATTAGGATTTTATTATAGATATTAGAAAATGTTATGATAGATACAGCTTTGGTAAAAAACAATGAGCATATATTAGTGTATTAATTTAGTTTCTAAATATATTTATAATGATTTTTATTTATGATTTTTGGCTAAATTTCTAATGATAGCGATAACTTTTGATATTTACAAAAAATACATAACTTAATTTTTAAACACTTTGCTGTTATCAATATCAGCTCGGTCGAACACATAATTTTGGACAATTTTCCAAAATACGATGAAATATAATTTGGGACCATAGTTTTTCATATCATCACCCCGATTATATTTTTTTTTTATTACCGGTTAAATCAAAAAATAATAGGCATGTATTTAATTTCACTTATGTTAATTGATCATCACCCACGTAAAACCAAATGAACAAATCCTATTTTCACATTCATACGTATTACATTTATGTACATTAATTTAGAGATTCTTACTCAGAGGTCTGGAGATTTCTCAACCATCTGAAAAACACACATAATTACTTTTACAATGGTACTCACGCACTTATCTTTTTATTATCAAAAAGTTTCGAATACATTAAATGCAGATGTGTACACTGGTACTTTTATTTCATCTCACCAAGGAGAGTGATGTAACTTTAATGTACATTAAGATTGCTTATACTTGTCCACAAAGAAATAGGAAATAAAAGTAGTAATAATGAGAAAAAATAAAAAAACAAAATTCATGACAAGTAACTTTACCCGTATTTGCTTTAAAAAAATCGATGAATAATTTCAGATGCACTAGTCGGTAGCCAAATATCTAACACTCTTACACATTAAGGTATCCCTTATTTTTCAAAGTTGATTTTTTAGCAGAGTACATTTTTTGCATAAAATACCATGACCAGAGAGTTTTCAACTTTGAAAAATGTCAAGTTGTGAAACCAGAGCAAAAAATTCATTTCAGGAAACCGTAAAAAGTTGCTTAATATACTAGTTTGATAAGTTGGATACATTAAAGAAGCTTCTCAATGCCCAAAAATATTGCTTTACTGCTTTGAATATCGAAAAACAAACGAATATAAGATTTTTGTAGTCTTTTTTATTTTTATTGTTTTTCCTATTTTATGCATAGTAATCGTATTACGACTTTTACCAGAATTTTATAATAAGAGGTCAATATTTTCATGTTTATTCGATTTTTTTATTAATAAAAACATTATTTTTTTATCAAAAAGCGCTTTTGGACGTATTAAATTTTTACACTAGCATATCATCCAGTGCTGGTAACAAAATGATGCTGCATTCATCGAAAAACTAGTTTTTATTCTAGAAAACATACTTTGATTTGGTTGCACGGGTTAAGTTTTTTCAAAGTTTTAACTGCTCTGGAGATAATTTTTCATGATATACTAACCATATTAGATATCTTTTTCAAAAACTCAATTTTGAAAAATAACACATTAGACATTTAATGTATAGACATACTACTATACAAAAACACCTATTATTAAAAATTGCTTTATAATAGTGTGAAAAGTTATTCTTTTACCATAAAAAGAAAGGAGCCTAAAGCGGATCACTGACAAACAAGTTTTTCCACCCCAACCAGCGAAAAAATGCTGTTTTTTACTCATTTTCACAATTTTCCGTCTTTTAACCGCGTTTTGAGCGAATATATTAATAATCACCTATCTAATTTTTTTACCCATTGGAAGGGCAGAAAAATGTGTTACAGAACAAAAGTTTATGGGTCAAGAGTCAAAATTTGGCTCTGGATATTCTTCCGGACGTATTTTAGGCCATTTTTTAAAAGAAATTTACTTTATTTTACTCTTAACATTGATTAGCTGATCATTAGCTGATTAGATGATCATAGTCATTTTTTGACTAAATCGTATTCGGGAGCCATGAATCTCTTTGTTAAAGCGAGTTAAAGCGGCGAAGATTTAATATGGTCTCAAAAAATTCTGCACGAGGTAAACATTAGGCATCTTTAAACTAAAAAAAATCAAATCAAAATAACTTTTTATATGGCTATAACTCCTAACTATATAACTCCTAAATATTTACAGAATCAATTCTATTTCATCTAATTTTACACAAAAAGACAAAGATTTCCCTTTTTTATTCGTCTCAATAAGACTATTAGAACCGAATATAATATTAGTGAAAAATAGTGGTCATTGAATGATATATTGTTGAGGCAGTCCGAGCTTTGCGTATGGACCTTGCGTTTAACCCCGCAAAAAAATACACTCAAAATAAAGGGATTCGTTGCTCCCGAATCCGATTTAGTAAACAAATACTAATCAATCGATGGCAGCTAATCAAAATTAAGACTAAAAAAAGGAAAAATCTTTAAAAAATGGCTTAACGCTAACGCCCAGAGGAATAGACAGAGCCAAATTTGGACTCCTGACCCACAAACTCTTCTTGTTTAACATATTTAAATTGAAATTTTAAAAGAGTAAAATACAGCATTTTTTCGTTGGTCAGGTTGAAAAACCTAATTGTCAGTGATCAGCTTTAGGCTACCTTCTTTTTATGTCAAAAGAATAACTTTTCATACTATTACAAAGCGATTTTAAAAAATAGGGGTTTTTTGCTGCACCCTACGATACCTGTACACAAAAAATATTTCGTTTTTCTTACATATTTCCGATCAAGATCTTGCGTCTTTCTTCTTCTTTGTTTTTCGGGATTCGATACAAGTTTTTAACTTTATTTGATAAATAAATCATTTGAGAGTACCTTTTTTTTTATAAATCACTGTAGAGATGACTTTCCTCAGATTAAAATATACATGACATATACAAAATAATTTAAACATAATAATGAGTGATTTCTTAATACTTAATAATAAGGCATTAAAATCTATGCCTGTACCTGTGAACTAAAAGTACTCATTCACTCTATTAATTTTCAATTAAAAAATTTTAAAGTCAAAATGATAAGAAAAAAAGCAGGACCGTAAGCGCTTGATTAATTTACATTTCGGTATTTTCTTCATCAAGCTCCTCATCGAGTTCGGGAAGAGTATAGACCGCAGGTGGAGGAACCGGACGTAGATGGTCCTCTAAATTAAGTATTGGCTTACAATCGCGAGTTACATCCACCTGGTTGAATGAGTCTTTTAATATATTGATCTCATTTTCAAACATGCCTGGAGGATCATTTAAGCAGATGTTCTCCTCGGTAATAATGCTACGCTGCTGCTGAAGTTGTTGTTGCTGCTGTTGAGATGCACTCCAGCCGTAATGATTAGTGGCAGGAAATTGTCACGAGTTAATAGCGTAGGGGTCGTGGGCGGCTGACATTTCATCTTGAACACTAATAGTGCTCGACTTGACAGGGTCACTATTGTTACCGATGGTTCCTCTGGCACTGCCGGCAACGCTACTCAGCTTATCGTGCTGATGTGATAACCGGTGTACAATTTCATCGTGCAGTATGTTGAAGCACATGGCTGTGAGTGCCATTCCCCACATTATATAGCAAGAGCAGAACCACACAGTTGCATTGCGCTCTTGGCTGTTTTTTTTCGGCAGAATCGGATAAGAGCCTGGTACCAATTCACCGAAACCGATCGTGCTCAAGCTCATAAAACAAAAGTAGCTTGCATCTGCAAAATATTTTTAATTCTATGTTAATTCGTTATCTTTTATTCAATCTTGAAGATCTTAATAAATATATCAACCTTTAAATACCAAAAATTTGTCTGCTAAAAAATGATTTTTTATTTATACCAACATTCATGTCTAATTCTCAAATGCTTGAGGTATCGACTATCCCCGGTATTTAACGGTTAAAAACTTATAGTACTTAAACTTAAAAAAAGTTCATTTGAATCGTATCCACTTGTGATTTATATTAAGATATTATGAAAGAAAAAAATGTTTAATGATTGAAATATTTTTTTCACAAAATGTTTCAACTGCGTATAAATTGTGTATATTTTTTCAAGAAAACTTTATTTCCGAGACTGCGTAGCTACGATTATATTATATGTTACAGTAGAAATAATAATTAAGAAATTAATTAAGGGGACCGACCTGTGTTAAAAGCTTAAATTCAAAAAATAGCTATATAAATCGAAAGTGGAAATTTTTTTTGTGATAGTAAAATATGTTCATCTATTTTTTCATAATACTAAATATTATAATTGGATTTACTTGTCCCGCGATTCTGACGTGAGCTCTTCATCAATATTGATCTATGGGGTCTCAAAATCTTCAGAAAAGTACCCTCATCCACTTGAGAGGAGCAGAATTTGAGAAAAAAAGTTTGTTTCTTTTCCAAGAGCTTAAATATAGCATTTAAAATTGGCACATTTTGACGTGTATATAAAGTTGTACGCAATTTTTCAAAATTCTGCTCCGCTTAGGTGGATAAGGGTACTTTTCTGAAGATTTTGAGACCCCCTAGATCAATATTGATGAAAAACTCTTTTCAAGATCATGCGGCAAGTGATTTATAACACAACATTTCGTCTTATGAAAAAAGTGATGAAATAGGTATTTCAGAGCTTGGGTAGAAGTTTTTTTTTGTCAATCAGGTGTCTAATGAATATATTTTATTATCAGATAAAAAAAATGTCCACTATTTCGATTTATACAGCTATTTTTAGCTGAAGCTGAATTTAAGCTTTCAACACAGGTCGGTCCCCTTAATGTAATAACAAATAATTGAGTCTCACGTTATCTTAAAGAAGAATTTATTATCTTGTGATATATTTATTTGATCAGCAATGAAAAATAAAATTTGCTGAAAAAGTTTCCATGTAATTTTAAAGAAGTTTTATATCTAACCGATTTTTTAAAATAGTTTCATAATAACATTTTACAATATTAGCTAATTCGAAAGAATCAAACATGTATGTTTTTTGGAATTTCATCAGATTTTCTCTTTTTTAAACGGTTTCAATTTTATGCATGTAATTTTTGACAAAAAATGTAATTATTTCTTATTTTACTTTACATAAATAATATCTTGATTGCAGCTAATTTAACCTTTATAAAAAATCTTACCCACGAAAGACCAGCCTTCGAGTTTATGGAGCGTGAAAGCACCGGCGGCAATGTACAGAAACATAGCGCCGAGACAAATACTAATAGGTGCCAGTATGGTGACATTAGGTCGGTCACCAGAGCTTAGACTTAATACCTCATCTTTGGGACTGGTTTTAATTTCTACCGAACTTGGATACTGCGACGCATTGGCTCTCACGTAAAAGGGTTCTTGCAACTGCAGTTGCTGCTCTTCTTGCTGACGCCTTTTCCTCATTCGGCGTTCTTTTTCCTGTAAATGCGAATTATCAGCGACATAGCAATTTCAATGCAACAAACATAAAATTAAAAAAATAATATAGGTAAGTTGGAATTTAACACATACTAAACTCACCTCCATTCGCCTCTCATCATAACAACAGTACCCGCAATTTGAACAAAGGCAGCAGCACAGGGCCCGCGTGAATACACCACGAGCGCATCGGGAAAGTAGACCCCCAGCTGACGAAAGATAAATCAATGTCAAAGGTATGCCAACGAATGCGTAGCCCATGGTTACAAGCTTTCCAACCGATGAACGTGGAGCTATGCTACCGTAACCTGTAAACAGTTATTATTTCAATGTAAACATCAAATGAAATTATTTCTAAAGTTAAAATTATAAATCAATATTGCAAGGCTCGAGACTGATTCAAGTATTCATAGATAATTAATTAAAAAGCAAAAACAGAAAAACGATAATTTATTTTTAATTGTTTGTAGTTCGAAAAAAATACAAACGTGGGTCCATTAAAGGGAAAATTAGGAGCTACTATGTCTTAAAATTTCACTGAAAAACCATGTGAACAGTGAAATAATTAGGGAGATCTGCAAATAGCCTGAGCGGTCAAGTTTTGGATATAAATATTTATTCCTAACACTCTTCAAAAAATTAAAATAGTATGATGCGTATATTATGATGCGTGTTACTTAAACATGTCCACTGTTGTACGGTGAAGTAACCTCTCGCGCGACTTAAGTATTGTATTTTATTATTGTACACTAGTATCTTAAGCTATTTTATAGCCCTATAACCTAAAAATCGCAACTTTGCCACTAGTTTTGGAATATTGTATGCAACTTGTGCTACAAAGCTTTTTCAGCAAGAAAGAAATCCCACACCCGTGGGGTAATGTATTATTATAGCACTATACTAAAAGGGTCCTCTTTGCTCATTGTTGCATCAAAGCGTATCCATCACATTCACCGAACTGGTTTTCTAAACTCGTGCCATAACGTTATTACAATTAACTCACACATGTTATTAATTAAAGCTTATACAATTAATACACTTGGCAACATTAACGTTTCAACACATTTATTTCAAAGAATTTATCTTATAGCGTGATGTCAGCTGCATAATTTACGTTAATATATTATTACGAGGATAGGACATCTATGTTGCACCAGAGATGGCACATCATCCTCGCGAGATGGGTAATTACGGAGAGCGAGAGCGATAAAGTGAGAGGACAGTACAGTTTGCTTCTGATGCCTAGCGAATCACTTCTTGGTACGAAATTACTTATAGATTGTAGCCCGCTGTAATCACGTGACAATTATGAACAAATGCCACTGTTGAATTGGATTTGATTTTATTTCTTTCGAATTTAAGAAGCACAGTAATTGTGAGCGAATGTGTGCACACCCTGTGATATAACGTCCTGGGTGTGGGCAGCGAGAATCACAGTCGGAGGTAACCATGTTGTAAGTGCCAATTTCGCATTATCGACTTTCTCTCGCGCATTGCCGACTCGCATTCACCAGTTTTGGGCGAATATTGCTTTCCTGAGCACGGCTGTATCAACCAACTCAATTAATAATTGTAATTGATTTATTGTAATTATTCTCACACCTATCATTTTGTTTGCCTGTGCACTCTTTTTCACTCCTTAGAAATCTTGGACCCGGCTCTACCCGGAACCACAAAATTTTTTATAATTCACGCAACATTTATCGTTACACTATATCGGTATATTATCTTAATAAAGCCGAATTCCCAAGAAAAATTTTCCTGCAAAAATTAGAAACATTACAAAAGAGCTTTTTTTGTGGATATCATCCGAATTTTGGAGAAATAAAAATTGCAGAGTGCTCTGGATCGTTTAGAATTTTCTTTTTACAAATAAAACATGAAAGTGAAAATCGAATCGAAGCCAACTATGACCTTCATCTACAAAACAATTACAGAAAAATGCTATCATATACCATATGCCAAATCATATGCCATTAATATGTTTCTTTTTTTTAAAATGTACTGTTCACTTTCAAATAAGCAGATTGCATCTCATACTGTAAGAAAAATGCGGTAATGAAGGACCGACCGACACTTATATTCATACTTTTACACTGAAGCACAATTAAAAAAAAGATTGTTGATCGAGTTTTGTACGTATGCACAGGAACTGGTGTGAAAACGCAGAATTGGAAATATCTTATTTAAAACTGTTATTGGTGCACATTGAAGCTCATAAAAGCAGCTACAATCCTGATTATCATTATTAAAGCAATTGCAGGTAACCGAAGAACGTTGTTAGTATAATAAATTTGTTAAACCGCACGTGAAATTATCAGAATACGTGAAACTCCTTTCCAACATCTCATTTATATATGTGAATGGTTGACAAAACATGAAACTGATTAGATCAAAATAAAACTAATTGCAATCAGTTCTCACTCATTCTGAGAGTTTATTAAAACTAATGCAGAATTTGCTGTTATCATTTCTTTGTTTAACTCTTCATTCTGCATTAACAAATTGTTGACAATAATAGTACTTATAGTAGTAGTGAATAATAGTACTCTTCTCGCTTAAAATTTTTCTTTCAACAATTTTAAGTAGTTGCTGGATATATCCGTTTAGATCTGAATGAAAACTGACATCAAAGATGAAAGTGGCTCAAATGTGTTTTTATTTGATCATGTCGCAATATATTATACATTATATACATTATACTTTAAGGTTTCAAAAAACGGTCACTTATATATGTATATTCGTAATTAAAATTTTCTTGATTCATAAACATTTTCTTTTAGAGCTTCCACGTAGTTAGATTTTGCATGATTTATAGAATTATCACTAGCTCACAGTAGGTGAAGCGTACGCAACAGAGCGAAAGTTTGTTTTCTACATCATTGGCTTTAATGTTAAATATAATAAACGCACGATTAAGCAGACTATCAAGCTGAAGATTCATAAAAAACTAGTTTTACTTTGAGAGTCTGTGTGATAAATCAGTGGTGTAAGTCTACGGCTGCGTCAGGCGGCAGTGCATTCATGCAGACAAGTACGAGATAAGAAGTCAAGAAGACTTACTTTTACACTTGTTTTCTATCTTGTAAACGAAGTAATTTATCAGTTACTGAGACCATGTTATGAATCGTTGAGAAATGTCTGAATACAAAGATTACATTTGTATTTACAGAGATAAGAAGTAAAAAAAAACGTATCCATTTTGAAAAAAAGGTTCCTACCTTCTAATACGAGGTTGGTCATGTTTATTTTCGATTCATTCCTAAAGTATATTTTATATAATTTATATATTTATTAAATTCGTTCGCTTATTCTTGTAACTCTTGATAAGGTATCTGTAGTATTATGTACAATTTGAGATGTAAAATCGGGACAAAGGTTGAGTACAAATTAATACATGTAACACTGTATCCGATTTTTTTCTTATCCGATCATGTTGGAAAAGTATGGGGAGCTTTCATGAACAAGAAGATACTCTTGGTTTTAAACGCAAATTACCACCATAAAAAATACAGTACATTTTATTTGAGTTCGTTTATGCTGAATTTATATTTAAATCACTTTCGAGATAAATTAATACATAAAAATGTCTCTTCTTGCGAGGTAGAGATTGATGAAAAAAAATGGAATGAAACCTTGAACGGAGTGGTACAAATGTAGATGAGAATGTGTCTCAGAAAATTCAGTTATTTACGTAAACATCGGGTTTCGGAGATTAAATATACAAACACAAGAAACTTTCGAGCGATTTTACTAACTTTATACGAGCCGCAATAATTAAATTCTGATCCCGGAATCGAAGCGAATATAAATAAGTTAGGAAAGGAGTTTGCGCAGCGCAAGGCTATTTTATAGGAAGTATTAATTTTTATGGTAATTGGACTTACTCCTCTTCTTCCTTTTTTTACTCAGCCTCTTGATGTAATCCATGTCTACTCTTGCTAGTCGCTCTATTTTTTTACATACTCGTTTTTCAAGTGCTCGTGATACAGCCATTCAATATAATACTTTAGCGATTGTCTGTACTATGATTGGGACTGTGCTACTTCTACAATGCCATTACGAGCACTTTTTTATAAATATTTTTCCTAGCGAAGTATTTTTTTCATCTTGTTTAAAGCTTTTGCCGATAATACTAGACACGATTTAATACAACTGAGATAAATTTCAATCGATTCATAGAATTTTGTAGTACAGCGAATCGTAAGTTTTATTTAATGAACATTTTTACATATAACGTATAGATATTGTAATTAGTTTGAAAATCTTTTGATTGTAATGATGTTTCGTAATAATTGTCACGATTAAAATACATTCATGTTTTTTATTTTAAATCCCTTTACTTTTCGAAACAAAATTACTGAGACGTATACTACATGGATAACTCACGGGTGAATTGTTGTTTAATGAGTAAAGAACAATCATATTTTTGTTGCGAGCATCAATAGGTGGTTCGGATCTTTGTATTCGATTTCAAAATTATATCTTCCAAGTGTTTAGTACCCAAGTAACCAATCGATTTTTGAATCTAGCGGAAATTCGACTCCTAAAAACCGCAGCACATAAAGTACTAAAATGGCTCATAATTGCAAAGAGACACTTAATGATAGAAGTTGGTCTAGTTCAAGGGAATTCAATAATGTACTGCTTTAGCATTTCTACCCTTTGATCTATAATTGTCCCATCAAGACTAACGTGTATTTATTTATATTTATGCGAATAATGGTCTTGGCGAAATAATCTGACCTTAATCAAAACTCTCGAACCTGAGGTTTGAGTGCGTACGTTGTTTTCGAATGATAATTTTGATAAATACAAATCCAAAATTAACAGACATTTTCACGGGAGCGCGTCAATTCTCCCCCCACGTCATGTCTACCTTTGATAGCTCAGTGCGACTACTCGCCCTTGACAGCTCGACCTGGCGACATCTCGACTTCAAAAAAATTTAATTTTCGTTGGCGATCGATATTACTTGTATCAGTATTAAGTAACATTACTTTGTTGCTAATCTTCCATTATTAATAAAATTGTTGTTTACATCTACTTATTTTTGTTTTTCTTTTAATGTCGACTTGTCGCGGCGTCAAGTTGTCAAGGGCGAATTGTCTCGTGTCAAGTTGTCATACGAGTTGACGTGAGGGCGAAAACGCATAGACCCAGCAACGGAGACTGTAATTATGATTAATTATTTAATCTATCGATATGCTTCATTTTTTTTGTTATACTCATTGTCATTTTTCTTAAAGACACCGAACGTTACGTCTGAAAAATTTTGATTATTGTAAATTAGTATATAGATTATACTTATGTATCCCTGAGAAAGAAGTAAAGAAAAAAAATAACAATTCCATGATACTTATTGAAGTTTCTTTTCTCTGATTATTCCTTTTCGTAGTGTCTTCAAGAATTTTCTCTCTTCTTCTTATGCAGTTCCGAATTAAAAATTATTTTTTCCTAAGTAGGCGCAAAATGCAGTGCAGTTTTCGGTCACAATTTTAATAATTTTTATACTAGGAGTAAAATTAAGCATGTTTTTTGCCCAAATCCATAAAATAATATATTCTGCAATGGGCGTGGATATGCTTTTTATACAAATCGAGTGAATGCAGCACAAGCTGAAGGTGAATGCTGTACTGAGTTTTGCGGAAAAAGCTTATTCATACAAGTTGCATGCATACCTTATAGTATCATTGCGATACAAAGGTGCGATTTTTAAGTTAGAATGGTATAAAATAGTATACCCACATATAAAGCGAAAAAAGGGAAGTCTTAGGGCAAATTTTTAATTTAAAGACCGCGTCAACGGCCTCAACACTTGCTACCGAATTTTGTAACCTACCGAAAAAGTATTTATAAAAAATTGAATTAATAATTTTTTAACATTCAAATGAAAAGAATATCTTAAAAATTGGAGTAAATCTAAAATATGAAGTTAGCTTTTTATGGACAGCCATCAGAATTGAAACTTCTTTCAATTTAATTGATTGAAAACATCGAAATATGTTGAATAAAATTCCAGAAAGAAAATTCAACTTAGGAAAAGTACTCTGAAGTTTCACTTCTGCTGCTTTCATATAAATAGATAGATTTCAGATAATCTAAACACTAAAAGTGAGACTTCAAAGTCTTTTTCCTTGGTTGAATTTTTTTCTGTAATTTTTAATACATATTGAACGCTAATTCAAATTCGGAAACTAGATAGCGTGTTATGCATGGAGTACTAGTTCTTATGTTCTTGATAAACGTGAGCTACCCTGAAAAAAATCTTAGAGACTATTCCAAGTGCACGGATGGATCAGAAAAAGATATTTTGCTGCCACAGCAAAATTATTGGTCTATATTTCAAGGCTAAATTTCGCTAATTTTTTTATTCTGGCAGCAAAATATCTTTTTCGGATCCAGTTGTCCACTTTTGTTGAGAAGGACTCTTAAAATTTTTTTCAGTATAGTCATGCAGCAGATCGATTATTTAATAGTTGTAGTAATCACATGTAAACTATTATGAATTATTTTGTTCACGGATAGGTATGATGAGTATTGAGGAGGTTCCCGAGCAAACTTTGCGAAAAAAATTGATATAACATCGATTGATTTTGATCTTTCTATTCCAATGGCATGACTCTTATATACCTAAACCAACCAAAATCTCGAAAAAAATGTAACTAAATTTTCCTAAAATTTACACGGGTTTGCATGGAAATGCATACAAATTTGAACTATTTTTATAATTTATCGAAAAAAATCAAAGTTCTTCCCAGGAATGATAATAAACAAATAAAAACCAAACTTTTCTCTCTTCTGAAGGTTTCTCAAAAGTCGGTCAATCAGTCTTTCTTTCAATATTTTTGGATTGTAAGACGCGAAAACGACACTTTTTCGGCTATTTTTTTTTAGAATTAGCAGACGACAAACCAGCTAAATTAACCCATGACTTAACTGCTCGAACACTCAATCGACTAATGTGTTACTCACGGAAACGTCTTTAATTGTGTTCGACATCTACGTGAAAAAATGTCCGACTTGGACTATTCGCTTCTATAACGTTTTAATCGCAAAGTCTTAATTCATCGCCGTCGATTGGATTGCTTTCATTTCTTATATCTATATACTTTTTCCAACGGTACTTGTCAAACAGAAGGGATCAGGTTGCTCGAAAACTAGACATTATTAGACATCGAAAATTTGAATTTAAATACGTGTGCAAACTGATACAAACGAGCTTGTACACGATAGTAGGAGAAAATCGTACAGAAAGGAAAGGAAAACTTTGTCGTGCATAGAAGTGAAGGGTAAAGCAGACAAGGTGGAGAGAAGAGGTGAACTAGGTGATAGGAGCGGAAGATAGATAACGCCAAAGTAACAGAATGGTATTTAGTTTGTTTAACAATAAAGGTCTATGAGCAGCTGAAACATGAGGCTCACGAAACCAAATTCCAAGCTGTAAAGAGCAGCTACATTTAACAGACGCAAAGAGAGAGAGAGAGAGAAAGAGAGAGAGAAATTAGTCAGCTAAATAGATATGAATGCTGTAGTTACGATTCGATTTTAGAAACTAGCACACTGAACATTTTGAAGATGAAAAAGTAGCGCTCATAGTCTTGAAAATTTTGTGATAACGACTGATGGAACTAGTGATTGAAAAAAAACTAATTTCTTTGCTCAAGAGATACCTTGATTTTGCTTGGCACAAAAAATAAATTCTAAGATTGAAAAATTAACACGCTCTTATATGCGTAAAGGCTTACGATGATCTTAAATCCAATCAAAGTTCGGGAATAGTTATATGCAATAGATAAACACAGTTTTTTCTTTCTTAGGGTGAATCTCATGGGTATCTAGTAATTTTCTCATTATTATAGATTTGAAAGACTTTATGCGCCCTTTTTATCATTTAGTTCGTAAAATGACAAGTCTCACTAAGCATAAAAATTTGTAAAACTCACCAATTGTTGTGAGAACAGTCAGCGAGTAAAGAAAAGCCCGAGCGAAATTCCACTCGTATTTGACTATTTTTTCACCGATGACATCGTCACTGTTGCCACTGGTGCCTGCATGCATGGGTGGTATTTGCTCCCCTAAACTGTCCGTCAACGTTCTTACCACCTGCTCTTGAAAGCGAGTCAATTCTTCGTTTGCTAGTCTCGTCCAATTTTCACGGTATAATATGTTTAATTTTTCTGTCGTGATCCATAAATTTTCAACAGTCAAAGTTCTTGCTGCGTTTATCTGAAAAAGTCAAAATCAAAAATAATGCAATGAAAAATAATTATATACAGTAACGTTTTATATCAACGTAATTTCAAAGAATAAAATTATCTTAAATAGAAACTTTATCTTCCATTACGAATAGGATATTTTTAGTAGTCGAATAGGACACCATAGCGCCTATCAATAAAATATTGAGTGAAAATTCATAAACATTTTTAAGAAAATGGTCTCCTATGGTATTCATAGAATATTTACCGGTGACCAAAAAGTCACCAACTTTAAAGCGAACAATTTAAGCGAAATGCCGTGCATTCGATAAAAATTTAAAGAAATATCGAAAAAGAATTTGAATGAACTTACCCGGTTAAGCCAAGTGGAGTTTTTTATATTAACTCTGCCAGAGCCTGGAATGGTCGCTGCTAGCATCTGATGGTCGGGAGATTCCTCGGAACGCTCCAGATACAAGAAGATGAAACTACCAACTAAAGTATAAAGTACTAGCAGTGCACAAATGGCGAGGTTAATGAGGAAGCCTTTGAGGAATGAGTGCCGACTGGCTTTGTCAGGAGCGCCACCGAAGCAAAGGCAACGAACCTGGCCAGTCTGCATCTGCACGGCTTTGCAACTGGGCACGTGATCGATTCCAGGACCCGCCGTAACATTATTCGGACGTTTGAGCGAAGACGTGTTTCCATTATTGGCGTTCTTGAGACCCTCGTAAGCTCTGTAGCAGCCGGCAACCCGGGGATTGCCAGAAGCGTCTTTATCCATGGCCACAGCGATGGCACAGCCGGGCTCGTGCTGAACCACTTCCTGATGCACCTCTTCCTCTTCCTGGTAAGGGCTGTGCTGCTGACAATTTTGGCTAGGTCTGAATCCGTCCTCCTCTTCTTCTTCTTCTTCTTGCTGTTGATGAGCAGAGGGTGTGCGTTGCTCGTAAGGATCGACCACAAAGTAAGTGGAAAAGCAGACGTCGCACGAGTCTGAGCTTGACTGGGCCAATTCAACGGGATGCTCGCGGAACGTGACTCGCTTTTCGCCGTGTCTCTGCAGCTTGTTACTAGTTGTAGTTTGTATATGATGTTGATGATGATTATCCGCTGTAATCGGATTTGGCGGCGCCAAGGCCAGTTGACCGAGCTCGCTGCCCTGGTGCTCCAGTGCGACCGAATTGTCTCCAGTGGCTGCCAGCCAAGCGTAACCTTTTTAGGACGATGACCTACACATCAGCTCGCATGACTTAGTAATTTTTATTATGAAAACTGTTTCGGAGGAGAAACGTTAACTGAATCTACAGAAAGTCTTTGTCTTTCTTAAAGGAGGTAATGACTAACTATAAAGACTGAGCAGTTCAAGGCTATCGTTTTCTGAGCTCGCACATATAGATCCCTGAAATCTGTGTGCTAGCCGGTGAAAAAGTGCTCATGCCATCCATTGCTAAATGGTTGCTCAAACATTTACTAGAATGACCTCGTTGTTCGTAAATGATGATGAATTGTTCCGTTATTATGACGATGATCGGATATGCTGAAGAGACTAGCGGTCACACTTATCGACACTAATCAAAGCTCGAAGGCACTGTTCATGTTTATTTACTCTTCAATTGAAAACACGGAGATTTTACGAAAAATCAACGTGTCAACTTTCTCAAAAATAATTAATGAATACTGTCACGTTAATTCATCACTCGTACGCGCTCGAATTTAACGCTCTTTCTAAAAGTTTTTTAAAGTAAAGACAGACGCATACACGCACCCGTGTATGCATATTACAAGAGAATACGTCAGTGTATTTCTTGAACGAAGATAGAAAAAATTGTGCTTATTCGAGGTAGATGCGGCGCAGTTTTGGCCCCTCTCTTCGGTCACATTCAAAGCTTAGTTGTATCCTGCTCCAACAGTGACTTTTCTGCATGCAAATGATTATGAATGCATATGTATTGTTAAATTGTTGTCGCTCTTTTTCGAGCCGACAGGATGCGCCAACTTCGTAGCCGGAGTCGTCGGTGCCTTTGTCGTCCTTGTCGTCGTCGTTTTGTCTCGTAGACGAAGTAGATATCCATGCCGTACTGCACAATATTTTCTTAACCTCAACTTCAATCTCATGTCTCATATAATTTCACGACTTGCATTTGAAATATCTTTTATCATCGATTAACTTGGACTTTTTTCACCGGACTTTGATCATTTTTCTGCGCTATCATAGTTTATCTGTAACATAAAAAGTAACATTTAACATTAGTATCAGTCAATAGGTGAATATGTCAGGTATAAATGTATTAATTTTAAACTTTGTTTATTGTCACGTAAATCTGGAAGTGTAATTTTTAACAAATAGATTATTCCTTGCTCTCTATATCGCCTTTATAGCCTAAATATAATAATCATTTCGTTAGTATTATTATTAATTTGATTACTACGACCTATATCGTGATGGACTAAAGCTAAGGGAAAGGGAAATTTTAGGCTCAAGGAGCCTAAATGAGCAAAAGCCTTTAGTCAGAGGTTTACGCAAACGTGATTAGGCAATATTATTACAAAATCTTGTGATTAGTAGACACGCTTGATTGTTCAATTTTAGTTCTCGGCGATTCCTAATACATTCTCTCGTTCCAATTAACTGCGAACTCTAAGGCCCAACAAATTCGAGGGCCGAGATAGAATTCACTGCTCACTAAAGATTGCCTAATTAACGAATCCCAAGCCGATCTCTTTCTTTCTGTCTCTTTCAGATGCAAGCCTGAATCACGGTTAGTTTGGTGGAGGCGCTATCGTAGTATCATATGTAACTTTTCTCATGCCTTTTTCCCACTTGAACGCATAGGCTCGTAAACTTGGAGTAGGAATTGAGTGTAAATAGTTCGTTTATTCCAACATTGAGAAATCCATAATTTATTCTTTTCACCCGACTGCCTTAGACGAACCCTATTTAAAAATTTTATTTGAAATATATCATGGAGCAGCGTTGCAGTAACATTATCTTTTAATTTTCTTAAATTGAATAAAACACAAGTCTGTAAACCAATTTGTAAAAGATTGCGTGAAATTAAAAAAAAATTACTTTAGCACGATCGAAGTTACGTTGACTAACGACATCTTAATTTTAAACATTACAGTAATTTCATATTTCATATTTCCATAAGATTTATGAGAAAATATAAAATTGTTACATTACCAAAAGGTAAACATTTTTCGATTCGGACTTTAATTTTCCAATGTACTCATTAAAACACATACATACTAAGTGAATGCACCATTTTTGACTGCATTATGGTTGACCTGATACATTCCCAAAAGTTGATAAAACAACTGATGATTAGTTAATGCATTACAAACCTCGATTAAAGTCTAAAACTTTAATATATAGATCTTCACACTGAACGTTTTGATACATACGAGACTAATTTGGAGTCTCCAAAAAATGATCGATCCAACGTCATATAGTTCTTATGAAAGTATAAAGCACTTGTATAAACTCACTCTGGGTATAAATACATATAGTTATTGGAAAATACAATCGATAAAAGCTATTTAGTCAATATAGCAGCGCTCGTCAGCGGAATCTACGGAACAGATGGACAGTTTGTGGTGTATAAGAATAAACTAATCAAAGAGGAGTAAATTTAACTGTCGGTAGAATGATACCAAAATGAGAAGGATGCAGATTGAGATAAAGAGAAAGTAAGAAAAGAAAGAAATAATTTCCTACTATGGCGTTTCTAAAGAGATATCGTGTAAACACATTAAAAAAGGAAGAATAAGCCCTCTATTTCTTGAATGACATAATCTAACTTCAATGCAATGACAACAGATTATATTGGGAAACACAGGTCCGTGGTTGGTCGAGTTTTTGAATATCATTTGCATAATCTCAATGAAACTTCATTATAGGTTTTTTTTATCGTAGCGCCTTTATGCGATGTGGCACGATGTACCGTTGTCGTAGGCACACGTTGAAGCTGTAAGTTATTGCTTAAGCTTAAGCAAAACTCGATAATATGATAAGCCACATAATGACATAGACTGAGTTTAAGCTCGAATTATAATTCGACAATCTGTAGATTGGTTGAGTCATTAAAAATGTATACAAACATTAATCAAAATAAGCTTCGTGTATGCATGTGTATGTCTGTGATTAAAGGCGTGCATGTGTACATATAAGTATAATTGTATCATTACGTGTGCATTCACAAATATAGTAGCCTACAAAATTATGATATTGAGCATTTCAGCAAATCATATACAAAAGCGTGAATGAATGGAATTCCTCGAATGCTTCTCGGCAAGGCAAACACTCAATAATTATGTTCCTTTGCATTTCACTAACTCGTATAAATATGCAATCCTTCCGTTTATTCTTTTAAAAATTATTCAATTATGTAAATCCACATTTCCATACTTTATACTTAGAAAACTTTAGCTATATGAAAAAGTATATTGTACATTCTCATACTTGCCATATTTCTGGAATTCCTGCGAAAATATTATTTCCATCGATTGAGAGAGAAAGAATTCATATAGATGTAAGACGCGTTTTAGTTTACACATTTTCTGATTATCAAAAAATGAATTCAATGAACTTGCAAATCTGATCTAACGCTGGTAGTGAACAATGGTAACAACAGAGATCATACGATCATTGTCTCTCGAAGAAAAAGCTGAGGCTTTAAACTGTAATTTACGTCCATACGCAATACAATTTAATTCTTATTCTTAGTGCGTAATAAAAATATAATTCGATTTGCTTATTTCGACAAAAATATAGCAAAGAAGTATCTTTCTCCAGCTAGAGTTTTCCCCCGTTTTACCATATAATTGATATTTATTATCAATATCGATTATTGTTTACAAGTCAAAGTTTGAAGACGTTAAAAGCTATGATAACTAAAAACAATTTTTTTTTGTTCATGCATTTTTTCTAAAGTAGTTGTTCAATACGACCAACCCTAAATTTGAGAATGGGAAGGGGAAAAAAGAGCTATACAAAGCGAAAAACGCTATTGTAGCTAAGAGTTAGAGAAATGAGAGGAGCTGGATAGTAAAATGGGAGTGGGCGAAGAAAACGAGAATATTCAATTTAAGCCAGCGTTGCCGCTGCCACTCTTTCAAACCACCTGTGCTCGTCTTGGTGACTTTTAAATTTTTACTTCTTCGCTGTTCGCTTTCTTTATTGTACCTTCTACTTACAGATAAATGTTTATTTGATTTTTCTGCTTAGCTCGACTGCTGCCACTGCACTGCTCTATATTTATGCTCGAGAAAGTCGAAACG
The DNA here is from genome assembly GCF_000599845.2 of Trichogramma pretiosum. NCBI lineage: Eukaryota > Metazoa > Arthropoda > Insecta > Hymenoptera > Trichogrammatidae > Trichogramma > Trichogramma pretiosum. The sequence goes on from NW_019640824.1 coordinate 672,452, forward strand.
AGGCAGTGAGTTAGGCGATCGAAGGATATTTACTCGCTAGTCGCTTTTCTTGCTAGACCAACTCGTTGGGGTTTTACTGCTGCGACTGTTGCCAGCTCTTGGTAATGTTCAAATTCTGCCCCCGCACAACTCCCTTACATAATTTTTTCCCTTACTTGGTACGTGCACACCTTATACCAGTTGTAGGTTCTACGTAAGCTATAATAATAATCTCGAGAAAAAATGTACGTTGAATTTAAACGAAAAATGGAGGGAGAGAAAAACAGATATAACGGTACTCGGTAAAAATCGTCAGAAGTACAATGTCACTAGAATCAACGAAAAGTCCAGGAAATTTTCTACAAACACTCGCGTACGCACGTGTACATCAAAAAAGCATCAAAATTTTAACAGAGATGAGTAGAAGGAATGAGAGACCATAGTCAAGTTGCTAGTGATATTTGTTTGTATATGAACCGCACTGCGTGTACAGAACTTCGAAGCTGAGCAATTGCTCGTAAAACTTGGACTACTAATCGCCTAGTTTTAGCCCCTGTAGGCCAAATAGTTAAAATATAGAACTAAGCTAGCTATGCAGTGCATCAGGTCCTCATCTAGAATGTTTACAGCACGAAAACTTTGGTGTCTGTATTTAAAATCGTTTCATTTGTCCGCCCAGTTTATGTAAATTATATGTATATTATATATCTATATTTATAAGAGAGAATTCCATATTAAGTTTGTCCGCAGATGCACGTGTATACATAATTTTTTCGCCTAGCCCAGAGAAATAATTTTCTATCCTCTGTTTCTCTCGGTATCTCTCTCTCTCTCTCTTACTCTATGTCGCTTTTCCTTGCACGTACAAATATAAACGCTCGAGCACTAAACTATGTACATAAATTTAAATGTTTCTCAGGTCACTTGATACGATACTAGAGCTCACTAGGAGAGAGAACTTGTGTGTAAATGTGGATGTGCGTTGGAACAGTGGGCGCGTGCGCGTGCAAGTATAGGGCTGACTCAATTGGAGCATAACTACTGAAAACACGTTTACACTTGCTCGGTGTACAATGCTTGGAATGCCTTCATATGTATCTGTGCTCAGTTATCTTTTCACATACATACACTATCGCAGCTTATATCAGAGTTTGTACAAAATATACTTTACATGACCGATGAAGAGCAATCCATCCACAATGAAATTAGACACACTCTAAGAGCCTAATAATAAGCGAGTTCTTTGTTTCTACCTATTACCAGAGAGTAGGAGGGAGAGAGAGAGATAGAAAGAAAGCAATTGGGCTTTTTAGTTCAGATCATTCGAAGGATCATTGATGGATGATTTTGCGTAGTATTGCTCGGTACAGAGATAGAGAGATATGTTTATTTCGGCCATAGGGTAAAACCCTATGTGGCCTTATTTTCATTTACAAAAACTTACATAATTAATAACAAAATATTTAGCTTGAAATAACGCGTAAGATTAAATTTAAAGACTTTGGCATATTTGGTAACACTTTTAAAAAGTGTTGCGTGCGCAGAATACATTTTTTTGTATCAAATTTTACTCTTTTAGCCTGAGCGTGTAGAAAGACAGAGAGATAAGTTGACTGCGTTCTCTTTTGGTCTCTGCATTTTTCTGTTAGTGCCCATGAATGGGTATGAATGCATCTGAAATTATCACACTAGCAGAAGTACATATGGCTAGTCATAGAGCGAAGAGAAACGAAACAACCACGCATTCCTCATGTGTACAAATATGTAAATATAAATGTATATCTTGAGCTCGTTGTATCGCACACCATTATTCATCTGTGTACACGAAACTCGAATGCAAATCAACTGTGTCCCCAGGGGATCAGGAAGAGAAGCGCGCAGCACTTTCAATAGCGCTATTGCAGTGAGTAATTAATCAGAAATCCAGCATCAAGTTGGCCTCTCTTATAGATTAGCAAGCCGAGCTGTTAACGAAAACAGAATTTGAGCTTTTTCTTCTTACTATCAACATTATTCATTCAGGACGTGCACTCGTTCGGTGAATGGCTTTTCTCGCTGCCTATTGTATCGTCATACGCGCCTACGCGTAAGGATCAGTGTGATTTTTTAATGTAGAACTTTTTTTCCAATTTCAAAGTTCTATAAACTTTTAAGCAACACCGGCAACACGAGTTGTCGAGTCACCGGGCAGTAGTACGAGCACACATAACTGCTTGTCGTCACCCGATTGACTGTTAAATGAGGAGGAACGTACGTAGGCGGCCACAAGCGCCATGTGGGATCCTATATAGAGATGCGCGTATAGGTTGAAATAGGCAGTAGCTGGAACGGCAATGTCCTTTGGCCCCCGCGCTTTTACGCCAGAACAACTCGGCTGTTGGCTGCGCTTATATACAAAGGAAGTTCGCTCGAGAACAAACAACTACTATACATTTTCTTTGCCCGAGCTATGTACTTCGAAACGAGCTATCAGCAGGCGCGTTGCTAACAGTTGCAGATGTTCCAAGTTTACTCTACGTTACGCTCACCACCGAATCCGTCTTTCATTTTTTTCTCCTCCCTTATTTTGTGGCTACTGTATCTGCATATTCTGTATCCAGTGGGATGCATCTGCGGAATGCAGTCAAGAATAACATGTGCCTGTAATGACAAGCTAAGTGTTCTCATAATATGCATGAAAATAGAGATTAGCCGAAAAATAGAGCGATCAATAATGGATGATAATTAATGAGTTGAAAGTGGAGAGCAGTCGAGATGCTCGGAAATGTTTCGACCTCGATCTTGTGTTGCTACATCGCTCTCGCATTAGACGCAGAGAATCTCCGGTCGTTAACGCAACACGTATGCTTACGGTTTGTCAGCGAGCTGCATCGAATATCGCAGTAGTAGTAGCAGTGGAAGCCACTGCTGCCGATTCGAGGAGCGTGTCTAATTCCCTTCGAAGGTGCGATACGACGATAGCCTTGCGCTACAGATGTCATATTGCGGCGCGAGCTATTGCGTTGCGCACGCTTGCACACGCACTACACTGATCGATGCCACACCTATGAATCGCCACAGTAGCCCGTGCAGATTTCACCCCGCTCCTTTGATGAATTACACGCTTACACGTGTGTACACGGGCGCGCTGCGCTATTTACGATTAGGCGCAACTGCAGCGGAGCCGCTGCGCAGCGTGAATGCGCTCGCTACAAAATGGATCTTACTCGTGAAAGCTATCAGATATTGACCGACGTTTTCACGTCATTGTCGTGCCGAGCCGAGACTGTTCCTCGCGAAACAAAGAGCCCGCGTGACTCAATGCCTTTACCGATGTGACCCGTACTTTAAACTGCATCACTACGTACGTTCTATTGCGCGCCAGCCGACCACCGACGACAATCGACGACCGACGCGCATCACCGCACTCCCGACATTTTTTACCACGTGAAGTGCCTCCTATCACCTGAAACATTAACAACTGCAGATACATATGTAAGCTGTGTGTGGTACACGCTCACCATAAGAGATGTCAGCACAATAGGTAGCAGAAGAGAGAATAAAAAGGAGGCCGCGGTAGCTGTGGGGCTTGAGCTCTTGCTTCTCAACCGAGAAGTCAGGGGTTCAAATCCCGGCGGTGGGCTGGTTTTTTCCCGAGGATTTTTTCTGCGGGGTTTGCACCGTTGGGTGTAATCCGTGGAAATTTTCCTTGGAAAAAAGCCGGTGCACTTCAACTGCGGTCTCTGGTGTTGGGGGTCACACCATTATCAAAGCGTAACCTCAGTGGTATGGGAGGCGCAACCATATCGACTATAGGTACACGCTAATACACTAACACACACACTTACATATACACGCAAGACCCACCGTTAGGTAGAACGGCGAGGTTGGCCAATTAGCCTAGTAGCAGAAAGGGCCGTAATCAACTAAAAAAAAAAAAAAAAAAAAAAAAAAAAAAAAGAGAATAAAAAAAGGAATTCTAAGAATCCCACGCGTTTATAAACTCTCATTAAAAATAGAGAAATAAAGTATAATTTAAAATTACTTCAATTCATTTATTTAATTATTAAAAGTTTTAAAATAGACAAAAAGAGTAGGTGACTGTAGTTGAAAGAGAGAGAGAGCATTAACATTTAATTGTTGATTCTCTTTTCCTAGGTTACTAACACAATGTAAATAGTAGTCTAATTTATAATAATTTAATCTAATTTAATTCATGTAAATAAACTCTTTACCTAGACGAATCAAATTGAGTTTTTGCTCGCATCCTCCTAACAACATCTTATACATATACTTGGCGTTCGGGAATAGAATTCAACGACAGAAAATAAAATAACCATATTCAGTCGTTTTTGGCACTTCAACGTGTAGGACTGACGCATCAATGTATGGGGATTGACTCCCCCTCCCATCCTTTTAAAAGCATTAAACCACTAGTGACAGAAGAGCAACTAGCATGAGTAACGCGATAAAAAGCTTAAATGCCCAAAATAAAAATTTAAATCAAGTACTATTGCCTCCATAAAAAAGAGCGCATCTCAAATCCTGAATAATGAGGCGTTACATATGTAACTGGCCCTTATAATATACCTCTTTGCTTTGCCCAATACTTCGTCTAATTTATAATTGGTAGTTTGTATCGTAAATTACTATTTAAATTGGTCGCTTTGTTCTTGTTTAATAGGAAATTTTCTCCCCTCTTCGATTCCTTATTCGCAAATTCAATATTCAAATTAAATAAACAGATACACTCGAATTTCTGAATGAATCTAATGTATACATTTGGGTAAAAATTAGATTTAACTCTATAAATCGATAGAGCGATGTTTCTGACTATCTTACATGCCTTTTTTGCCCATTCAAACTTGCCCCGAAGTGAAATTATAGAAAAAAACGTGTCATCCACTTTTGGGTACAAGAGCTGTAAGTTCTTTCGTTAAAATCGGTCACCCACAGTCAGAAAGCTTTCATCGTCACTTGTTATTTATAAAATTAGCAAATCTGATTTGAAAAATACATGAGAAGAAACGGAAAAAAATCAGTCAAATATGATACGTATTTGTGATGTATATGAGTAACTTTTCATCCAAATCTCAATCTTTCTTCGAGTATTTCGAAAGCTTGAACGTAAAGTTGGATAAAAAAGATAACGTACATTTTTGGCGAACAGCTGTATCGAAAGTTTTATTCGACAAAGTGGTGAATGAATATTTTCTAGCAACTGCAATGCAACAAAAAAAAAACGAACTGCAAGTATAAAATTCAGTAGAAACAAAAGAAAAATTGATACGCACTAGGACGCTTTTGCACGAAGAACTTTTATTTCACAGAGAGAAGAGAGAGAAAGAAAGAGTATATAGCACTCGGTGCGTTTGCTAGTACACCGCCCGTTGCTGCGCGCTTTAGCCGACGCACCAATATGCACGCGTACAGAAAACTAGACAGTTAGAAAAAAAGGAGAGGCAAAAACAAAAAGGCGAGCCACGTAGAAGAGAAAAAGAAAGAGGGAGGCTGCTAAGATACAAGACGTTCCGTGGCACTGTGGTGTGGCATCGGAACCCACTTCAATTCGCCCGACCTCTCGACTTTTCCAAGCTCTCTTTTACACGTTCCTTGTCTTTTATTTGATTTACTTTTACGCGCTGCTGCGACGCGCCGTTCCCGCCACGGTGTGCTGCTTGTAATACATAGAGACAGAATGATATGTTTCTCGAGTGACGACTAGCTCGTTCATTTTTCATCTATCTCTTGCGCGCAACGCTATCATATCGTTACTTTTATCTACCTCCTTATGTAACTTTCTTTTTATGCATTTACTTCTATTGTCTTTTGACGTATACCAACCTCTGTCATTTCTTTATTTTTTTCCTGCAAAACCACTTTGCTCTCTTCGTAATATTAAACTAGGACACATCATAAGCTCGATTCATGAAGTGTTCAATAATTTATAATTTCTTTGTAATAAGATACAATTCAAAGAAAATGGCTAATTGTTTATTACGCCGGAGATCATAGTATATTTTCTCCAATAATAAATGATGAGTTTAGAGTGTCTCTGTTGACATAAATTTTCTCAAACTTTCATTTCACGATTTGTAAATATGATTACATGTATAAGTTACCTAGTTCGATGTGTAACATCATTACAAAACAATTAGTCGTTGATCAAGTTCCGAGTGATAAACATGGACTTCAGTGATGTATATAACTCTGATGTCAGGTAATTTTTGTTTCGTGAGAATGAAATTTAAAAAAAATGGCATAATACTTTATATTATTGGGAATATTGCAGAGTGAAGGAGGAACCAAATGATGTTTCCCCAATTGAAAATGAAGATTATATGATAATTGGCAATGCACGCAATGCTAAAACCGACGAATTCTCGAGTTTTTGTCGAGAAAATTTAGTAAGTGTTGATGTGGGACTGTTTAGTCAATATTTTTATCAAGTAGTTTTACTAATTTCATTTCCAGATTCATGGGCTTCGAGAATATGATGAAAATTCGCGACCTAATAACGATTTGGAAATAGAATTCGAATGTAAGGACGAGAAGCTCGGCATTGACTTATTAGTAGTTAAGAAAATCGAAGACGATTATCCAGATCATTTGCAGTACATGAAAAATAGTTGCGATTATCAGACTCAAAAAAAAATTAAAGAAGAAATTGTTGACGAGGTAAAAGAGGAATTGAATTGGGATGGTGAACTCAGTGATGCATTTGATGCACATGAAAAACCATTTGCTCAAAATAGTCTATGTAAAACCCAAACTGATAAGGCACGCAATCGTACCAAATATCCATGTAATGTATGCGGTAAAAAATTTTCACAAAAAGGTCATCTCAAGATCCACATCGATGCAGTTCATAATGGAGTCAAACATACGTGTGTTACATGTAAAAAGACATTTGCACACAAAAATACTCTCAAAATGCACATCAATGCGATGCATAATGGTATGGCACCTACTTGCGAAAAGTGCGGAAAAAAATTTCAAACGAAGGCTAACCTCAAGATTCACATCGATTCAGTACATAATGGTGTTAGACATGCGTGTAGTATATGTGAAAAGACATACGTACGAAAAGAAGATCTCAAAGTCCACATCAATGCGATGCATAATGGTGTTAAACATGCGTGTGGTGTATGTGGAAAAACATTCACCCAAAAAGGAGATCTCAAGAGGCATATCGAGGGACATAATGGTGTTAAACATACGTGCGTTACGTGTGGAAAGACATCACACAAAAAAAAAATCTCAAAATGCACATCGATGCGATGCATAAAGGTAAGCAACCAACATGTGAAATATGCAGAAAAACCTTCTCAACTGAGACTTCACTCAAGATCCACATCGATGCAGTTCATAATGGAGTCAAACATACGTGTGTTACATGTGAAAAGACATTCACACGCAAATATACTCTAAAAATGCACATCGATGCGATGCATAAAGGTACGGTACCTACTTGCGAAGTGTGCGGAAAGAAATTCTCAACTAAGACTAAACTCAAACTCCACATGGATGCAGTGCATAATAAGATAACTCATGCATGTGATACATGTAGCAAAATATTTACGCTGAAATATAATCTTAAGAAACACATCAATGCGATGCATAAAGGTATGGCACCTACTTGCGAAGTGTGAGGAAAGACATTCTCACTAAAGGGTAATCTTAAAAAACACATGAATTTGATGCATAATAAGACCACTTATTGTAATACTTGCGGCAAGATATTTTCACAAAAAGATCGTCTTATAATTCACATTAGAACACAGCATGGAGATATTGATCACGCAAGTGTTTAATGCGGAAAAAAATTTACACATAGGAGATATCTACATATGCACGTCAAATGTATGCATGATTTCAATACCCAAGCACGAGATCAATGCAAAAGATCTTAAAACGTACCTATCAATACCGCGCAAAATGATTAAACATCGAGACAAATGAGTGGTTATAAAACTGTCATTGAGATAGCTCATCACTCACGCATTACCACCCAATAATAAATGTGTTAAATGTACATTGAAATTTTGTAAAAAACAATTACTATTATATTTTGGATCACTTCTATGTTTTCCGTCTGACTGCTTAAGAAACGATTAAGTTTTAAATAAATTAATAAACTTTTTATTACAAAAAAAAACATGATGTTTCATTTCAATCAATCTATCTATAATTTTTATCAATCTGTACAGTTTTGTTAAACATACAAATCATGAAATGAGGATTTTTGCAGAAGATGTATCTTGCATAAAATGTTAAGTTAATTATTCATAATCGCTAGTTTTTTTTAAAATAAATGAAGTATAACGCTAAGCACTTAAACACACACAGACACAGACACACACCTTATCTGTCCTGTATGAATTAATATATGTTATATACTTTACTCTGGCCTAAAAAGCAAAAAGCTGCGTCCACCCCTAGTGAGCACCGACTTATATTATGTAACGGCGTGATATTGATTATTATTAAAACATCGGCAGCGACGATCTATATGTACTATACGTCCCAAAGAGCAGGTATATACAATGTATGTATCTTTTTTGTATTTATTACACTATTTATTACACTAGTGGCAACCATAGTTACAAAATGCTGAGCGACTGAATGTTAAATAATAAAATAGCATATTATATCAGTGTAATATTTGTTTCAGCCTTATGAAATTAATAACAGTAGCTTCAATGAGTATCACAATAAATCTATATTTCAATGAGTTTTTTGTGCATGAGTTATCGCAGTTAGAGTAAAACATCAAAAATTAGCAATATCGAATGTATACGAAAATAGTTATTTATGTAACAAGTGCCCAAAAGGCGTTTTTGGGCACGGGTGTGCGCAAAAAGCTGGGCACGTGTTGCATACAAAATTTTATGCAATAGTAGGCGAAAAATACGTTCATTTAAATGAGGCGTTTTACCGCACACCCCTGTCCCAAATGAGGCATTTTACCGCACACAAGTGTCCAAAAACGCTTTTTGCGCACTAAAAAATGGGCGAAAAAAGACATTTTTCGTCATACTATTGCATAAAAAAATCACCCATAAATAACCCATATAATATATGTAAAGAAATATTATTTCTTTAAATAATTTAATCCTCGTTACAGCGAGGTGTAGAGTGGGGAGCTCTGCGTATAAATTGTAGAATACAGAGTATTGTATCATTAGTTATACGGTTGTAAGCAAGATCGGCAGTTAACTTTAAATGTCGTTTCTTGTGTTTATCTAGGTAAGAAAGTTTATATGGTAATATAATTGTAAATAGTGAATTTGTTAATAAATACTTGTGTTTATCTAGAAACCATTGAAGAATTGCCGATTTTAAGTTAATACCTTATATATATATTGCAAAATTTCCACACGAATATTGATGCAAAACTCAAAATTGCATAGAAATGCATTTTTGTGCTACCCCAACCTAAAATAACATTTTGCTCCCGCTGAGCAAAACCAAAATGTTACTTTAGGCTGGGGGATTCACAAAAAAATATACTATTTTAGCATATTAGGATACACGGATGTTGCTAAAAAAGTATACAGCACTCCGTCAACACCTTAAGAGTGCTATGTAAAATTTTCAGATCGATTGGTTTATCCTTGCATGAGTTATAGCAGTTAGAGTAAAACATCGAAAATTAGCAATATCGAATGTGTACGACTTTGCTGCGCTCAGCATCAATTAAAAAACAGAGTTTTTCTAACGAAGAGCATTACTTTCTAGTATCTTCAACGACAACTAGGTCATTTTGGAATGCAAATATTTCAATGCTTGCTTGCATGCAGCCTATTCAAGTTACACTCTAGTAAGGAGCTAAAGCGAGCTGGAAGGCTCCTTCTAGTACTCCTGAGAGAAGAAACAACACGTGACTCGAGATCTTGAATTGTGTTAAATATCAATTGTTACATTAAATTACATTAGAGAGTATTGCGATCTGCTCAAACTTTGTTCGTGCATGAAAATCATTTGATTAACTGGTGAGTGTCTTATATGGTGTCATGCTGTTTGTGATAATGGCGTCAGTGCTGTTGGTGCTAATTTATACTTACACGATGTGTTAGGGTTAAAATTAATTAATTGAGCGGTGGACTTGCAAAAACAGTAACCACAGCACCTGATTTACGCATAAATAAAGAAAAAATTTAAAAACTCTCATTTGTGCGTTCTAAACAGAAATTGGGAATTTTGAAATTCGACAAGACGAAATGATCTCTACTACTTTTTTGTTCTCGAAAATTAGACTTGCATTGATCAAAAGCCAAAGAACATTTAGGCTCATGAATAAAGCACCAATATGCTCTCAGAAAATTCTTACTGGTTTTGATTAGTGCTACGGAGCTTGGAATTATACCGAACGCCCCCATCTCGGCTATAGATGCTTATCACCATTAGCAAAATTAGTATGTTCATGAGTATACTTATGTTCATGTGAGCGGATTCATTCGCGGTCATCGCTTTATTAGCTACTCATTTTGCTCCTGTTACTCAACTTTATTCATCCTCTCACTCCTATATCTTATGACTGATATTGTCTGAATAGTATCATTTCTTTACTTTTTTTTAATGCAATTTACTCATTTAAATATCATTTAAATTACAAAATGGTTCATGTCGTTTTCATATTTTACTTTCACCTAATTCTATCTTAGATTTTTTTAACGCAGTGAAAAATGTTTGCAGTACTTTAAAACCAGTCAAAGAGAGGTAGAAGTGATAGAGAAAAGGGAACGATTTACCTAATCGTATTATACAAATTTGGAAGTTTTCAGTACTGTCGTATAGAGGCGTGGCATTGTAGTCTTCTAAGTGTGAAAATTTTTCTTACTTTCTTAAGGCACGAACGCTCAAGGGATTTAAGATCGGGGGGATTGTAATCAAATATACGAGATTCAAATGTCACTGCGCATTCGCACGCCATTTTTTTGTGACTAACATCTAATGAAATATTTCTACAGAACTGTAGTTGAGACGAATAATATCTTGCCACCTAGTATCCTTGACATTTAACTTTAATTTTTAAAAATTGCTGATTAAGATATTTATTGTAAGTTTTTCTCTTCAGTTATTGCACATTTAGTCCTCAGTAAAAATCGATTGCAATACTCCAAATTATTATTCATATTTATCGTAGCAAAACGTAACCTCAATTTATGGCATTATCTTCACAAACGCGTAGGCCTCCAAGATGTGAGCCAACAAAATGAAAGTATAAACTTGAGCCCTCGAATTTTTCAGGTGACAAATTTTCAAGAACTGCTACTGAACAAGTGCAAACACACATGTAGCACATATTTAACGTATGTATAAATGTGGCCTAGTTTCAGCAAGCAAGCGAAAAAAGAGAGACAGGTAGAAAGAGAGAGAGAGAGAGAGAGAGAGAGAGCAGCCCTAAAGGTAACGAATGGAGGGCAGAAGAGGAAAGGAAAAAGGCGAATGAATTGATTAACACGATGTCGGTCAGTGACGCTCGAACAAACTAGAGCGATAACGAATATATAGAAGCAAGCAAGAGATAGAGGTATGTATGAAGAGGAAGAGAGAAAGGGGGAGGTGCTAGTGTTGTGAACTGTAAACTCGAAAAGTCGGTGAGTAGATCTAGATGTTTAATATTGGAGAGTGCAAGGGTAGCTTCATCAGCACCACAGCTCTGCTCTGTGGGTATGGAATACTAGATTTAGCCGAGATACCAATCGAGTAATATAACCATCTAAATGCGTCGATTTTTTTGTTATTTTATTTATATTCTCATTCCATTCTTCTTGTTTATGAGCTCGTTCGCAGCCATTTCGTAAGAATTTTTAATTCTCGGTCATTACTGGTATTGATAAAATAAAATTTTATTTAGAAATGTTTGAAGTTAGTCCAGACTCTACCAACATTAAGACCACGTGAATTTTCTGCCAAACCTGAATTGGCTAATTTTTTTTTTTGTTGTATACTAGCACCATTCAGTGCTCTTCATGCACACTAAACATATCTTACTGGTACACGTTATAAAAAATTTACGAAAGGGCACCCCATGGATAGCACGCCATCTATACGAATACAACGACCAAGCACAGCGTTTTTATTTCAATGATACAATCATATCATCACTTTTTTAAGAGAGAATTTTATCGAGTCTAATTGGTCGAGTAACATAAATCTGAACCTAAAAATTTTCGACGCCTAAAAACTTTGTGGTTGAGATAAGTTAAAATTTAAAATTAAGCATTATTTGTAAAAAGCCGCAAATAAAACTTCAAAACTCTGATTAATCGGACATACTAATTTACAACTCGCGTCTGAGGTTGCATGTGCGAATGAGCTTTTTGGGAAAATTTCCAATTATATATTAATTAAGGCGAAACATAGTTCAAGCTATATGACCTACGTGCCAAGCGGTTGGCGTGCCAAAAGTGTAGAAAGGGAGACGAAAGAGAGGGTGCGCGTAGACACCAAAGCTGCTGCGCGTAACACGGTAGAGCTGCGCCAGCGAAGCTCAAATAACAGAACGAGATTTGATTGTCGGCATACGCGGATGGAGCATATCCAACCCAGCAATCGAATAATTGCGGCTGAAATAGCCTCTGCTGCAGCGCATCTCAAAGCTAGTTGCTCTATGTATGCGATCAAGCCCCCAATATTGAAAGGGACTAGCAGCAAAACTACATTCTATAATCCAACCACCAAGAGAAGGTAATATGAATATCGCCTTCTGACAGGCTTTGCCTAGCTATCGTGCCCACACGCTCACACACAAATTTATACGTTTCCTTATCAAAAGAGCGCTTAACGGTAGCAAACAAATAACCTTGGTCATTCATAAGTTGAAGAGTTGCACACACAGTAAACTTTTTTTTTAAATCTATCCAAAGTTAGTTTCGGAGTCTTCATCAAATGTGTCCATGGCTAAATTTATCAACACGTCATTCTGCTAATGTCAGCTTATTATTGGTGTGCAGTTAATTTCCCAAGTCGCATACACTTTCACTCAAAAAAGTAACATTCGTATCTCTGAAGAGTAATACGGGCAGATTTTTCTTTACAATAAAACGCAAGAATTCAAAAAAGTAATTTGTAAACATTACTCATCACAGATTACTTTTTTTTTAAATGGGCCACAGTAAAAGAGTAATTCAATTGGATTACAACTTTTGTACATTAAAAAATAAATATAAATATTATTAGTGCACCAAGGGACAAAGACATAAAAGTGATGGAGGTAAGGTGAAAAATTGTAAAGAACTCAAATGTGTTCTTAATCTTTTTTTCAAGATTTGAATCAATAAAAAATTACTCATAATTTTTTCAGAAATTCTTGAAAAATCATAATGCCAAAATAAACCTTAGCTATGCAGGAATATAACGCACCAGTTGAGTAACATACTATTAAAGATGAATCTTTGGTATGAATACAAATAATCAACACGTAGTAAACACGTAATTAAAAAAATGTTTGTGGTTAATTTTATTAATTTTTAACCTCGGATTTTTTTAACATTTGTGTATGACTCGAAAAACGAGGTTCCGAAAGGTGAACGAAGTGCAGTACATAGTTTTCAAAGCGATGATAAATCAAAAACAATCTTAATCTCTCGACTCGTTCCTTGTAATATACATATTTAATCGCTATAAAGGTCACCCTGATTTTTGGATCAAGTAAGCAACAGTAACCGACCACAAGAAGGTTTCAACAGCAGCTGCAGTACTATAGCTAGGATCATAGAAAAGTTTTTTCAAAAAAATTCCGCAGACTTTGCAACTTTTTCATTCATTAGTAGCGTTCGTATTATAGCTGGCTCTTCTTTTTTTCTCCCTTTTTTTAATCTGTTTTTCGAATAAAGCAAGAGAGAGAAAGAGAGAGAGAGAGGTAGTGAACAATGTGTAGGCGATCAATCACTCATGAAAGAAAACAGTTGAGCTAAAAAAGTTTTAAGTACTGTTACCAATAGGGCCCACGCATAGAAGGAGAAAACTCAAAGAAGGGGGTGCAAGGGAATATCGTCTTTTTATATTATTTATTACGAAAAGTTCACAACTCCTTTTATGTGAGTCAAGAAAGAGAAGAAGAAGAAGAAGAAGAAGAAGAAGAAGAAGAAATAGTAGAAGCAGTACCCTTTCTATTTATCTTGACCAGCTGAACGAAGCTTCGATTTATTCTCTACATTCCGATCGAGATAACCGCAAACTCCGTTTTCTAACTTGTACAAGGCATAGCACTCTCTTTCTCTTTCTAACGTTACTGTAGTAGCAGCTCCTCTTACCGCGGCATAACAAGAATAATATAAGCGAACCCGATAAAGATATAAAAAATATTCAAGTTTTTAGTAAAATTTGAAAACGGAATGAGAATATACAACCGGAGTTGTATAGAATAATTCATAAACAAAACTAAAACACGGCAAGGATATTTTCCCTGAAAATTGGCCCTCCAGAGTTTTTGCTTTCTTGTTATAGTACATAGTATCTCTGCACCCGTATTTACTGCACTATAACTTGAAATTCCGCTTTGAGTATATCGTTCGAGCAACTTATTAGCTCTGAAAATGTGTGCGCAGTTGTATATATTAGCATGCCAATATTTCGAATAGTTTGTATCTCTTTGGATATTAATGTGGTTCAGGTATATACATATATCAGATATGTATATCCATATAAATAGAGAATGACGGAGAGGTTGAGAGTAAGAAAGAGAGAGAGAGAGAGAGAAAGGGAGAGAGATTGAAATAAGAGAAGGAATCAGTAGAAGAAGGAGAGGGGCATGCCACAAAATCCTCCAGAATTCAAATTCGCTTGGCACAGCAGTATTATTACACGTGGATGGGCAGGCGGGTGAGCAAGCGATTCGCAACCGGATAAGAAAAAGCCAGAAGCAGCATGAGAAACGAGTAAGAGAGGAATAGAGGAAGAGAGAGAACACTGAACTGTAGAGAAACCAAAGACAGAGACGAAATTCTACTGGGGAAGAGGAAACGAGAGTGAGAGTGGGGATTTCAGAGCGAGGGCAGGTCTCTACATACATATGTGTGTGTGAACACTCTGTCGGGGCTGTTTCATGCTCCGGAAACAACGTAACGAATGTTCGGCGCTTTGTTGATTTACGCAAGCAAAGCTGGAATGAGAGGGTCCGAGAGAGAGAGAGAGAGAGAGAGAGAGAGAGTAGAAAAATTCAAATACATATCCATGCATCATTAAATATATACGTATAATGCCAGTGAAATTTGCATCATGCTTCAACGTACAATCTCAACATAACATCTAAAATTTCATCGTTACTTTTAGACTTTTTTTACAGCATATACATTCGCACACATCGAATCTCAGTACAAAAAGTTGTTTCGCGAACGTGATGAAGCTGCAAAAATTTACACTCGCTCTTTCTCTTTACCACACGTAACGTAATGAAACTCCGTTTTGCGATAAATTTTTTCTTTCGTTTTCGTGTCCAAGTCCTATACGCTGTGGCAAAGCGTGGAAAAAATAATTCCCTCTCGTTTTTACTCGGCTCTGCTGCTACGACTGCTTTGGTGGTAGTCCGAAACCAGACGAAAAAACAGGCCATGCCCGCTGCAAAACAAAAAGACTTTCCATTCTCCGATCGAGTTGGAAGAAAAAAGGGTAGGAGCGATGTGTGGTAGCAGTGGCAGCGGTACCAAAAAGAAAAAGAAAAAGGTAGAGATAATAACAGAAGAAGAATTCGAAGAAAAGCTCAAGCCTGCTTTTTCATTTTGACTGAAATTCACTGAAAAAATGGGGCATATGTTTCATACAAAATTTATTGACCAAAAAGAGAAGATAACACAATTATATAATGCTACAACCTTAGCCCTTAACCTATTAAAGTTAAAAAAAATTAGAAAAGGTAATTATAAAATAATTTTTTTCTCTTCTTCTATACCGCCTTGAGTCTTGAAAGCATTCATCTTCTTGAAAAAAGTTTTTTCTCTGCTTATATAACCTTACACGCGCCACATATAAAAAGGAAACCTTGGTAAGATTGTAACTGTTGTATAGAGGGATACTATGCAGTGCAGCCAAACTCGAGCTTCAGCACTGTTTTTTGTGTATACCAACGTTACGACTCATATTCGCCTTGTGCGTCAAACTTCTCATGCAATGGCTACTGACTTAACTATACTTGGGTATACGTTAGTAATAAAAGGCAAGCTTCTTATTCGACGAAATTTTCTAGTTGCAAATCAGTGGCGAGGGTGCATATATAACTGTATTGTACTGTCGATTGTACGACCGACTGTGACCCCGGGGCAACATAAAAGAAATAAAGCCTCTTAGGACCGACGATACTATCGGAGAATGACGATGATGTTGACGAGGTGATGGTGATGACGGTGTTGATGATATAATATGTTCACTTAAGAAAATGGACTATACAGGTAATGTAGCTATGGACAAAACAGCGTAACGTGCTTTCTTTTTTCCACATTTTTTTCCGAGATCTTTTAACTACGTTATTAAAGCCGAAGCCTATGGATACGCAAGGATTTGCCTCTCAATATCTTATTCGGGTAAATATTAGTTCAATTTTTATTATACATAAACACACAGCAGCAGCAAAACCCTATATGTTGGCACCTTATGTTGGCTACGCCATTATTGCAACGACTTTGCCCCTGTTATGGACTGCTGACCCATTGTATCCTTAGATCACGCATGTTTTCGCTTTAGTCAACGTCGAGTCTTGGTAAAAAGCACATTTCTTATTACTCCTCGCCAAAGCATGAAGCTGGTTTCGAACTTTTCCTCCGTTTGTACCCTTCGAACTTTATCATTTCTTCCTTTCTTTCACTATCTCTCTCACTTACTTTTTCTTGTACTCAAGCTAAGCATACGTAACTGGACTCTGCATGAAATGCATTTAAATCCGCGTATATTTTCAAAGAATTCATTCTCTTTCAGCAAACTGTAGAAATGTAAATATTTATCAAAATTTTCTTTCTTTCTTTCTTTCTTTTCGAAACAAATAAATCTTCATTTTATACAACTGCATGCTTCCTCACTTTTCGTTGATTCAAATTATGTACGTGGAAAATATTGTGAAAATATTAGAAATCAAGTTAACTTTTACACGTCATGCACGAAAAAGCAGCCTTATAAATTGATGATTCACTTTTTACTTTTGTTCATTAAAGTATGTCGTGTCCAGTATTGTGTGAAGTTTTATTTTATTTTTCCCGCGTTACATAAAAGTTTCTATGCAATAATAAAGGTATCAAGCTCTGAACTAGTGCACGATAAGTTTTTGACGAGTCGACGGAAAAGTTAATTAGTATATCAGTAGAAGCCATGATTTTCTTCCTCTTTTCTCTTTCGTTTTTTTTTCTTAATGCATATGAGCATTTCCGGAAAAAATGCTCCGTTGCCTAGCTCAAAAAATTGAAAAAAAATTTGACTCTACGAAAGTACTGACCATTGGAAATTACTTCTGATTGTCATAGGAGTAAGAAAAATGATTGTACATAAAAAAATTTGATAGGTATTGGCTGTACAAGAGTGTAAACTCTTTGTCGACTAAAATCATCATGAAAAATTCTGAAAAAATTTGAGGATTCTCCTCGATTAATTCTAAGACATTTTTGTTCTATAAACTTTTTTTTTTAAATTTATTTAATTTTTTTGTAAAAGTTTTTAACTATTCACACTCTTGCATTAAAAAATAATTTCTCTTGTCATAGAATCATGCTGTCAATCATTATTTCATTTCACATCATTCGGTTATATTAATTATTATTTATTACCAACACTATTCAGTATAGGCAGTGCCTTAGTTGAGCCAATAACAAGTCTAGCCCTTGTTTGTTATTAAAAAGCAGCAAATGATTTAATAAATTTTCGAAGACGTTGGTTGTAGCCAAAGCAGTTTGCTGGGGAACTGGGCAAAGGTGTTCTAGCTTAGCGTTATGGAACGAACATCTCGCCTTGGACGAGATAACGAGGGCCATAAGGTATCTGAGTAACGAGATGCGGTAGAACATGGCCTGGTGCTCGCAGCTACTTGGGAATCTATATGTCTATATATATATCTAAAGTATTTCCTAGTTGTAAGAGGAGTGAAAGGAGGCTAGCACAAGTGAGTAGAAATAGACTATTATAAAGGTCAACGTACATTGTTAGGATCGCAGAGCCCTGCCTGACCAAGTACGATTGTTACTACTGCATTGGAGTATAACGAAATTGCCATTATCTAGTTCATAACCCTGGTCACAGACATATATGCTACACATCAACTAATTCGAGTCTATAGGAACTTTGAAAAGGTTATAATAGCAAAAATCTTTTTATTTTATAAAATCAGAAAATCCATCATCTCTAATAAATTTTCTCTATATAGTAAAGATGTGAATTCAAGCCGATAACAATAACAGTTTTCGATATTTTTTCAATTCCTAGGGTATATATCCAATATAATTAATTTAAATCTGCTGGTTTAAGGTATCAGCAAGTGAAATTAATCAATCGGATTTATTGAAAAATCGTACATTACCAATATAGACTAAGCTAGCTTTCAAAAGTTTGAATTTTAACATCTAATGCAATAGTAACTGAGACTTCAAGATTTATAAAACAATACAATATCTACGCTGTAAGTGATTATACGATTCGCATATAACCCTCTCTAGGCCAAAAGGAGGAATCAACTTTGAGCTACATAAGAACAAGTACAGCTTTTTTGCATATATTTTCTCTCGTAGCTTTCTCTCATGCACCTATTACTAGTCTCGCATAAGCGCATGGGAGTAGTAAAATGTTTCCATTACATACGTTTGCTAACATAAAGAGGACCACAAAAGACGTTTTTCCTACGTTTAAAATCGGCCTTCAAGTTCTCTCCATGTACATATGAAGATTTAACTTTCATCATTCGTGGATTCTGCTGAGTTTTCTAACCGGCTAAAAAGAAACGGCACGCAACTTAACACTGAAAACGATTTTGGTTTATTACGTAGAATAAAAGTTTAAGTAGAACTTTCTGGTCTAAATCACATAACAAGTCATACTATTTAAAATGTATGGGTTATGTTTTACCTGTCTAAATTATACATTAGTCTACTCGAGAGAGAGTGAGAGAGAGAGAGCTTGGGAGAGAGCAAATACAAAAATGTAAAATTTAAAATGCGTAAATTCAAAAACATAATAGGAGTGCCTGTATATTCGAAGGAATAATACTAGGTACAAACGAATAGAAAAAAGTTAGGAGAGAAAAGGCTAAAAATAATAAAAGTTTCAAGAGAGAAAATAGTAGATTGAATGAGGTAAAATATCAAACGGCGTAAACCCACTCTGGATTTGTTGCAACGAGTTTTATACAATGAACTCAGAAACAGAGAGAGAGAGCCAGAATTTTCTTAGAACTTCCTCTAAATTAAGTAAAATACAACGGGTAAAGACAAAAAACTTTGGCAACAAGCATCAATTATGACCCACACCAAAAAAGTTCAT
Organism: Trichogramma pretiosum; assembly: GCF_000599845.2. Lineage (NCBI taxonomy): Eukaryota > Metazoa > Arthropoda > Insecta > Hymenoptera > Trichogrammatidae > Trichogramma > Trichogramma pretiosum. The sequence goes on from NW_019640824.1 coordinate 691,868, forward strand.
TTGGAAAAACTTTAGGTACGACTAGCTTGGTGTCTGCGAGTAAATGCTCGTATGTACCTATGTTTATACAGCTGCGAGAACAGATGAGTTAAGAGCTAGAGAAATAGTCTCAAAAGAGGCAACAACATTGGAATAAGTTTGTACATATTTTGAGTAAAAAATACATAAACTTGTCAAAAGAAAACGAATTTTTCAATAAAAACTCACGTTAGAAAATCGTATGTTTTTGATGCCGATTAATTGTTTAAAGTGAGCTTGCTCCTACAATTTTTATAAATAGCCAGCGTATGAATGAAATAAATGTTAGAAAAAGATCGGACAACGATTGATAACAGGCAAAAAAATTGAAGAAAAAGGTAGAAAAAGTTTAAAGTGTGACATGCTAGATATGTTATTGTTAAACACGAGTATGAATTGTAGGGTCCATTGAGGTTGTGGGAGAAGTTGATTCGTTCAAATGTCGAAATTACCACGAAGCAGTCTCTAGAGAAATCGGGAAAGTTTTCGACGATCTACACGTTGTAAGTAAGCGTCGCGAGCAGTTCTACATACGTTAGAGATATCTGGCTCCTCTCGTGGAGGTTAAAGTGAAAGAAAAGACAGAGCGAGGTGGAAAATGTGGACGAAAGTTTTTATTGGACGACGACTGGAGAGCCGTAGCAATGGAAGACGCGGTGGTTATCGTACATCCCTCTTGGACTGGCTTTATTCCACTGTTGCGACCTTAAGAGAGGCTCGAAAACGTATGCAGAGAGAGAGAGAGAGAAGACGTTCTGCGAGATACTGCTAGCTCGGATTACTCTCAGCACAAGGATTACTCTGAACGTTAGCTGGCGAAATTTATTCTCTGCGCCGGGCAAAACTTGCCAGTCTCGGCTAGCCTCTGTCTCTCTCTCTCTCTCTTTCTCTTGCTTTTGCTTGCTTTGTCTTCATTCTCCAGCTCTCTTTATATTGTAAAGAATGACTTTCTTTCAACTGAGATCGAGCTCTTTTATCTCTATGCATGTACACCTATTGAACTTGCGCACTTGCTGCTGCGACAAGTTCCAGCAAGCTGCCGTTATCTCTTTCGCAATGTCTCGCAAACAGTGGACTCTCGAGCTGGCGTGCGAGCGAGATAGTCGGGTATTCGCCGATACTCGGCTGGACTCGGTAAAATCTCGTGGTCCTCGAGTCTCTCGACTCCTTCGAACTTGGACGTGGCCTCTCGCTACAAACGTGTACGAGCGTCGAGCATAATTCGGATACGCATGCGTGGGCCTTGTCAAAGGAGTGCCAAGTTTAGAGTGACTACTGCGCGCAAACTCCTTCATCGTTGCACCTTAGAGCTGCCTCTAGTCGTTTTGCCATCCATAGATGGTCGAAACATTTGCAGTTATAATAAGTTAAAGAGCACTTATAACGGAGAGTGTGTCAAGTAAGCGCATACATGTGTACATACTTCAGGTAGTAATATAGTTGGTATAATGAATTTAATCAGCCAGGCATAATCCAGGCAGAGGCTGCTGCTGCTACCGAAGCGGCCGTGTCGCTACGAGAGCGTTTGCTTCAAAACCAATGTCAAAGCTCTGTAATGGAGTGAACGTTGTTGTTATAATACTCAACCTTGGTTCCACTCACTTCTAACTTTATACGCGTGTGTTTGTGTGTGTGTGTGTGTAAGCAACGGATAAAGCCTAGCAGTTCCTAGCTCCTTTATCTCAATCTCTTGTACTTGATTAAATTCAAACTCTGCCTCGTGTGTGCAAGTCTGAGCGCGAGCCCTGAGAGGCCGTTTATATTTTATACACATTAACATTGACGCAAGCGACGACATCGTGATCGTAGAAATTCCCTTTACATAGAGCCTCGTTCTGTTCGAAGAAAAGCAAAAATAGCGTAGTGTGACTAGCGAGTTAATGGCGTATCGATTGGTCGTGGCTACAGGCCAAACGAACTGAGCAAGTCTCTCTGCCCCTTACTTGGTCGCTTATCTGTTTTCCACTATAGTCGCAAGTGCACACGAGCTTACATATAGTGTTTATATTCAGAAGCTGCAGTAGATATAGAAGTGTATACGCAGAGGAGAGCGAGGCGTGCAGCAGTGACATTCCAGGCGCAAGCGTCTCATTGTTATTCTAGCCCTTATACGACTGTCTTTGCAATCTAGTTATGCCTCAATCAGGAGAATGGATACAGAAAGGGAGAGAGACGAAACTCTGTTGCAATTAGTTCATCGGCGTCGCACTGTAAGTGTGTGTGTGTGTCTAGGTGTGTCTGTGTGTGTGCGTACAACTACTACGACAGTTCTGCCATCGCAGGCTGTTTACTCGGCAAGAGAGAAGAGCGACTGACTTAACGGCGGCAATTGTCACGAGTTTACATAAACGTGTAACGTAGCTATATATATAAAGTATATACACATCTGCGTCTCAGTCGAGGCTGTCGAGCACACGCGCAGCAGTGCGTGCGCCGTGGCCTTTTACCTATTACATCAATTTGTAGAGGGCCTTGCTATAAATGTGCATACGCGAGACACGAAACAATGAGTTTCTTCCCTGCGCTTGACGATGATCGAATTCATAAGTGCACGGGCGCGCCTCTACATGCACCTGTTTGATAAGACAGTCTGTGTATAGGTGTTCATGCCAAGTTATGTAACTGCGAAAACGGAGAAGCGAGATAAGGAACGCTTATGTTTATATATTAAATAGAACGAGTTGTCGCCCGAGCAAAATCTTTCGAAAACTGTTGGGGCGAATGAAGATGAAGCTTTTGTACAAAACAGAAACAGACGGGCAGAAGCTGTAGTCTCGTGGCATTAACATCGACCTTTCTTGCCCAAATAATACTCTTTTGTTGAGGTAATGAAATTCATTCAGCTAGATCTAGCGAGCATTCAAGCTTAATTATGGACGTATAGTATGCGTTTAATTATAAATGCCAAGGTGAAAAGTAATCGACCCAAATTATGCTACATTATTGCCCAACACTCGTGAAAAAAAATGAAGGGACTTTGAAAAATATCTGCCTGCTAGAAATGAACCGAGTATAAATATCAAGGGAACATTAAGCCGTTAGCTGGAAAAGTTGGGACAGGCGAGGTATCCTCACAAAGGACGTGGATCATTCCGAGTTTAATCTTATGTAAGCGGCTAAATGAATACGAACCACTGAGAAGGCTATTAGGCAGCTGGCAACAAGTTCGCAACAACGAGCTAACTTATAGCGCGAGATTTCTCTCAACAAAGTAGCCAAGAAAGTTTACCACATACAGCAACACAAGCCTGCAGCTCTAGCTATTCAGATGCAGGTGATGCGGGACAATTATCTAAATCTGTTGAAAAAAAAACGTGTAACAGCCTGTCTTTGATCGTTCAACTTATTTTGTGCATTTATGAATGTACTTTTTAGGTAATGCTCGAGAGATCGAAATGAGTGCAGTTGTCTATCTGGCCTCGGCTTTCAGTTCTTTTGTCTTTACCGAATAGGAAAGAGCAGCAACGAGGGGTAGGTTATAGTGCTGCTTGGCCAAAGACCAACGGTTGCGCCCTGTATCTTCGAGAATTACCATGCCAACGGCAAAATAGTTAATTAAGTTTTCTGCGTTGCAACGTAAAATTGTGTTAAGTGTGCGGGTGTGTCTGCTTTCATACCCGAACACAGTGAGGCAACGAAAGCAGAATCAACGACTGAGAGCAAGAGCCGCCACTTGGTCACCGGGGACCCAGCGCTTACCTTGGCCACGAGTGAATAAGAGTACGTACCACTTACAGTGCTAAATTCTTCTCGTTCTTGTTGGCTGGTGCTACTCCCGATGTAATTGCAGACATTGCTTCGATTGCTGCTCTGGTACCATAGTGTTCAAGTATTCCACAACTATCAAGCTGAAAGTGCTGCGCAAAGAGAAGCAACTAGACGATTCTCTGTAGCATGCGTGATATTCGATCCACTCAATTGGGTATAATTCTTAAGTAGTAACTGTGTCTCTTGCGGAAATTTTGTAGTCTGACTGATGATATTATAATGCGAGGTCTCAAGAAGATGAAGCAGTGAAAATCGAACACGCCCTTGCGTACACACCGTTTTGCTACAAGTGTTCAATCGGAGGATGTTAAGAGGAAAAGCTTAGGCTTAATAATCTAGCAATTAATTAAAAATTAAGTTGATTATAATTCAATTTCATTACACCAAGGCGTAAGATAGTATGAGGCTATAGGCTTAGTACGTAGCGGCGTACAATTTTTGGCAGTTATGCTTCACGCGTAAGTCTCTACTTTCTCTGCTGTTTTCTTCTAGATATCCAAATGAAGTTTTCTTGGTTTGACAAGAAACATTATTTCTGTACACCGAAACAAAAACGAGTTTCGAGTTGTCACAGAGATTAAAAGAAAGGATCACTTGTCGTTTCTTTAACTCGCCAGCGTCAAAAACACGTGCAAAGGTTCATGGCACCTATGAAAATTCATAATTTGTATATTTTAACTCGTAATGCCGAAAGTGCATTCTCTATTTGCCTGCACGAACAAACTCTCGTCGACTCGCACCTTTGTATTCAATTCAGTATGTTGTCCACGGTGCCTAAACATCCTGGAGAATCCGCAACACTTTGATGGAAATAAAAATTTCCGAAGGATTTAATTGTTTTATATTCAACGAAATTGAAATTTAATAAACAATTGATTTTTAATTATTATTCAAATTTGAGTTCAATATAGAATTGAATTGAATTTTAAATTGTTAATTAAATCGATAATTAATAACATGTTTTAATTAATTATTCGCGACCCACCAAAAGGATGTTGACAACTGAGCAAAGACCATCATAGCCAGCTACAACGACAACCAGGGGGAATCAGTAAGCGGTGGGTGACCAGCCCACTGTCGTACTTGTTGTACATCGTACATGACGACTAGTCCATCAAGGTTAAGCATAGGAACGTCAACTGTTGATCGGGTTCTTGGGTCTCTCTATCAAGACCCCTATAGCAATAAATTACCTTTTTTTTGATTAGTATAATTCTAGTGCAATTTATTTCGGTATGAGTGGGCGTATGAGATTTCGCTTGCTGTGTTAGAGTATATTGAGTTAGCGGTAATGAGAGAATACGTGCAGATATAATTTTAGGCTGACGAATATATTTTAGTAATGATAACTGATGGTCTGCTTTAAAAAGCATTCTAAAACAGCTTATTATTGTTTCACAAGCTATTGACTAAAAACATTATGACAGAACCTTAAAAAAAGCTAATAAAACTTACGTGCCCATCTACCACCCACACTATTGAATCTTCTGCTTGTCTATTGAACGATCTTGAAATTTCAAAAGCTTAGAGCTATATGCCTCGTTTTACGTCATCGATTTTGCTCTTAAATTGTTCATTAGAAGAATTTCTAATTATCAATGAGTTACTTTTTGATTTTTACATTTTGAAAGATTTTCAAAAACTCTATCCCGATATTTCACTGGTTTTGGCCCTTATTTGTGATATTTAAGAAAACGAGTAGATCAAGACTTTTCTAAATTTTATGTGAAGCTGTGAGAATTCTTTTTCGGCACAGCAAGTTATTTCAGCGCGACAATTAACATCCCCTATTTTATTTTTTATTTTCGCTTTCTCTCTCTTCCTCTAAAGCAGAGACAGAGAGAATAGAAGCTTTCACCCCTTGCTTTGAACTTTTTTACCACGTATAAAGAACTTGAAAGAGAGCATCGGCTAAAGAGCTACTTACTTGATAACTTGCTACGTGCGAGATAACAAAATAGTATTAGCTCACAATTCGACTCTTTGAAAATAAAGAGTAATTTTCAAAGAAAGTAAAGAGTAATTTTCAAAGAAGTTATAGCAATCATTGCAGCTCATATATATGCACATAGGCAGTACGCATCAGATTAGGCTCACAAAGAGTTAAGAAAAAATTTCCAATTTGCAGCATAATATTTGTAAGTAACTCAGAAGCTCAGCAGAGATCGCCCAAAAATATCGTTTTAGCATACATAAAACTTGGTCATGACGCTCATCTTTAAAAAAGCGCCCCGCAATTCGAAATTAAGGTTAAATTTATTTAATAATCATCTCGATTTACTTGAATCATTATCAATTTGCGCACGGAGCTGCGCACTCTCACCTCCTGATGTTATGTCAACCGATACTGTTGTGAATATGTGTGGAACAGTGCCCAAATGATCTGTTGGGCGATAATCGCATATTTATATGTAAGGAAAAGCTTAATTTAAAACTTAAAAAAAAAACTAACTAAAAACCTAAGATACCAAGTCTTATTTTGTTTGATTGACAATTGGCTATAAACGCAACCTAAAGCCAAGTATAAGATGAACTTTAACTACTGTTAGGTGGTCTCCTCTCCTCAAGTAACTCCCCACGTAACACTACTTAGGAGTACAATTGAATAGAATATTTTGTTCATTTTTAATCATTTTTCATAAATTGATTTCACTTTATTATATGTGAAAGTAGTTAAAATTCATCTTATGCTCACATTAAGGATGCGGTAATCCCTTATCGATGACTCCAGCTCATCTTACTTGAAAATGCTATCATTCTCTGCATCGCTAAAACTGATCAAGGTGACCATGTCTACTCTCTACATAACAAAAATAAAAGGCGAAGGTGCCCATTGCGATACATGACGGCTCTTGTAATAGCAATCCAGCGTCAACAAAAATTAATGTGAGCTAAAAATCACCTTTTCAACTTCTAAAATTGACTAAGTTCGATCAGAGTCGATGTATTGTATGTTACTGCTTGTAATTTGAATTATCAAAAGTTCTTACGTGACAAGCTTGTGCATCCAGCAATGCTGAGTAGCCTACAAGGACACTGAGTTGACTGTTCAAGCGCTAATTCAAATATCTAACTATGGGATGACCTACAACTACTAATCAACGCACACTGAGTCGACTACTCTGAAGCCAAAAGTTTCATGCCCACTGACTTCAACGTCTGTTTAATCCCAGGGAAATTTTGTACATTGTCTATGAACCTATTTATGTAAGCTAATTAATAATTCAACCTGTGCAAATTTTTATTTTATTTATTATACCTTTTGACAGCATGGTTATTTTATCTATGGTATTTATATTTAGCCCTGAACTTGAAAAATTCCAACTCGGACTTGTGCAAAAGGGGTCTCTAAAATTCTAATAAAATTGGGGCAAAAAAACTCGTTGTTTTCGAGCATTAATTTTGCTGTTCATTCAATTTCACGGAGAATCAGCTTTTATATGTATTTCAGTCATTGGGGCTATTGCCTAAAAAGGTCGGGAATTCCCTAAATTTTTGTACGCAATGCGATTTTGTCCTAAAATCATAGGTATTTCTGCTTTTGTCTAAAAGCGGATTTTGCCAGTAACATATACATCAATATAACTTTCGTCTCTTTTTTTTAACTAGAAATACAAAAAGTATTTGAATTCTAGTTGACTCAGCTTTTAAGCTTTATCGGAATGGAGACTCTCCTCTACTTCTCTTTCGTTCTCTTTCGACGGTGAGAGAGGATTGGAGGTGGAAAGCGGTAAATATTTAAAAAAATTCTCTCCTTTCATCTCTCTCTCTCTCTCTCACTCTGTGAGCTGGTTGTCGCGCGGGGTCTTTGACTTGCAAAAAAGAGACGCTTGCGTCGACGCTGCAGTTGGGTTATTTTTATAATAACAACCAGTGAGAGGCGCGCCTCTCGAAGCGAACGTATATCACACTCTACGTATATGATACCGCAGTGTACAAAGCTCAGGTATTACCATGTGGTAGTGTAGCGGTGAGACGGAAAAAACGTGTAATCTTTTGAGTCCGGTAAAGCATATGGGCCCGCGCGTGAGCGGTCCAGTTCTCTCGTTATTTATTCCGCCCTTTCCTGACTGATGCTTGCACATATGCTCACATAATTTATAGATGCATGCGTAGCTTTTTTTTTTGAGCAAATTTAATAATAAATATATTTAATGATAGTTGCAATGTCAAATTTGAGAGCTAGCACCATAAACAGATAAAATCTGTGCAATTCTTGCGAAATGATCAGCATATAGAAAATGTGTACTTGCTCGAGTGACTGAAAAATGTATTTGTCGCGTGCGTTTCATTTCCCTAAAAATCATATAACTCTCTAGTGACATCAGTATTGCAGTCGAAATCGTCGTCGTGTGTCTAAAAAAGGCGCGAACCTTTTAAGCGCGTGTTTAGTTCGAGTTAGCACACGCTGTCGAACAAGCTGCAGATGAAGCAAAAGCCTCTTATTTCTTCGTGTCAAGTATCGAAACGTAACTCGAAACACATAGCTGCAGTAGCTGCAGTCTCGTGGATGGTTACTGAGTGGTCTCTCGCTTTCCGGGGATGTACTCGTGGCCTCCCAGACAAGAAATTGCCATGTAGGGTAATCTTTTCCCAATGAAAAGTTACTTGCTCAGCATGCACAAATACGTAGGCGCTCGCGTGAGCGAGTGGCGACGTCGGGCACGTTCTGTTTTATTCAGAAGAGAGGAAAAAAAACTAGGCAGGAGTGTAGAAAGCAGGGAATAGAAGAAGAATCAGAAGGAGAAGAACCAGCAATGGGAGGAGAAATAAAAAAAAGGGCAACATTTTTCAAACGTTAACGTGGCACTGGTGATACTTGTACGCTGTTCCTCGATACTACCCCAACGATTCGCAATACAAAACGAGCGGTGATTTGTATTCGTACGTCAGCAGCCCCCCGTTTTTTTACTTTTTGTCAATCGCTGGCGTGTTTGAGTGAGAGAGAAATGATCAAAGTCTGTGTTGCTGCTGCAAGCTCAGCAACCGGGGTTTTAGCCTATCGATGAAACTTTTCGCTAGTCTCTTTTTTATTCTTCTCTCGTCGGGGGGAAACAAGTATTCACCTTTGGGGCAGGAGGCTTACAAGTCGTTGCTGCTCTCTTTATAGACACAACTCTTTTTTCTTAATAAATACGAAACAATATAATGAGTAAGTGTCATTTCGAGGCATATTTTTTTCAATTATTTGTTTCTTTCACATTATAGGACTGAAAATTATGAATATGAATATTAACAGTATATTACTGAAATAAGGCGAATCAAGAATGAAAGTGGACGATCATACTTAAATGATAAATTACTAAAACATAATTTCGATGACGGAGGGTATAGATCCATTTACTTTACACTGATTCGTTAAATGCTGGATTCACTGAGTTGAAAGATTTCTTAGAAAATAACTAGTGATTCCGTGTACAATCGCATTTTAATGCTCGGTAGTTTCCATTTGAACTACGCCCCTATTTTTTATTATCTCTTCTAATATTATATTCGTGTTTATCCTTAGACTCAGTCTGCTGACCAGTCTGAGCCGATTATATAATGCTTTACATTTCAGGCATATATCATTTTTTCATAAGTTTAAGTTAGATTTAAATTTTCTATGACTCTTAGATTGATAAGTCTGTCAAGAAAATTTATTGAGGACTTTTTCATCATTTGAGAGAGGTTTCTAAACCTCTAAAGTATAAAATCAGTTTAAAACAGGATTCAATTATGAGTTTTTGTTCATTCCTGACGAGTAATTGACGTTTCAATTATTTTATAACCTGTTTTTCGAAACATAGAAAAATATCCAACAATAATGCTCGTAAAATTGTTTTACTCAAGTTACGCAAGGGTCAAATGGGACATTTTTTAATAGCAGTAAAGTGTATTTTATAAAACACGGGTTATTAGTTTTTATTAAAAAAGTATTGGCTCGCCCGAATTGACATAAAATAGGCCGCATTCACCAATTGCGGGCTCGCCCGAATTGACAGAAAATAGGCTACATTCACTCAATGCAGAAATATTCATGGACAAAATAATGAATAATTATGTATTATTTTATATTTATATATTTTATTATTTTTGGAAGAAGGAATTTACAGTTTTTTTCGGTCTGTAGTTCTGTTCTTTCTCAATCTAATCCAATCTCTTTATTTTGTGATTTTGTTAGAGTCGATAGGCTCTTTTTAGAGCTACCATCTTGTCTGCATCGTTCCCAAAGCTCTCTTTTCATATTTTCTACTTTATATGTGAGAGAAAAAAGTTATAGCTTTATATTTCTTGTAAAGTTGAAGAGATGTACAATGTGGAAAGAAAGAGAAAGAGAAAGAGAAAACAGTCGTCCTCGTCACAGATTTTTATTGCAGGACTTTATTGAGCATCAAAAGCAAGGCATAAGACAACAATAAATTCACCTCATTTTGTCCTTTATTTTCTTTTTTACACAAAATATAATTCATTTTTCACGCTGCATGTAAACCACACGATCATTTTTCTATCTTATATTTCGTGATACTTTTTGGACTTTTTACGGGCTTAGTAGAACACCGCTCTCTCTTTCATTTCCTTTCTTAACATTTATTCATACTTTATTTTGCGAATAGGAAACTTCAGAATTATTGTGTATGTATGATAATCCACATAATTTGAAGAGAAATTCTATTTTTTTTACATTGTTTCAATATGAATTGAATATCCCTAAAGAAATTTGATGAGTTTTAATAACTATAACTGTGCACTCGATATTTACTTCACTTTGTAAAAAAAAGAAATAAAATTATCTAATCACTGTGATGCGATACATTATACAGTTGGGCCATCACTTGAGAAGTGGTACGCATGTTATATACAGTCACTTTGATCTTAGCTGGGTAAATTACGTACAAATTTTTTACACCTTATTCGTGCAATAGGAATTCGCTATAGACGTAATTATTCGTGGGTCGCGTCATTGAGATCTGAGAACTTTCTGGTTCAGAAAGCTTCACAAAGCAAATAATTAACTTATTATTAACTCAGACACTGACAACGACCTTCAATTACACATTCATGTGTATATTAGGTACAGGTCAGCTGTGTCTCGAAATATTCGATAAAATACTAATCCTAAGTCGTTAAACGAATGTTTTTATCATCGCTATTCATATAAACCCACTACTGAAAAAGATTTTTAAGCTTAATAAACGGTAGACGTGGAAAAAATAGAGGACAAATAAATAATAAAAATTAGATAACGTAGTTGCTTTGTGTGCTCTTTTACACGATAACTGGTTTACGTACATCCTTTATGAAATTTTTCGACATACGACCTGAGTAAACTGTGACCTTGATCACATCTTCGAAGCATTTAAACCACACGCTCTAAAAAATACGCAAGCTTCACATTTTTTTATCCACGTGCGAGTTGTGTAAATGCGCTGAAAATTTCAACATTTCTTTCAGCGCTGCTCGTATATTAGGGAAAAGCATGAAGGACTGAAATGACCTAAAAAGCACTAGTAAAATCTAGTTTTATTGTAAGATTATTTATTTAATATTTGATCGAAGGAACGTTATGAATATTTGATGGTGACCACAGAATTTCGTAAAGGTAAAAATAACGATATACATTAATATGAAAACATTGTACCTTTTAAAGCATAGGTTAACTTGTTTCGGAACTTTTTCCTGTACATAAAAAATTTGGTTTGGATATATATTGTATGATTGATCCAAAAATTTTTCTTCGGTTGAAATCACGAACAATTATACTCTTATAGGCTCTTTTTAGAATTTTTTTTCATTTTCATTATAAATTAAGGATGAAATTTGCAACGAACAGTTCAAGACCCTGTAAAAGATTTTTCAAATGTAAGAAACAACGGGTAAGAAAAAGTGGACCCGAAAATTTGAATTCAATAAAAGGTCATTGTCTAGACAATAAACATAATATTCATCTGAAAATACAATTTTTCCTCCAATTTACAAAAGATAGTTCACAATTTACAACGTTGCAGATCGTAGAAATACGGAAACTCATCGTTACTCAAGTAACATCGTATCATTGTCGATGTCAATACTTCTTTTGTAAAAAAAATTAATAATTGTAAATAATTCTTTACCAACGACATAAAAAAATTACTCGCAGTTGAGTATATTCGATGCTTCATTATACGCAATGCATATTCACTAAAATTTCCAACACGCGTTGGATGCATATTGGAAACGCATCGAGATAATATTGAATATCACTCCAGGGTGCAGAAGCACCAACGATACATGCTGTACAATTATGGATCCAATATATTGGTAATTTGAATATGTGATGTGGCACGTTCACATGGGGCGCGTTCGAATTTTTGCTCAGGTCATCCGTAAACAACGTCCATGCAAGCTTGTTTACGCAGATTCAAGCGTACATAACAACTTGGTCGGTGCAGATATTTTTAATTTACGTTGTAGGAAAATCAGTTGAAAACATTTATCCATCGTTCAATGCCTGAGCATGCATTCACTTTTCTCGTTCGGAAAACTTACGTCTCATTTCATTTCATTGTCTCTCTATCTTTTATTTATTTTTCTGATTGTATAATCGGATGACCAATTTTATTCTTTCTTTTTGCTATCAACATTTTTGAGCATATTTCAATCATTAAATTGTCGTAGGTTTTTTCTTAATTTCTAAAGTACAGACAGAGTGTGTCTGAGGTTTGATAAAGTGTTTAGTTTGATTTATATTTGAATCTATTCCGAATGTGTAAAATTCGGAATGTTTGAAAATCGGAATATTGAAAACGGAACATGAAAAGTTCGGAAAAATAAAATTTCGGAATGAAAAAATTTTTTAATAAAAATTTTTCATGTTCCATTTTCAATATTCCGATTTTCAAACATTCCGAATATTCGTAATTCCTAATATTTATCATTCTGAAATGTGAACATGGCTCGTAACTTTTACCAAATTACTGCAGACGATTATTTCTATTTGAGGAAAATGAAAACAAGAGAGCCTAGAATATCTTTCAACACTATATTTTGGGCATACATTAAAATACTGAATCAAGAAAGTAGTTGTTTTACAAGCACTACTGTAATTACCATTGCTGTTACCTCGAATTTTTTTCTATTAATTTCGAGCACGTGCTCGAGCAAGCTTTACGCCAATGAATAAACATACATTTTTTTCTCAGCGTAATGATTATAAATCTATAATTTTGCTACTTGAAGAATAGAAACAGAAAAGATAAGTGCAATAAATTCATTGTCAACGACTAAGAAAGAAAGCCGTGGTAGAGCGTTTGAGTGTCTCTTTTTCGATGTTGTCTTTCACACACGCAAATGTACACGCATTCACACAATGAATGCAATCATGGAACACGAATGAGTTAGTATGGAGGAAACTAGTCAAACTCGGTAAACAAAACGATGGATCTCGTATTTTCAGGAGGCAAAGTTGAGGGTATATAGTATTGACATTCTTGGATGAAACTGCCAGAGCTCGATAGTGCGCGCGAGCTCATCGTTCTGAAAATGCAGAAACCAAGGAGAAAGCAGGATTCTGATTGTCCTGACAAAACTTCCTTAATTATCCACGAGACTGAGAGACGATGCGAGGAGTGCGCTGTGCAGCAGAGAACGTCGAAATGTCGAGGAGCAAGTACACGCGTTTACGTATATACATGGCGCATCGAAGCATGGCCGTATAGAGCTGCATATGTATAGCGAGAAATTATTCGTTCGAGTACGAGTAGGCGACGTCAAGCGATCGAAACCAAAGATTGATGCGCGGCTTGTCACCAGCATTGCACTCGAGCACACTAATGGATTCTGGACGAGGGCAAAAATATCTCCACAAAATTGTTCATTCTAGACTAAGAGAAAATGCAAGTAGAAGCGCGAAAAAACGCGAACAATCGATATATTTATGATAGCATTAGGAAGTACTTGTAGGGCAACAGGACGATGCGTGTATAGGCCAGGCGCGAAAAGAATAACATTTTGTGCAGGGTCACAACTCACAGCTGCACATGTAATACAATACTGGAGAATTATATGCATAATCTCAATCGTCCGTTGTAGAGAAAGTTGGTCAAATGGGCAGCTTTATTTCGACTCTCGTTCGTAGCCATATTCTCGAGTTTTAGACTTGCAACCCATTGCGAGTGGTGTATTTTTCAGCTGATCCTCGGCAAGCTTATCATGCGAGATATTTTGGAATATTTCTCGTACAGTTCCGGCACTCGTGAAACGTTCGGCTCGAAGCTCCGCGACTGATCCGTATGTTTGACCTCCTCCTTTCATGCTTATTCCATAGAGCATTGAGAGTAGCCATTTGGCTCGCTTTCTCTCTCGCCGTCTCCATTTAATGGAATCGGAATAAAGGTACATTGTAGTAAATCGACGAAGCACTAAAATTCACGTGCTTCATTATTGGCCACTCTGTTACTGTGCAGCTTTCCAATAGCATTCCTCTTCTTTGCATTCAGCATACGAATCTCTTGCCGATCGAAAAATATGATCTAATAAAGAGTGTAAGTACAATGCTGATATACAAATCGGTAAATGAGAAAAGCAATTAATTTAGCAGGGAGTGAAAGCAGGGCTGCTCGAGTGCACGAATACTTGTATTCGCATTACATATCCTTGCGTTCGCGATATCGCGCCTAGAAGACTCGAAAGTAAAATTGGAAGCAGTTCGGTATGGTGTGTACAGTGGTAGGTGCAACAGCGAAGAAAGAGAAAGCACAAGCCAAGCCGTCTATAGTGACACGAGAGTCACAATAGCTTGAATGATCGAGCGGGCGAGCAACCGCAAGGGCCATCGACCCGCATAAGACATGCATAAGAAGCTCTTGTTACGAGCAGGCGCCTCCAACATCTGTCTATGGGCCTCTATATTGGTCTGTGTACAGGCGTCGCGAGGCCAACTTCCCCCATGCAGCTGTACCGACTCGCTCTCTCTCGATTCCCTTCAGATTCTCCGCGTACGTAAGGAGCTGCAGCCGAGACTCGAGACTGTGCGGCAAGCACCGACGATTCACTGCGGCAACTCGACACTTTCGAGGACGTCGCGTTTCATTGAACGAAAGAGATGGCTGCGGTCGGGGAGTGATTCGCTACGCGTTTCGTCAGACGCCCCATACGAGGCCCTACGTGCCTACCGAGTGCGCTAGTCTTGCTCCAGCCCCACGTGCATCGTGCATGGCGAATCTCGAGGAGCTGCATCATCTATTCTCGATGCGACGCTGCCGGCTGCCGCTGACGCGTGTCTTAATTAAATATAGCCATTAATAAAAAAAACTCACTTAAAACTTACTTGCTAATGGATGAATGGATCGCTGCGTGACAATGGAAAAAGGCTAAAGGTGGAGCAAAAAGAAGCCCTAAAAGCGAGCGAGGAAGATTATCGCGTGCTTTGACAACACGCGCGATCTAGCTTTAATTTTATTAAGAATTCAGTGGGCCCCAGCAGAAGAGGTAAATAGCGATTGAAAAATGCATGCCAAAAGTTTTAATCGACAAGCGATGGCAATGGTGACGGGAGTAGTGACGGCAGTTGTGACGGCCGTGGTGACGGCAAGTAGAAGCAAGCGGCGACACAGCAACCTCAAGAAATCGCGAGCTTGTGCTAAACTTTTGTCAGCCTCCCCAAAAACTTTGCAACGCATATAATTACACGATTTACATGGAAATGTCATTTACGTATGTATGAATTTGAATATGCATCAGCAGCCCTTAAATCTCGCTCTTTGGATCTGGCTGGCTAGTAGTTTGTGAACTTGAATTTAATCACAAGCTGCTTGATCTAGCCGCAAAAAAATTGTGTACGCGACGATACTCGCGTGTCATAGCTCCGGAGCCAAATTGAGCGTCGAGCGCGGGGAATGAAATCAAAACCGTAGGCTCGAGGAGTACTCGAGACGTTGGCTTGGCTCGCCCGATTGCTTGAAAATGCAACGCCAGCCGAGCCTCTGCTGCTCTATGGGATGCCGCCTGCACCGCCACCGCTTCTGCCGAGCCAGTGAGATTCTTTTTTTTCTTTTTCTTTTTTTTTCATAGAGCTTGTAGCAGCAAGAAGTAAAGTTTTGAATGAGTTCTCGCTGGAAGAAGTAATCGCGCGGGAAGGAAACCGCGAAAAGTGAACTCCTCGAGAGTCTCTTGCGTGCTCACGTACTGGCTCCGCTCTCTGAATTTTCCGCCTTCGAACTCGCCAGCTCCTTCCGAGGGTAGCATTACGCCTAGGTCTTTATTTTCCTATTTTATTTTCTTGGTCCACTTTTCCAGTCCCCCCCTTAGACTCTCTTTTTCACGCTTTTATGTGTCGCCCACCTAGCGTAGGAAGCTTGCCAGTGTCGCAAACGCGCGTGCGATCCGACTTTCCCAGAGATTTGCTAAGATGCTATTGGCTTACGTAGACGAGCGTGTCTCCGAAAGAGAAATTATTTCTCTACTCGCAAACGATTCTCGAATACTTTTTCTATGAAACTTTTTTCGAATCTGCAGGAAATGCAATACTTTTCACAATTTCTCTTGTCGATTCAAACATTGATCCTTATAACAAAGCACTTTTTCTGTAAAATGACGCTAATTCCATTTATTTGCTAGAATGGTTTTACACATTTTAAGCTTTCAGTGAAGTATCGCATCGGTACCGTGTTCTACTAAAAATATGTCATGCCCTTTATCATTTATTATTATTTTTTTTTTTGTAAAAAAACGTATGCAACTTATTTTTTGAACATGACTTATATTTTTTTTATAGAGTCACCTACCCAGTGAATGAAAGGTTTCAAAAAAGTTTGCTTGAATTTAGCTCAAATCAACGTTTTTAATAAATTAAAGGCTATTATTCAGATGGATTATAAAAGTAAATGTCTTTCTCTACTGAATAGAATTTTTGCAGAATTTTCACTTTCAACTTTCATTAATGAAATAATATATAAGGGAAACTATGCACCAGTGAATGAAACATTTTTACCAGTAAATGAAACCATTATAATTAATGTTAATATATTCAGAAAGTTGTTAAAAACTATTGAAATATTCAGTATTAATGCTCAATTATATTATAAAATTTCACTACCGATGAATTAGTTCAGTATAATTAAATTATATTAATTTATAAATAAAGTTTCATTCATTGGTGCGTTTTCAATCACTGGGGAGGTAACTCTAAATAGCCAATGCATGATATAAATAGTTTTTTTTTCCAAAACATTTTAGACATTGATACAATATCAATTTGTTAAATTGGTTAATTAGTGACAACATTTTGTTGATTTTGTTCGCCTCTGTTTCCTTCGCCAATTTGAACTTGTTCGCTAATTCAGCAGCTATTTAATTTTGGACGAAAGTAAATAAGACTTAGAGAAGTGTGCGAGCTGAATGAGGAATACTGGACTTAACTGTCATCCCGCCGGTAAGCTCGGTGGGATCTAGCCATTTGTGCGTGCGTATACGACGCCCTGTCACACGTATATTTACAAACCTATGTGTGCGAGCGCAGCCCGTGCCTCCTACTGGTTTAAGTAGGTGTTTTAGCCAAGTGAAATATCTTTTTCGCTTTATCCAAGTTTAGTACGATAAATGCACAGTAAACAAGCCAGTTTAACTTTCAATTATTATAACCTGAAGTTACATGTACAAGAAAACGGAAGAACCGCCGTGTCAGTAAATACCAACTCAACAAGTCTCCATCAATGGAGCGTATCTTTTGTAGCGTCGGGTACATGCGACTTTTTTATAGTGTAAGCCATATTAGCCTTGACTTTCGCGTGGCTTTCGAGGTGCCTAATGTGCCAGAACGAATTGAATTCTGATTCTTTGTCGTAATTCTCTAGGGCATGGACGTACAATCAATATTATTATTTGTTTTAAAATGCGAATCTTTTTCTGCACCTGGGTACTTTTCTTGTACATGATAAAAATATTTAATTAAGCGTGAATTACAAGTTGAAATCTCAACTAATTTTAATATCAAGCAACTAATTGCAACTTTTTTAATGTAGCTGCGATCGAATTCGCTTCTTATTATTTCAGATTCTTAACAAGCTTTCAACCATGTCAAGTCACATCGCTTATGCCCTGTCCAAACAATTGCCCATGGATTTGTAAATCATGAATTCATTGAAAATAAGCAATCAAGTAGGTGAATAGAAGCTGCTCAGCCGCATCTTTTAGTCTTCTCATTTCTCGAGCCTCAAAACTAATGAGCTACGCAAGCATTCGTTGAGCAATGCAACAGCAGTACTGGGCTGACATCGTACATTGTCAACTCTAAACTACTGCGGCACTTAATATGTATCATACTTTTAATTTTTTCCTCGTTGTTTGAACGTTTATGTCTTTCTTACCTACACACGTTACAGAACTGTTTTGTAGTCTGATTTTTTTTTCTTTCTTTTTTTTACGTGAAATTCGTCGTGGTTTCTATTTCGGTCAAGTGGCAGCCACGCTAGGTAGGCCTTCTCTTTCCTATGGCTTTGTCCGTTATGCTCCCTTTTTTCACAGGCCATTGGCACAGAAAGAGAGAGAGGCCAAAAAGAAAAGTGAAGATCGTGACTGGATATTAAAGCCTCATACAGTCGCGTATCGAGCGGGATAGGTCAATTTTTGCAATAGAACGCGTCCGCGCGGCTGAGTAGGTCTCTCGCTCTGGCCGCTCTACTGGGTGCTCGCGTGAGTAAGCGATGTAATTCCAAACAAAAGCGCCAAGCTATTGGCTCGGAATTTATCCTCACGCTTCCATAAATAAAGTTAGCGACGTTTATTGTACGAATTCTCGGCAGTTGGCGAGATAAATGGTCTGCTCCGTATACGCGTAGCTGCCTCGCGAACGTATCGGCCTCGGCACAGGCGTTTGCTTCTCTGTGTACATATAATCTTTGGCTACTTGTACAAGTGATACAGAAGCGTCAGCTCGACAGTCTGGCGGAAACGCGCCATACGCACGGCGCCTCTCTCTCTCTCTCTCTCTCTGTCTCTCTACTACAGTCAGCCTCTAGGTAGTATAGTATATAGTCGATAGTCGCGCCAACAATTGACGAGGGCACGACGCGCCTCGAGCGAGCAACATCGTATACCTGTATACGTTCATCGATGTGTGTACGTAAGCCAACCACCAGGCCTTTTATTTAAATGGAACGATAGGGGCGGAATTTCAAGTAGCTTCGCGCTCGCGCACGCCTAATGGATCCTGTATTCCTGTCGCTGCATACGTGTCGATGTATGTACGCGAACGCGCCGCAACGAGTACAGATCGTGAGGCATTTATCCTGGAAATAGAGAGGAAAATGGAAAAAGAATCGCCGACTATGTAGTCTATATATGGGCGCTAGCGTATATGCGCGACGATCCATTTGTCATCGAGCGGCAACCGAGACACCCCCGGCCCTGTCCTACGGACTTCATTCGTCTTGATCCTCCGAGGAATTCTCCCTGGAATCCTGAGACGCGCCCCGTGCTCGGGCTTGTACTCTCCGGCTTAATTAACTGCGCTTCCTTTCCAGACTCTTTCGACCTTTTCTACCTTCATCTTCCTCCGAGTAAATCGTCGCATTGACGCGTATCGCGAATAAACGAGCCCAATCTCCTCGCTGTGCCGTTCCGAATGTGGGTACGAGCCGCAGCCTCGATTGCACAAGTAAAACTCCGAACGAAGAATGACATCCGATGCAGCGGTCGAGCGTCCAATTCCGCGTGCGTGCGAGATATCGTGAGATTAAGCATGTGCAGGGCGTGGCTGGTATACGCTCTCGGTTAGATGCAGCGGCATTGCAAAACTGCAGTTATGCTCGCGCTCGGCTGACCCTGCTGCTACTGATGCTATTTTCAAACGACATGTCCGACATTTATTCTCATCACGTCGCAGCCCCGACGTCCTCCTCTTTTCCTCTTCTTTCTCTGGACCCTGTACTCTAGAGAAAATAAAAAGGCCAAGCCATGCGTAATCCTTTTCTATCTCTTTCTCTTCTCGTCGTTCGACTCCGGGCGTCGAATGAAATGAGAAAGAGATAAAGGAAAAGAAGCATGTCCCTATTTATATATCGTGTGGATGCGCACGCGCACGCAAAGACTTCTTCAAAACAAACTATCATCCTATTATGAATTTATTTACGGATAGTTATTTTTCAGAAAACAATAAACCACACAGATACTACAGATAATCATCACTGAACGAATCAGAATTGAACGACTACTATATAGCGAAAACTTGTACAATTTTGTCATGGGTTTTTGTATTGCCATCTGGTGTTACAAGTTGGAGATATTTAGTTACACACAGACCGGTGATGTACTTGAGATTCTTCGCTTTTTATACGAAAAAAAAGTTGAAAAAATGGTCTAATGGAATCGAAAAATTCAAATGTAATCGTCAAAAAGTAACAAATATAAAAATAATTAAACTTTAATTTGATTTACAATTTCATTTCGTTGGTGTCATGAACATTTTCTACATTATTGGAATTTTCATAGTTTAATTTTCCCAATTTCTGACGCTAGATGACGTTATTAAAACCCGTCCGAAAATTTGGCGACTGCCACCCTGCCTCCCGTAAAAACACTAAATACCTGCGAGATGGAGCCACGAAATTTTCAAGGTCTAATGAAGAAAGAAATAAGAAGACAATTGCGTTCTGGCTGACGAGCCAATAAATAATACAAAAATATAACCGAAATAATGATTGAATGTGTACTACGATTAAATACTAATGTTTAAACATTGTATCAATCAAATTGTAAAAAAAATATATTTTTACGAGCTAATGCTATTTCTCATTGTCATGTTCGTTGAAGCCTCGCCTCGAGCAATCAACGGATCGTGCAGACTAACCAGTGCCGAGGCTTTTGTGAGTCGAACGCGCGGTTTGGCCTGTATGTAATACAGCATCCGCGACGAGCAACGAGCGACAACCACATCGATCGTTGGCCTAAGCTGTGCAAGCTCGCTGCTATGCAGCCGCAGTAGTAGACCGGTGTCGACTTGGCCGCAGCTTCGATATGTACCGAATCTACCTGAGAGTGTGACTTTTGCCGGAGCATCGTCCTAATGACTCGTGTCCATTGTCTTGCGATGTGCTTTCGCTTTTGCGTCTCGACACTACAAGATGTCGAGTGAAGCATTATGTCGCTTTACCCAAAGCTCACAGATATACTGTCAACTGTAATCACGGCGTAACGGGCATCGATCTTCATTTATTTTATCACGCCATAACTCAAATTCGCTACTTTCTGTGTACATTTAGATAAGCACAAAATATTTCTCTCCTTCCTCCTTTTGCATTCATGTGCACTTAGCATGTGCTGAATACACCTTGATTATTTTTTGCGATTCCAATGAAAAATTACAGCGTGTCTCACTGTCTACCACCTAGAATGCTGCTATTTGCGACAGGCGTACAACAGATACACCGCTACGTACTTGAATTTCTGTTTGCCCTTAGTGTTTCCATTGCTTCTGAGTTATGTGAGGACCTATACGTATATCTTTCTCTCTTTTCTCGTTGTCTCAGCTTGACTTGTAACGAGTCAAGCCGCTTTTTTGTTCGACCAAATGACTCATGTGCTTGAAATTTTATAAATTTATTTTATTTCAACAATTATTTTCAAGACTAGACGCCATCACATACAAACACCTAAGAAAGTACATGAGCTGCGGACGTGTCGCTCGGTTAAGGCACGTTCACTCTCACCCGAGCACGAGTAATTGCTCCAGCTTCCTCAACTGCGAGTCTCACCGGGGAGACGGTGTCAAAAAAAGCACGCTGATCGTAAAAAAAAATACCCTCACTCGCAAACGTACATACATGCCATACACACATGAACATTTACAATATACATAGAGGTTCAAAAAGTCAAGCGAGCGTTTGCAATGTGAGGGAACGCGAGCGAGAGACAGCTGGAGAGCTTTGAAAAATTCAAGAGGCCGAGAGGGAATTTGCTACATAATGTTGCCTCTGCATTATGCACGCGTGTCAGGTATATTTTTGGTAAAAACATTTTAGTTCCGTACTTACATAATGCGACGTCGCTGTTAATACTGCTACTTGATTCTGCAAAAGAGAAGAATAATCTTACTGTAATGTGTGCGGATTAAATGTTTGTTATTCTTTCAATAGTAAGTCAGTAATAAATCTCTCTTTGACAACATTTTGATTATAATTTTTTTTGTCAATACTTGAATCGTTGTAGCAATTTTTGTATTATAAATTATCAATAATAATCATATCGTGACCATTAAGGAAATGAATCAATTTTGGATAATATTCTTTTGAGCTTCTTACTTCTGAAACACTGAAAAAACAGTCTCTCAAATTTTGTGAATTTGCATAATGTTATAAAACCGCAAATGCATTTTGCAGCTGAATGGAAGTAAAAAAGTTGATCGATTTACATAAAATTTTTCATAATTTTTCAGTCTGTGGCAAGCGAATGCAATAAAGTCGATCGAGAGGGAATTAGGAAAATGAGCACTCACTCGGTGAAAGCGAGCCTAATTTATGTTTTTATTGTTAGCGTGGTTTTCTATGGACTTATATAGTAGAAAAAAAGGGAGAAGAGCGCATATCTCATCTTTAGGCTAGTCTATATTTCCTTGCATATCTCATATTCCCAGAGATTTAGCGAATAAATCTCGCTTTTCTCAATTTCGCCACTTTTAGAGGATACGTGAATAGCGAGAAAGAGAGAGAAATGAAGTGGAGGTCGGGAGCTTGCAAGTCATATTTTCCTTCATACTTGCGCACATACAATATCGATATTACCGCAGCAGGCTCGATTAGATGTAAAAAAATCCATTTTTTAAAGGCATGTGGCGTGGCTCGCTGCGAACAGATGAGAAATTGAGAGTACTTGGGCACGTGCTATATAGCGTGCGAGCTGGCTCACACATGCCAGTCGCGCGCAACTTGCCTTCTCCTCAAAGACTCGAGTCAAAGTCGTTTTTCAGCGTCCTCGTCTCTGCAGCAAAATTCCCTACAGAGGCGCTGGGCTCCTCGATTGGCTTCGTTCGAGGCTCTCTTTCAGCAGCTCGTCGTCGTGTACACGAAATTCCGGAAAGGAGTCGAGGGCCTCGTCTTCTTACTCTTAACTACTGCCAAACTTGTTTTCCACAGTGCGACGGGGGAAAAATTCCTCGCAGCGTCAGCGTCGCGTCGGGTGCGAGGGAAGCTCCGCCACACTTGCGCGATCTATATAGTAGGCGCGCGATGCGAAGGTATACGCAGTACTCGTGGCTGTGCGCATCTGCGTGCGAGTGTGCGACCGAGGCCGAGAGCCGAGACGACGAATAGTCATCGGAATGTGCGGAAATTCGTGGCACGAGTCCGCTTCCCTCTTCTCGCTCTCTCGGCCGAGCCGCGAAAGTTTCGAGGAGCGGATCCTGCCCCGAGTGCAGGCTTGATACTATGCATACTACGGTGACACGTAGGCGCCTGATCGACACGGACATTAATCTCTCGGCAGTCGAGGAGGCCACGCCAGCGCGACGAATTTTCCCATGTGTGCGACGACGAGATGCGAGAGAGAGAGTCAAGTTTGAGCTCGCTTCGAACGAAAGCAGCAGCGGTTAGCTCGGCTATAGGAATCTCAAGCGTACTCGTACATTGTATTACTATTGTGCTTTTGCAGGTACTCTTGGTCGCGAGCAGCGCGAGTCTCGAGTGTCGTCTGACAATTACAACGAGTCGCGATGTTCCTTGTCATTAGGATGCCTACAGCTGGGCAAAATGCATGTACAACACACGAGCATGTGTGTGTGTGTGTGTGTGTGTGTAACGCGACGCAATCGCACATCACTGTTCACAGCTAGCTTCTATACCAGCCACCAGCTGGGTATTAGCCGCAACTAAGCGCGCTAGACTGCTATAGCTGGATCGATAATTTATCGCTAACGCGCGGCGCACTCGAGCGCGAACGGCCGCGAGACGAAATCAATGGCTCAGTTGTAATTAGCAAAAGCCCGGCCGCCTGCTCTCTCTGGGCAAATCCGAGCCTCGTCGAAATTCACGTTACACGCGCGCCCTGTATAATATGCATGTGCTGCTGCTTAATGGCAACTCGGCATCTGCTGTTGCTGTTACTGTGCTGCTCCACCACCGCGAAATTCCTCGACTCGAGCCAAAGCTCCGCGTGTGCGATTGCGTTGCGATGTTGCGAGCTCTCCGAGCTGCCGAGCAAATAAATATACACACGGCTAGAGACGCTGGAAAAGGAAAGAGGAAAGCAATATGCGCGAGTCGTGTGCAGCGCAAGAATTTTAACCCCTATCTCTGGCCTGCGCGCGCGCGCTTCAACGTCTCGAGGTATTCCAGGTCACGTAAGAAGGCTCGCGGTTTATTCCCCGGATAAACAGTGGAGCAAGAGCTGGAGAGAGAGAGAGAGAGAAAGAGGAAGCTCTATACCTTTACGCGCACTCGAAACGCATCCCAAAATGAAACGATCCTCATAGCGAAGCTGCTCCTTGCCTCGATATTGGATTAAATCACTAAATTTTGCTTTCTCTACTGTAGCGAAAATATGCCCTTTTTCCATGGTATTCGTTTCTTTTTCTTCAACATCGATTAATTTTCAGCAGTTTTCGAGCAATTTTCTGCTTCCTTTCCGATTATGGCTTTGAACATGAATCTCTCAGCTGGGCGTAAGCTTTTATTTGAGCTAATAGCTACGTTGACGCTCCAAGGCACTTGTCGCATCGAATGTACGATGATTTTTTTGCATATAAAAGCTATATAACGTACTTTTTCCTGCAATGCTAAAAACTTGTTTCGATAAATAAAATATTTCATATCGAGCGGCGGCTGATTGGATACTTGCACTCGCTCGCGTTCGTTTTTTCCCGTCCCACAAACAAAATTCACGAGTGTTTTTCTTTCGAGCGAATAAATATTTTCATTCGTTTCGAGAAGCACCAAGCCGACTGCGAGTGAGTGGCTGCGAGTAATCGTTTACAGGAAGGAATTCCGGCTGGCATGATTGCGCCTCTCGATGCGTCTGCCAGTGTCATAATCGCTTTTACTGCTAATGGAAATTCAATAATTTTTTTCATTAGCTTACAGAGATGTTTTTCTTCGGATATTAAAGGGTAACGCTTGTCAAACATTTCAACGGATGTAAACATGGCTTTGAAACGTCCTTTTGCTCAACCTTTAATGCTTTCACAGCTATTTGTGAACCTAATGATATTTTTTCGATTCGTTTGCTTTATTGTATCGACCTACCATAAAGTGCTTAATTCGATAATGTATCATAATATCATTGTCGATGAAATATCCCACTCGATATCCACAAAGCAAAGAATAAACGAGATGCTCGTGAAGTTACCTTAAAGATTGCACGAAGCAAGGCCAGGAATACTATGAAACGATTGTATAGAATTATCGAGTCAAAATTTAACAGTCTGTTTTCGTAAGAAAGTACCTGTTATGCACTGGAAAGTGATTCAACTGTTGTATTATTCAAAGGACGCAGAACCAAAAATTATCCAAATCTCAAGCGTGCAGCAACTCGTGGGCTTCTGCAAAAGCCACTTTTGTTCCTATGATATTATATGGATTTTCAGAGCGCTGACTCGTCGCTCGCGAATAACCCGAGGCTCACCGTAATTACTTTTCTATCTCTCGGGCACGAGATGCTAGCCCCTTTATGGACTGCTCTCTGGTCGTTGAAATTAATGGACGAGTAGCCGTGAAAAGTTTCGGGCCCGAGAATTCAGCGATGAGCTCGTGGAAAATTTCGTCTCCGGCTGCTTCTACGGCTGCTACTTGCACGGGGCGCCCCCCTCTCGGATGGTATATGTACAACCATTGGACTTTCAGCTCAGTCAGCTCTTTTCTCAAGCTTTTCTCTTTGGAAGGTTACCTCGTGCTCTTGACTGTGCGAAGCTCGAGCGCCCCCCGGATAATGACGATAATGAGATGCGATTTACTTTTTCAAGCCTGGCTATCGCGCCACACCTTAAATAGGTGCATGGAGTAGCGCTCGGACTTTATCGTTTCATTCTCACCACATTTTTCGCTCGCTTTCGCCTCCCGGATTTTCCAGCTCCGGAATCGCCAAATAGAGCTGAGTGCGAAATCATGGCTATGGAGAATTAAATGTAATTTCTTTCACCAGTTTTGTGTGTGCTCATCAAGCTGCCACATTGTACTCGATGGAATTCATTTTCTCGTTGGTGTCGCAATGTTTGCGACGAAAAAACCAGTAACGGCATAGCTGGTATAAAATTTTTCACCGTCACATACGTGTCTCGAACAGAAATAAGTTTTAATTGGACGACCTTCAAGCTAAATTTGCGCTTAAATCATGAATTTCTGTCTAGCTCCAAGAAGCTGCATACTATAAATACATAGATACAGTTGCGTGTGCAACTTCAAAGACTTTTAGATTCGAGAGCTAGAGAAAAAATTCTAGTTGAAACATTTTCGAAGCTTTGAAAGTGCTACGAGGATCGATAAATAAAGTTAATCGACCAAGTACCCAAGCGTCTCGCTTGTCTCGTTTATCCTTTTTCAACTAGTTGCCTAATCTTTGTGTTGACTATTCCTTGTCTGAACTGTTGTCTATTCCTTCGGAACTACGATAAAAACGAAGCAGATAAGCTTGGGTTTTATACCCAAAATGATTTTGAGCTTTTAATACAAAAATTAATTTGGAAAATCTGTACTAGTTGCTAATTGGAGTGCATGGATTTACTGTTGCCAAGTAGAAAGGTGCGAGACATCAAAAAGCTCCTTAAAAGCTATGGATATGACTATAGCGATCTGCGGCCATGTTCGCACCATGAAAGTTTAAGGCATCAGGTGGCGTCTGTTTCGCCCAACTGGCGTATATATACACGTATACGCCGAGTCGGGGTATCTACGGCATATGGCATCAAGTAGTGCAACTTAGCTCGAGACTTGTGAATAAGTAAGCCAAAGACGACTATAGCCAAGTCAAATAAGTCGTCGACGTCGTCGGGCGTTTCGAAGAATCTTTAATGAGATCACCGAATGATATCTAGAACCCTGAGCACATACAAGCCTAGAGAAGAAAATGCGCGAGAAACTTTGACCTTCCAGTAATCCGGCTTATCTGCTAGAACTGCGACGTGATTAACAGGCGTCGGACCAAGCTTCGCGCGCGCTCATACCCGCACTCACGTCGTCATAGCTCGCCCTCCGGTTTCCACGTTGTCAGGATTTGCCCAGTTAATAGTTTACCTCCCAGGTCTGTTTACTTCTTAAGGAATTTTTTAATTCATCAGCGTTCTTTGCACCCGAACCTGCTTGTCTATCTTTGAAACAATTTTTTCTTCCTTCATTGTAATTCTCTTCACTTGCCTTGTTGAATATCTGACTATACTATTGGATCAGCTTTTGATGTAAAAAAAAAATTTCTCCTCTTCCAAAAGCTTAAATATGGCATTTAGCGTAGATTAGTTATTGATTTTCTCACAATTTTTCACGTATACGTATTGTGAGTTGGATTTTTTCAAATCCATAGAAAAATGTCATTCTTTCAAGACGAATGACTACATTTAAATTACGCAGAATAACGATACGAAGATTTATTTAAATTCTATTCAAGTCGGATCCGTGATTTATCGGAATACACATTGTTATGTTATATATAAGAGAGCAGAGTGTCGAAGCACGTAAACAAGACGAATGAAATGAGTGAGAAAAACATTGAGAGGCGCCACAACAGTGAAAGCCCCTCGGGCTGTGCCTCTACTAATGCGCCGAGTTTGTATGTATACGGGAATTGGAGGGCGCGCGAGCTTCTCAAATGTAAAGTGCTATATAAGCTGGAAACGTAATAAAGCACGCAGCTTCGCGCGCCAACTGCAATATTATAAAGTTTAGCCGCACACAATAATTATGATGGAAGCGAGCCGTAGAAATATTCGACGTTGGCAGCAGCCACCTTCCTAACTCGTGGATGAAAGAACAATTGCTTCAATAATGCTGGCTCGGGGGCTCTATACAACGAGCCACGCCAAGAGACTTACTCGACTCTTTTGGCCGACTTATCGTCGAATGTATAATTCGCAGGTGCCTCGCGATTACGTTGTCTGTTGCCGTCTTCGCGATTCGCGCGCCAAACAGAAATTATACTATTGACTAACCCGCAAAACTTTCCCATTAAACTTGTTAGGGGTTGAATTATTATTTTAAAGGCGAGTTATCCTCGTCGACGGCGACGCCACTCTCTTCTTTTTCTTTCCTATTCGCACTTGACACAGCCCGACGCTCCCTGTAACACAATCTTCTAGCTCGATGAGAAGCGTCGTCTGCATTAAATGCGTACATAGCTTAATTCACTTGCAGAAATACTTTACAACAAAAGTTTCTCCGTGGTAGCTAAGCCAACGGCGGACAGAGTGCACCGACACGTGGCCTCAATGCTCCTTTTTATCTCTCGGAGCTCATCGTGGCGACAAGTTTTCAACGTTAATAAGCTTGCACAAGTCTCTGATTTCGATTGCCTTGAAATATCTAATGAAAAAACTTTTTCCTCGCTTCGGCCATCGCTACACCAAAATTTGCTCGAGTGACTATTTTTTCGACCTCTTTACTTTTTCCCGTCGACAAATAAGGCGAGCTTCGAAAACTTGCCTCGAGATAAATATTTTCCTTTTAATGCCATGCATAATCGATTCGATAATTTGTGCACAAGGGACGAGGAAGATTTACATTATTAGGCTCTCACGAATAACAATTGCTTTCTTGAATCCGCAATCGTCCGAGCTCTGCAATTCTGTCTTGTCTACATCGGCCAGCGTTATTACAATCAAGCGAGGCCTTCCATTTCAACTCTCTCTCTCTCTCTCTCTCTCTCTCTCTCTCTCTCTCTCTCTCTCTCTCTATCTCTATCCATTGTATTCTCTACATAATTATCATGGCAGAAAAGTACTCTCCGATCAACTAATTACACTTGGGATTGGCCAGTGCACAGATGGCGGAGAACTGGAGGAAGATGAGGAGGGAAAAGGAGAAAAGGAGGCCAAGTGGCCTCTCTCGCATTGAAGCCCTTGGGCCAAAGTCACTCTCGCAACAACTCAATATATACTGCCAGGTAGTTCTATCTATATATAACATTTATAGGGGTACGTATATATGCATCAACTGCCTTGCCACTTGATGATGTAGATATAGACATTTTCATTTCTTTTCCCCGCGATCACTCGTTCCTTTTCCTAATTAAAAACTGCTGCGACACTGGACATATTTTTTCTCCCTCTCTCTTTTTCTCCGTCGTCCGCTCACCTCGAGTTCACTCATTTCAAGTCAAGCCACTGAATCCGGCTGATGAATAATGACCACTTTGCTCTATTGATTCGCATAAATTATACTCTGAAATATCCGTCCATTAGTTGAGCTGTGAAATGCGCGCTCGAGTCTTATTGTTGCTCTAAAAGGAAGCAAAGACACACGAGTTTGCTGCATTACGAGCTCCCTTTTCAAGCTCCCTTGCCGAAGAGCTTCGACAAGGTCAGCTTCGTTTCGGTGCACCTGCCTGGCACTTTTTATGATTCGGTCGAGTGGCTAAATGAAAAGCTGCTCCGGGAAAAAAAGTTGGCCGGCACCATCAAGAGGTCAAAAGTCGAGTCGCAAGCGAGTTCTTTTGCAAGTAGCAGGAGCTTGGCTGGTGGCCTCATAGGCGCGGCATCTTTGAACTCTGCAGCTAGAGAACTAGAGAGTAGCGCGATTAAACGATTCGAGTGGCATCGGTCGGCTAGTATTTTCCACTCGAGACTCGACTCGACTACTTAGTCTGAGCGACACGTAGACTCGAACGAGCGGTTCACGAAAAGCCGCGACACTAGCTAAGACAAGAGCGTGAACAATTGCCGGACTAAAATTTCTTGTACTACTTGCGAAGTGAAATTTTCTGTCGCGTCACTGCATCAATGGTTCCTCATAATTTACTCGACACCACGTACACAGCCTCGAGAAGTAACACTCTTGAATTGAAAAAGTGTAGCGTGAATCAAGTTTTTGATAAATTTTTCGGTATTTGAATTTTCACATGAAAAAGATTGTCGACGCCATTGCCGGAGATAAGGATTTGACGAAAAATCGGAATCACACGTACCAACTCTTGGTTCGGATGTTTGCACGATTGTATTTATATCAAGTGAGCCTCAGGGGTGTACATTATCGCACGTACTGGACTCTCAACTGGTGCACCGTAGATGCTTATATAGAGGCAGGCCAGTGTTGGAACGAGCCCCGAGGATAATGGCGTTTCTAGCTCGATCTTCCAAACGGGTTTCAGCACTGCACACGGCCATGACGTTAACACAATTACACCAGCTCGAGTCTCGTGTCTCTGTATCTCACAGCCCCAGCCAAAGCTCAATACATCTTTGGACCTTTGTATATAGTTCGAGTCCCTAATATATGTTGGAGCGTAGATGCGAGGCTCCTGCAGCCTGAGAGTGTCAAATAGCTCTGCCAAGCGCATCCTCCTCTTCCTCGACGTCTTTGCATTGAGGCATTTCTCTGTCTACCTCTCGCGTCCGTATGAGAGTGTGTTTGCTCGATTCTGCTTTGCCACTTTCTTCACCCAGCTGAGTCTCGCTCAGCGTGTTCTCGCTGTACGCGTCGATGCGACCTGCTATTATTAACGCTCTGCTCTGTTGGATCTTTCGATTCGGACATCAAATAACGCGTGATCCTTGTAAAATATTTAAACAACTTATTTCATCCATTGATTCGTTTTTCAATTGCAGTTTCAGCTGCAGCTAAACGCTTGCCATTATCAGTCTCATAGTTCTTTTTTTTTTAATGATGACCATTAACTGTGATGCAATTGAGACATCGGTATAACACAGTTATTATTGACTAGTAACAATGAAATAATTTAATGCAATGTGTTATCGTTGAACCCTTCCAGATTACTAACATTCAAAGTTATTTTTATGAAACCAAAATTTCAAAGTGAAGAAATAACGATCCCACGTAAAAAGCGATTCAATCACTAAAACTCCACGATTGAAATTATTTATTATAATTTGCAGCATTTTATTCTTGGGTTATCATGCCACTGATTTGTACTCAGACGTTTTAGTGCAAATTTATTTTTTATTCTAAAAACACTTTATAATTTTTTCTTATTACTCTAAACTTATTACTTTTTTAATAGAAAAACATTTTCTCAAATAATGTCAAATAAAACAAATATCAACTCATAGCCAAAAAAAATTACAATACATTTGTTAAAAAGATGAGTTTATATTTTGAAAGCTGTCAGTTTTACCATAACAATTCTCTGGCATGGCTAAAAAAGTGGTGAAAACAAGAAAACTGATGAATCCGATTTGAATCGCTTAAGCTCTTCTTGCGTACAAAACTATTGTGTTACAGATTCATCGCGCGTCAAGCCGTCGAGCTTTTTTCAAATTGGCTTCCTCACGAATATGTAAGATTTATTTTCCTTCTCCTATTTATCTGTTTTTTTTTTCATTTCCTGCCCCCGCGCCTATTTATGACAAAGTGAAAATCTTGATAACGAAGCTTTTAATGCGTGAAGCTACTTATAATTATAATTAAAAGCTACTTATAATTTTTAATTAAAAAAGATGAGTTTCTCAAAGAATACTCAATCACGTCGATTGATGTTCTTCTGGTGTAAAGCATTGATTGGGTATTTTACAGATTCGCAAGCAGATATATGGATTTACAATTTTAATTTTCATTTAGAGTAGATGGCAAAGAGAAATGTAGAGTGAGAAAAGTCACTCGTAGACATAAACACGCCGGGCGGAAAAGTTATGTGTACGACAGCAGCACGTGCTCGCACACGCGCGTTCAAACACGCACACATTTAGCTCTTACAATAGGAGGTGAAAAGCTGCGCCTGCAATACCATCTCATCGATTCCACTTTTTTCTCCTATTGTTTTCAGAAGCGGTAGCAGCCAACGGGAGCATTGGTACAACTCGAACTCGCACGGCTATGAGTATAAGTATATATGTATACGTACATGCAGGCTAGGCAGCACAGTTTATAGAGCAGAGTAAGCCATATACATAGCAGAGAGAGAGAGCGAGGTTCAATTTTTGAGAATAGAATAACGCCAAACTCTCAGCCACTGTGCATGCAGTCTTTTCTTTCTCTCGCTCGCTCGCTTTCTGGTTTTCCGAGCGAACGCAGCGAAACGCGCCTGGCACTAATATCCGAGGCTCGTGCTGGCGTGAGAAGCGAGATCGGAGCTATACGAGACGCGCGAAAATACCGACTGCTCGATTTATTCTCTTTTTCTTGACATTTTTGTTTAGTGGCACAGCGTGCGCGCCACTTTGACAACGTCACTCCCCCCCTGCTGCTACTGCTGCTACGACTGTTGCTCTCCACTCACACGCGTAATGTGACACGCGTCTGAATAACCAATATATTTATTTATATTACACAAGCCAATTGGTATCCTTACCCATCTAGTTCAGTATCTAGATGTTTATGCGTTAAGAGCACACAATTTACAAATCCAAGACAAGGGCGTAATAAAACATGGTCATCTCAACAGTATTTTATAAGCTCCCAAAAAGCATCAAACAACAAGAAAGATAATGGAGAGTGAGAAAATGGAGTCAGACTGCGTAACAAGGAAATGAAAGTGAGAGAAGAAAGCGTCGAGTATAGATTTGATCGGGGGATTTGAGGTTTGTCAAGCGAGTCCACGTCCGAGCGGACGCCACGACCCTGTCTTCCGATTTAATGCTGCATCTGTCTCAACAAGAACAAAGTTTCTTTCCATTACGAACGATATAAACAATTATTCGAGACTTACTTGGGTGTCAGGGCTAAGGGATCCAAGGCTAGGTGAACCGCTGTAAAGGCAAGCCCCACAACTTTCGGTTATAACCCGATGAAACTTTGGCTCGAGGCAAGGGGCTTCACGGCTGCCGCGCAGTGATACATACTTGGAATAGCTCC
Organism: Trichogramma pretiosum; assembly: GCF_000599845.2. Classification (NCBI taxonomy): domain Eukaryota; kingdom Metazoa; phylum Arthropoda; class Insecta; order Hymenoptera; family Trichogrammatidae; genus Trichogramma; species Trichogramma pretiosum. The sequence goes on from NW_019640824.1 coordinate 724,546, forward strand.
GAGCTATCGTGGTTGTTTTGCAGCAGCGATAACGGGCACGCTGGCGGTAATATTTTTATGCTGGGCCTTTTTTGCGCAAAACGCATCAACGGGCACGAGCACACACACACACCTAGAGAGATCTGTGCATTATATGGAGGCGGCCAGCGAGCGAGCACTTTCGATTCGGACGGCGCTTATCGCTCAGCGTCGAGCGTACGATGAATCGAGTTTGCTCCGAGTATAAAAAAAAAGAAAAAGCTCATCGAGCTGGCCCGAGCTCTGCGCTGCATCAAAGTATGCCCGCCGGTCACATCGCTCCCTTTTCACCGGACACGGCGCTTCGTGCGCAATTTCAGCAATAGCGCTAAACTCGAGCTAGCTTCTATTCCAGCAATGGAAAGGAGCTGCTGCGGGAGATTTGTGAGCAAAAAATGTGGCGATCGCACGTCCGCGCTATTTAATCGCTAGCTTCTTTGTGGTGAAAGTACATCAGTTGTGGCATTGCTTAGGCTCTGTCGCTGTTTGAAAAAGTTGCATTTCTTGCGATTCAACATCCACCTGACTGCCAAGAAATATGCAATACTTGATCGTGAAAAACCAAGTTATCTCCGACTCTCTCTCTCTCTCTCTCTCTCTCTCTCTCTCTCAATCTCTCTATTTAAATGCGTAATGGTTTTCAAGACGCTACTGTGAGTGAAACATGGAAAATGAGGAGATGAAAGTGACGGGCAACCTCTCACCTTTCCGCGCTCTCTTGCTCACGCTGCTCCCTCGGCCTCACTCTTTCGCTCCTTTCTATATTCAATTCATTTACTGTTTAAAGTTAGCGTCGCCCTGGTACTCGGAGCAACGTAAAGTCTAACTCGTTTAACCCACCAACGACGATGACGGCGACGACGACGATGAAACTAGTAGTTGCATGGCGAGCCACCTCAGTACCACTTACATAGTAAGTAGGAAGAGTGGGGCTGAAAGCTCGTATCGTAAAACGCGATTTAACAATTTCCCTCCAGGCTGCTTATGATTGGTTGCTGCTAGATGAAACCTCCGAGGCGCGCACGGCGCTACGTGGCAATATTTTTCGTCGAGCACCGATCGAACATTTAAAAGAGGTGGAAAAGTCATTTCGTTCCGTACGTTACGTCATCCGTTAAGTCGGGTCTCTCTTTCGGGCCTTGCGAAGAGAGCTACGCCCCTTACGAAGAGGACTAAAAGTCTTAGCGAGGCCGGCTTTGTCAACGGGGCTTAATTGACGCCACGTATAAGCACACCGCATACGAGTGTGCACGGAGTAGCTCGGCTTGTATATAATATACCGTATATAGCTCGCTCTGGCCGAGGCCAAGTTTCAACCGTATTTAAGCCAGTCGCGTACGAGAAATTGGATATTGGACTTCAAAGTTCATTAATATCGCGCGTATTTGTGCCTGCGCATGCATAAAGTGCAAGTCACTAGGCCATTGTGAGGGATCGAATTTCTCGCCACGCATATAGCTTGCGTTTTACGCGTGTAAAACAATATTGAAGCTAGTCGGTGTAGACACTCGGACGACGCATAAGCATGGCTTAATACGCGCCCAGATCGCAATTGCAGCGCGCGTTAATGAGAAATTCGCGCCCCGTCGCTCTGCCTAATACTGCCAAATCAAATTACCGAACGTTGGCATTGGAGTATATATTAGAAAGTACATAGGTAGCAAATGCAAAAGGACGCGATAGTTCGGAGCAAAAACTGGAACTTTTTCCGCTGAGAGGGCAGTGGCGAGAAAAAACAGCGTGGAAAGTGAGCAAACAAAACAGACGACGTGCCGAGAAAAGACAAACGCTCGCTTGCTGCATCGCTGGAGAAAAAAAGGAAAAAGAGAGAGCCGAGCTAGGACGTAGAGAAACAGAGAGCTAGAGAGAGAGAGATACGAATAAAGGTAAAAGAAGCGAGAGCCAAGGACAAAGAGAGCTCTACGCGAGAGCTGCAGCTCGAACTTCAGCTAGAGAAGCAACGAGGAACCGAGTAAAAGTTGGGAATGCTCGTCTCGAAGTTTATTACTCCCCAGTCGTCGTTGCACGCAGATACGTAAAACAGCGACCGAAGTGCTCGCACTTTGCACGTGGGCTCGTTTATTTTTCCACAAATATGAGAAAATTTGTCGCTCGCCTAAACAAAAGCGGGTCGCAGTTGCCAGGCTGCCACTTGTCTTGATGCCGCGCTTCTTGCCTATATATTTATCATATCGCGTGTACGCGATATATTATCTAAACGCACGGCTCCGAGCTCGAGTTATTTTTAACAACGAATATAGAGACGGACGAAAAAACAAGTAGGCGACGAATCTGCGCGATATTATTATCGGCAGCGGTGCAGCTTCTTTCATACGTCGCGTAATGTCCTATTACTACGTTCATAACAATAAAAGTCGTAGGATATCGCTTAGCTGACGAAACTGTAGCCCGATCTTCTCGCAATCCTTTATTACACACATTGTTCATGCTCGTTTCATCTGTATTCAATAGGTCGGATTTTTTTTTGCTTGTGTTAATAGCAGCTTCCGCATTCTTCCAAATTGTACAGTTGAATATTGTCCCTCTCACTGCATCGGCGAAGGAAAGTGATATCTGTAAATTAATTCGTAGCTGATGCATGCTAGTTTCTAGGCACTCGCTCCGTTTTGACAACGAATGGATTTTTTTTTTTTACTTTACTGCAATGCTCAAATTGGAGCTCATTAGAGAGAGGGAGATATAAAAAAAAAGTTGTATTCAAGACTCACCGCGCTATTTTCGCTACAGTATTTTCTGCACGGAGAATCATTCGTACCGAGTTCTCCTCGTTAAAATCCAGTTCTCGCTTCCACATACTGACACATTTGCAATGAGACGCAAGAGAGAAAGAGAATAAGGTGTTGGCAGCGGTGGAGCTACCTTATATGCACGTGTGTGTGTGGTTTTCAAATGTTCTCCTGGTCGTAGCGTGTCTCGTGTGACTCGGCGTATATATTTTGTAATTTATATACGGCTATATTTTACAAATAGTATATTACTGCCCTAGGCCGCGAAAAACAGAAAAGTCCCAGAGTACGTGTAATTAGTGGCCGAGGCGAAGCCGAGGCCGATAAACACGTGCTCTGGGGCTTTCTTTTTTCGCGGCATAGGCCTGTATACTATTTTTCATACATAGTGGCCAGAAAATAGCTCTTCTCGTTTTGCGCAGCGGCCGAGAAGTAGTCACTTTCTGGCCGCTGGTATGAAAATGTATATTTATTATTCTTTTTTTTATTAACTTTTATCGCAGTGGCAGGGTAGTAACAGCAGCAGCATCCAGAGGCAGAGTATTCGATGAGTTTTTTTGCACACCAAGTGACAAGTGACTCGATTTTATGAATAATCAACGCTTCCAACGTCGCTTATACTGCTACTGCTGCTACTGCGTTACTTTACAAATGGCTTTCGCTTACACACGTTTCGCCCCCCCCCCCCCTCACTCGCTCTCGCACACTTCTAATACATTACCCTCGAATTAATGAGAAGCCCTAGGGGTTGGCCGTTAAGGAGTTACGCGCTGGCACAAGATTAACGATCGGACATTTAGATCGGATAGCTCTTTCTCTCTCGCTCGAGCCGAGAGCAGTGGAATCTTAACAAAAAGCAAAGATGAGATGGTCAAGTTAAAGAGACTGATGGCTCCTGAATCGGTTGCAGTCGCACTCGCAGAAATGGCCCGTTTTGCCACGTATTATTTCTTTGCGTATATCGCTTAAAGCCAACGAGACGAGAATGCTTTCTCGATTTTCGTAAAAGCTGGCGTTCCGTCGAGCTCCGTTGAATAATCAATAAAGTTGCTCGGGCCTCTCGTACGGGGAGCTAGTCTAGTCGCGACGAATCCAGTCGGGGCGCTGTTGAGGCGCATCAGGAGCGCACGTAGCTCAGGCCCGTTCATCCGGAACGAGAAATTTCTCGCTCATAAACAACTTGTGCGCGGGGCGTAAATTATACTGCAATAATGCATGCACTCCTTGAATAGCAGCTAGTAGCAGCAGCAGCAGACAACAAGAGCCAGCGGTAGAAATAGTTTTGCGCGCATCTCTGGGCTCTTACGAGTCGCGCCAGCAGTCGTTAGCACAAGGAAAAATGCTCGGGGAGAGAGGGCTTGAATGTACGTATACATAAATATATACATACGACGCCTACTCCTCGCACCTGCACGCACAACAGCAGCAGCGCAACAACGGGGCGCAACGACTGCGCGCACGTATCGGAGCGTGTCTTGAAGCGACGTAGAGGCTGCTGCTGTGCCGGTGTGTACGTGCGAGATTGCAAGCTCTCGAGACTCGCGCGTCTATGAAAAACACGCCGCGCGAACGAGCGTAAGTTGAGCATACCAAGAGCAAGAGCTGTGTGCGCCAAGCCAGCAGGAAAGAAAGAACCTGGAAAATGGAACGTGGTACAGGTGGCATTATAGCGCGACAGATTTATGCATTCGAGGGCTCGAGCGCGCGCGCATATGCACACAACGGCGGAATAATGGCCGCAGCGATATACAGCGATACACAGCGATACAAAGTAGAGTCTGCAACGAAAGGCCTCCGCCTCGCCACGCGAGAGAGCAGCGTCGTTCTTATTTTTTCTTCGGGCTTGTTTCATCTTCGGCCCATATTCGACGGGTGTGATTCTGAGGACCAAGTACAATTTAATTGTCCGACTATCGCTCGGACCTTTGCGATTCGATCGATTTTTATTTTGCTTAAAACGCAACTCGCAGTGTTTGGACATTTTTTTCACTTTTTTCAAATGGCAATATATGATCGAGCAAACGACGTTTTCACGATTGAAAGGAAACATTTTCCTAGCACCGCGATATTTTGCCATATTACATTTTTACAATTTCTAGTGCTTGAGAATCTTTGCGTAATTGAGGAGTTATGATTACAGAACGATCGATAAAAATGGGAAACGTCGCTTCTGACCTGGCATTGCATTCAATTACATCGACGTTTTTCAATAAAAATCCTATCGGTACGTATGTCTAATCGCCTGATCCAATGATAATATAATCGACGACTGACGTTCGTAAACATATTTATCAGAGTTTAGGGTAATGAAATGATTATTAAAATTTTTTGCAACAAAATCAATTCTACAGTTCTGTACACGAACTTAAAATTTCCCTTTTTCCTATAAATCGACGTAAGTGCACCTTTTTACAGCAAAATGCAGAAGCACAACTTGTAAAAATTTTAAAGAACCACTCAATTTTGTTTTAAAACTCATTTGATGAAGAAAGAACAAAACTTCAAAGTTTTTGGCCTTCTCAAAAATCAGCTAATGAGATTAAGTTAGTAAGTAGAATAACAATATTACTTATGTTTATGGAGAATTTCAGTCAAACTTCAATTTTCTATCAAATATTCAAATATGACTTTTAAACGAAAATTTACTGATTTGAAAATAACATGAAATAGTTTTCTGATAGTTCTCACTGAACCGAACGACAAATAGACGATAAGCATTTGAAAATTATGAATTTCAACCAAGATCATGAAAAACGCCGAGTTGTCCTCTTGAGTTGGCTCGTGAAACAGATGAAGCCGAGGAAGATGCTATGCGCTGCTACTCTGGCAAATATGTTTCGGAACAAGCCGCGTTAACGAATGCGCTCAGAAGCCAAACTGGCGAGAATAAAAGCTCGCAAGCTCTCTTGCGATGTGCTCGTGTATTGGTACGTGTTTAGGCGTATGTGTGTGCAGTAGAGTATAGAGCAGAGAGAGAGAGAGAGAGAGAGGCAGAGGCTTGTATAGGCGGGCTGCGTCCTCAGCCGGTTTAAAGTATATACTGCAAGCTCGCGCTGCCGAGCAACCCTTCATTATACGCGAGCGACATGAATTCCAAGCGATTCGGGCTGAAACTCCAGTTTGAGCTGCCGTTTGCGCGCCTCTGATATATACATGCGATACACGCACACACGTACACAGACGAATGCGTATAGAAGCCTGTAGACTAGTATAGTAGGCGTGCGTAAGTGTGCGCGAGGCTCGAAATAACGCGCCGAGCTTTTACTGCTTTTGCTCGTGTGTGTTGGCAGCTCCCCCGCCTCGTGTACGGAGTACAGAGTACAGAATACGGACTACAGACACGGCTTACCACGACGACGAGTGACGACGGCTTTTCTTCCGCGGCACACATATTCTCTTTTCGTACGAGCCAGCTGTGCTACCTGCTTGACCCACATGCTTGTGCCTTTTGACTCTTTTAATTGAGGGTTATATCAACCTCGAAACGTCGTCTTTCTCTCTCAATCTCCACTTCCGAGTCTTTTTTTATTTTCTCTCCTGAGCGCGCCTTTTCTTTCGCGCACCTTGTTTTCCTTTTTTTTTGCAACTCCTAATTTATGCGTCCCTTAACTGCGTCTATGTGTGCCCCCTATAGGTATTTCTTTTTTATGCTCGTGCTTTTACACGACTATCAAAGCATAATAATGGTACGAGCTTGTCGTACATTTGTTGTGCGCACTCAAGAAGGCAAGAAAGAGAAATATTTACTCAGACTTGAAGCACTGAGATGGCAAAAAAGGCGAATAAAACAGTTTTTCAGCCGGTTCACTTAGCAGATTAAAGCTGCTGCGACTGCCTGCTTCGATTAGCACGTAATATGGAAAGAGAGAAATTCTAGACTGCGCAAACACAGTTGCCTCTAAATACCCCACTCTCTGCGTCACTGCTATAATGCTAGTGAGAGGGCCTCTCGGAGTGTGTTTCTATAACATATTTCAAAACGGTCTAAAAATGCCTAGAAAAAAAAGAAGGGCATACACGTGTGCAAAGAAGTTTTAATTGGACGTTGGCCAACGAATATTAGTATATAGCCTATGAAAGTCGTGGAGCATGCAGTTGTACGAGCGACTTACTAAGTGGAAAATGACGATGAAGCTGGCGGAGCTGCGCGCGCAATCCAGCCAAAGTAGATAGTCGGCTCAAACTTTTTATTTATAAATTCTTTATTGGATTAGCAAAGCCGTTCTTCCGTTAAAAGTGTGCAGCCGAATATAAGGGCAGCAACACAATTTACTCCGCTTACCTTGCGCTAACTCGTGATCGTATACTGAAAAGAAGCTTCGAGGCCTCTGCTGCTTTATAAAAGAAGGGAACGAGAACAAAAAAGCTCCAACACTAGTTTCATCATTATTTCTTTAGTGTCGATGCATATTTTGTCGAAAAAAATAGAGTTATTATTACTGCTCATGTTCTCGCGATCATTATCGCAGCTTTACGATATTTTGCGGTATAATGTGCTGGTCACGCAAAGACCTACAAAAGTTCGCAGAGTATGTTTAATTTTTTTTTTTTTTTTATCAATTATTAATGATATAGCAATTAGAGAGGGGACGTAGGAGTAGAGGCAGGAGCGGTTGGGACGCGCATGTGTGTGTGCACATATACATGCGGCGACACGAGGGGGTGCCTCATAAATTTGACTCCGGAATTCCATTACTCGGCGGCCAAATCGATATTTCAGCGCTGCAAAAAGGGAGGAATCTCGGTACGCCGAGTCTAGTTGAATCCGGTTCGAGCGCAGTGCCGAGGAAGCGAGGAAAAAGAAGCTCTGCAGCAGTATCGGCAGAGAGCAAGAGTTGAGAGAAAAATAAAGGAAAAAATAGTAGGAGCAGCTCGCGCATTCGCCAAGACGATCGGAACGTCAGCTGTCGCTGTCTTTGGCTCTAGAGCTCTATGCTGCATGGGTAATCTACCTGAAAAATTGTTCGACGACTCGCTTCATTTGACGCTGCCAGTCTATCGTCCCGTAACACGGCTGCAGCAATGACAGATACCTTCGCGATCGTGCGCGTATGTGCCCCCCTATAGATGTGTGTTAGTGCCTGTGGCAGACGCGCACCAGCTCCAAAGTATTTCGGCAGCTGTTTAACAACTCCCACGCCACGGATCAACGGCCCCAGAAATTGTTAAATTCGCTCGCTCGATTATACGACGCGTTCCGATCGTGTTGAATATTTCTTTTTTTTTTTTAAGAAAAAACTGGATCGCTTGTGATTAGTATATACTGCCAAAGTCCGCTTGACAAAGCTCTTGCAAGCTCTGACATTCAGCGGACTATCCAGTCATATCTCGCGGCGAGCGCCAAGAGAAAAATAACCGGCGAAACGGATAAAGCGAGCCGGAGCGTGCCTCTTATACTCTCTGTACTCTATACATGTGCTAGGGCCACTTTGGACGTTTCGGGGATTTTCTTTTCTCTCTCACTCTCTCTCTTTCCTTCTTTCCTACTCATAGTCTCGACAATAGGAGAGCGATTTATTTTACACCCGACGTGCGTTTGGTCGCTCCTGCGTGGGCAGATATTACGCTTGAAGCGGCGCGGTGCCGAGGGGCAAACTTTGTGAAGAATGACTCCTAGCCCGCGCTTATTAATAGGAGCTACTCTGGACTTATATATTTCGTACGTGCGCGTACTGTGTTTTCCAGCAGCATAGTCCCATGACTAGGCGAGTTTCTGGCTGCCGCAAACCGAGACAAATAAAAAAAAAAACCAAGGAGAAAATTTCACTCGCTCGGGCGTTGCGGTCTAAGCCGCGCAACGCCAACTGGAATAATGCTCGGATCGCGCGATACTTTGAAGGCTTTTATTTCATTATTTATCGAGTCGATTTCTTTTGCCGTCTCTCGCCTCGTTTTTCTAATCAGACTGCAGGCAGCAGCACTTGCCGACGAAATGTGCTGAAATCGAGAAATGAGATCGAAACGCTCGACTGTATAAACGCTTCAAGGCGGGCCGATTAATCAATCTAAGCCTATTAAGAGATCGAGTCTAACAAGTACAGAGCTCAGTCTCAAGACCATCCTTTAAATCCACAATAACCCACCTGCGAGCGGCGTCTTATTTCATACCTTTATGTACGACCAAGTGTGGAAAGAAGAGAGAAAAAGTGCACGCATGAAAAATGTACCCTACAGCAAACCTAGCAGCACTTTTCACGTATACTGCTATAATTCACCTTCTTTTCTTTCTCGCTTTCTTCGTCCTAGTGTGTACGTTGTGTTTGTTTTTTTTTTGTCTCATCCTCGTACACGAACCATCGTCAATGGCGCTTAATGGCATATTTTCGTCTTTACCACCGTAAGCCCCGATATACTAGGTCGATCAGCTTTATCTCTACCTCTCGCAACTCTTGTTCTTTAAAAAGCTTGTTACGCTTTGAAGCTTTTTTCTCTCTCAATGCTGTAACTATAGATATGTCACAAAAGAAAAGAACGAAAAAAGAAAGTAACGATAAAAGTAAAAAAATAGTGAAAAACATAAAGCGTGCATCGATTGACCAACTGTAGTTATGCTTTGATAATTATGTCTGCTCTTCTGTCACACGGAAAATTAACTGCTGCGGCCGTTTACCGCTCGCAAACTTAACTATTTAAGAATTGAAATAATCAGATTTCAGCCAGGACCAATATTCAAACACAAATTCGTCGAGCCAATTTAGATACCAACATTAGAAATCGAAATTTATCAAAGAAAAAATATTTCTTACTAACGTTCAATATTTTTTGAGTTTAAAATACTTTCAATAATTGTTTAATAAAAAATTGCTTACTATGAAAATAAAAAGCGGCCATATTACGTTACATCCCCAAAACACACCCCAAACAACATATTGAATAAGTCTTATTCATACAAGTATGTACTTATACATTTTATAAATTTGTATGTACATTTTTAAGCTTTTCCCGAGCTTTTCACATTTTAACTGTAAAGATGACTGATATTTCTCATAAGCTAATAAAAATATCTATTTATCGTTGACTGCGTAAATTGATGAGTATACGCTTGTGTATAGTTAGCTCAAATGCAGTCAATGCACAGCATTGAATCGTACGAATGCATTTATTAAACGTTAATGCAGTGGCCTCTCTCTCTATCGCAAATGCGATTTCCTCAAAAACGTCCAGCTATATTGGAGGCAGAGGGGTAGAGAGTAAATGGAAAGTCACACTTTGAACAAGAGCCAGTATAGCATAGCAATGGCATCGTTGCAAGCTCGCGAGCACTGCTATCGATTATCACAGCTCATGGAAGTTCTGCGAGGTGGAGTTCTGTGTAGTAGTGGTGGCTGTATAACAGAGGCACGTCGATGCCAGGCTGTATCTCTACCTCGCTCTTTCTCTCTCTCTCTCTCTACTACGTTTACTTGGAAGAGGAAAAATGTTGGACAATAAAGTTATCGTTTCAAGAGCTCGCAGCAGTCTTGGTGTTTAGATAAAGTGAAAAGACTTAGCGTGTGCTCCAAAGACGAAAAAAGCAAGATATGGAGAGATAGGAAGGCGCCTATTACGAGAGGCTTTATTGAATTCTATTGCAATTGATTGAAAATACTAGTCAAACTCCTTTTTGGGTGAGCCCGTGCTCGACGAATTATCAATTATTGAACAAAAATTGTTAAAACATGATTTTGTATAGAAAACTTGAAGCAGAATTTAGATTTTTTATCAAAAATCTTAGTTATTGATTGATATTATTAGGCCAAAATAGAAATATGTTCATCGATACAACACAATACAACAACTTCTGATAAAGTTTGGCATAGAAACCATTTGAGAGCATCATAAGGTTAAAAAAAGTGGTTTACTCTCATTTTCCATATTTTTTTAACCCACCAAAACTTTTGTTTTGATCACCAAACTTTATCAAAAGTTGTATCTTGATGTATCGATGAACATATTTCAATTTCAGCCTAATCGATGAATAGGAACACATTTATTTTTAGACTTTTATGCTATTTTTTTATTTTTAAACGGGTTTTAGGTTATGAATATCATTTTTGATAACGCAAATTAAAACATTATGACATAATGTTTGAAAAAAATAATGAATATAATTTTTAGCAGCAAAAATCGTATTTTTTCAGAAAAAAAATCCAAACACAAAACTTCCAGAAAAATAAATCCATGTATTGAAATTGAAAGAGAAACAATGCTCTTGTAGCATGATGCGTTGTAGTCAAAAAAAGTTTGAAGCTTTCTTTCCACGATGAAGCGTCGAAAAAAAGAGTTAAGAAAGCGATATGGCTAGACTGACATAACAGCTTACGATCTCAACTGCTTCTCTCAGGAGTAAACTAGCATACACCTTTTCTTTCTCTCTCTCTCTCTCTAGCTCTGTTCCCAAAGAAACAGGAGTCAAAGCTCTGACTTAATTATAGTTGGTCTCGTACGCAGAGGTTTGCGCTCAGTAATTATGCCGCGAAGCCTCGGAAGATGTGCACGAGCTTCTATTTTGCTAGTTCGTTTACTCGGAACGCGCAGGCAACTCAGCAAAGTAAGAAGTTCTTTCACGCCAAATGCTCTCTGAAACGCCGCGTGGAACATTTTTATCGAGATGCTAGTAAAAGTAATAAGGTGAGAGGCGCTGCTACTGAAATGGAATTATTGAGAGAAGAAGAAAGAGAGAAAGAGAAACGAACGAAACAAAAATGAAATAAAAGTCAATGAGAGGCTGCGTTAACACGAATTTTATATCTATACTTAGCCGTATCATATACAGCTATGCGCAGGCATATAAAGCTAGACGGCAGAGAGCAGCATTTCATGGCTCTAGTCACGTCTTGACACTCTTCACAGAACCACTAGTCCGCGGGCCAAACTCAGTCAAGCCGATATACGTATATATACGAGCACTTGCATGGCGGGCCTTGCCTTGCTCTCAAAACGTTCGATATATAACGACGCGCTCAGAAAGTGAACCCTGAAATTGACCGTATAAGTGTATCCGCTGTTGAATATTATATAAATTGCCGATGTAGCGCCAGAAAATAACCAACGCAAAGATCTTGGGTTACTTTAAAGCAACCCATTGAAATGGTCGTGGGGCAGCTGAAACACAACGTGCAAATGGACAAAAGAGACGCAGACGCAGAGTTGCATTTATCTGCTCGTGCTACATAATAACAAATAACTGACGGCTAATTAGCGAGCGAGTTGCATTGCGGGCCGTGGACGCCACGCGAGATAAGCGCTGTTGGCAGACCCATGGCGCAGAGCCACCAAGCGTTTCTACACAAAATTCATCAAAATAAATGAGCTGTAAGTCGAGTTAATTTTAATGTTGTTCTCGCTGTTACGCGTTTTTGTATTACATTGGGGCTTGCCGTTAAAAAGGCAATTAAACGAGCGCGCAGGACGCATTGTGCAAAGCTGCAGTGGATCTACAAAACGATCGTAATGAGCAATTTCACCTGCAACACTTTTAGCATGGACTAATGCGAATAAGGAACTCGTGCAGGCATCGCTTCTGCAGGGTACTCTCGCCCTGCTACGCCGATTTGCTTCCACACCACGAGTCACGAGGCGGAATCTCTCGCGACTCGCCCTCTTCCCTTTCATGCGTTAAGCTCTGCTTTCCCTCTCTTTCCCTCACCAATAGGAACGTGATCCTTTGGTGTGTTCAATCAACCTCGGTAATTACGCGAAATGCGTTTTCTCTGCCACAGTCAGCGGCACAGCGACTGCAGCACAAGCAGCAACAGCAGCAGCAGCAGCTAGTGGGAAGAAAGAGAAACACTAATCTACGATCGTTTCGCTACTAAGCCTCTCTCGGTTCAAAGCCCCGCTGCTCCGTGCGCGCATGCAGTTACGCCCCCTTCAGCTCCAACAAAATCTATATGATGTACTTACCCGCTCTAAAATGAACTATTCCGGTTAGTTAAGCTGTAGGGCCCATTTAATTAGCCCCACTTTGTATCGAAAGTTGCTCCTTTTTTCCTCTTTTTTCCTTTTATCCAACGTCGAAGAAGAGAAGACGTACAACTTTTACGCAGCTGTCTAGAAAGTCTAGAGAAAAATTCATCCGCAGCTCTACGCCGAAGCTTTGAGGAAAATCGAATCATTCCTTCGACAACCTAGCGCCTCGACAGAGATGATGCAAAGGCGAGGCAACTGCTCGGGGTGTCGAGCATGCTATTGGAAATCCTGGCACTTGAAGCAACGACTCTGCATTCGAATTATGAATATTCCAACTCCTGGAGTACCCGAGCAAGCTTACAATAATGACGCGTATAACTGCTGCAGCTATACAGCTGAGGATGAAGTCGATTTACGAGATAGCCAGCTTTTAGCGAAATGCAGTCTGCCTGCTAAAGCCTAATGTCGCGCTTCGAACTTACAAATGAAAACGGAAAATTATATCTACGTGAAATTTCGGAAAATTGCAATAGACTTCAAAGTCTTGACACAGCTTGTTGGCAGGAGAGTTTTGCACGACTGCTTCTGTACTAGCAAAAATCTCGCGTGCGCGTAGAAGCGTAGAAGTTTTTAATATCGGGGGTACGTTAGAGCGCGCACTCTGCAAGTAGAATTTCGTTTTCCTCTGATTCGCTCCCCAAGGTCTTTCCGATGCATTCGGGGCAAGGCAGAGGTGGCGATGCATAACATGCTTTCGTCGCTATCAGCACTCCACCAACCATCACCGTCAAGACATAGAGACGATGAACGAGAGAAAAGAGAATATATACTAGTTTGACCCACATCTTACAACAATGCTCGTTCTGGAGAGCGAAGGGTCAAAGAGAACGAGAAAAAGCGTAACAGCGGCTCTATAGGGTAGCATTGCCATCTTCTCTCCTTTATAAAAGTAGCCATTAATGTTTGTCTTCAACATTTCCCTACGATATTATACTGTTCTGAATTACACTGAATGCCTAGCTCCAGCCCCTTTTTCGTTGTATCAACAATTTCTTCTCATTATTCTGTTTGCAACGAATGTGTAGAGCTAACGCCAAGTTTTTGCCCAACCAGCTGCAATACCCTACTTAATTGTTCATAATTTAAGAATATTTTACTTGCCTTTTTTTATTTGCTAAAAAAATTTAAATTTGCTAATTTGTCCATTTTTCAAGCTAACAAAAACAATGTTATACTGGGTGTCACGAAGAAAACTTCATTTCAGTTTCTCTTCTTCAGGTGTACACTTTGAGTCATCATTGAGTTTTCAATTCTCCAGTATCTAATGAAAACAACACTTTTAATTGCAACAAATATATTTTGAAAACTTTTTTCCAAAAATTAAAATACAGATACTTTTAAATATCGATTTTTAAACTCCATGCTATGAACAAAATATTTACAATTTCAAGATAAGAATCTTTTGTATGGCAAGAAAAATCAACCCTACGTAAGGAAACAGAAACGATACCTGAAGCAATATTATCTAAGAATGAAATATCGAATGGAAACTAAGAGCTGCATACGGGGAAGAGATATTTATTTTACAGCCGAGCAAGTTCAAAAGCATAGGTCAACGATTCGGCGGCTCTATATTCTCCTCAGATTGTTGACTTGATCCTTGTAGTTTCTCTTTAGTTCATGAATCGGCAAGCTCTTCCGATAACGTTGGCCACTTGGCACCTAGTAAAATAAACCAAGAACTCGGATCTGTTTGTAGGCTGCTGGCTTTGGCCTTTGAAAACAAGTACAGAACTTGAATTTCAAGCGAAAATGACTCGGGCAAGTCCAATATATTTACGGGGTTAGCAAAATAATGCTGCATTGCTCTCTGCTGACTATCGCGAATGTATAAGATCATAAGCACTAAATGTTGGCTTGACATATAAAGTCTGCTTGGCCACTTATATATACTAGCCTGGTAAACTCGTACGTAAGATTTTTGCCTTTTATACGTGCCGCGCACATGCCAGTTGTGTGTAGCTAGCTTACTCGTACAAACCTCGGTGCGGTGCGCGAACAGCCTCGCAGAGAGTCTTCTCGGAGAGTTTTTAACAAAGTAAACGCGTACACAGCCACATGGACAGACGACACCTACAGTGTCATTTTCTGCCTCTCCCTTGTTTTCTTTTTATTTCTCGCGACGTAACGCACGCGTCGCACGCGTTCATGCTCATTTGCTCTGTGCAAAAACAGTCGCTGGCTACGAGTTCTCCCTTCTTTTCTTCTTCCTTTTGACACTTGTACGGAGAAGCAAAATTAATTGCATTGGTTTGTTATCAGCATGAGTACGGGTGCTTGAGCTAGACAAGTAAATTGTAAGCGTGCTGAAAGAACGCATCGTGGCCGTAATTAAGTCGAAGCGATTGCCCGAGAAAAAAAGAAGCAAAGGGGAGTATTTCCAGCGGCTATTGACCTGCATTTGATCACGCGCACACAACTGTTCCACGAATTTTTCTCTCTCTCTCTCTTATTGTCTCTCTCTTGACGCTTGGGATCAAACTATTGTTATTTTGCGTTGGCTGTTCCGGCGTCTTTTGACTTGTGTAGAAAAGTAATAGCGCATAGAGAGCACGAGTAAAGGAAGAAGAAACGAGTATTTTTAACCAAAGTACCTAGACGAGAAGCTATTCTACTCTGGTACTGTTGGTGCTGTTGCTCATTCAATGTGTGACTATAACGGCGCGCATCGAGATAAAAGCAGTGCCCTCCTTCCTCCCCCACCTCAATGGCATCGCGTCTCGGCACCGACGAGACGAAACTCCCACTCGCTTGCCAGGCTAACTTCTTGCAACTTTAAATCAGTTTCTCTCACTCTTTTGAGCTTTCCTTGCACAAGTTCAAATTCCTTCGGCTTTCTTTTCATCCTCTTGGACTTGCGTTATTTTTCTGGTTCTTTTAAATTGTGCGTTTCTCGTCTGTTATTAACCAGTTACAGTATTCTTAGAGAAAATCACGATGAGAAAAACCGATGAAACAATGCGTGGAAATAGCATATGTATACAATCGGGTGCAGCAGTGCATCATAAGTTTTAGCAGGTGTCTGCACTTGAATGAAGGACGATAGGTGCGATAACAAAAGCATCTTCGACGCTTTTTTCATAAAACATGTCTGCAGAAACAAAAGAGTTGGAGCGCTTCGATAGCCCACACTGACGATATCTAGTCAAGAGAAGAGATCCTTTTTTACTTTTTTCTCGCTCTCTCGCAACGAATCGACATTGGAAAGTTTGGAGAGCTGAAAAAGCTAGACTAGTCTAAGTAAGCTTGCACGTGGAGGGGATCTCAAGTGGAGCATCGCGCATAAACTGCGGGTAGAAGATCAACATCTTAGAAGTCGGAAATGTTGGAGTGACCGCCATTTAGGATGATTAGAGAGTCGGCGGTCGGAGCAAGAATAGAGCACTCATAGTTGCGCGCGTCGGAAAGTGTCCGGCTTGGTCTTGGCTCGCCTGTCCTTCTACATCCCTCCGTCTCACTCGTGAGAGCAACGAACCGTACTATTTCTCCCTGGAGTATTGCGTCGTCGTTTTAGCACAAACTCCGCAGCGGTCTCCATTCGTATCTCGTATATAGGAGGGGACTATGCAGCGATTCGCAATTGCGCAACAAACTCGAATTGCGTGAGATTGAAAGTCAGTCGCAACGAGGAGAGTCGAGAAGGACGTATACGGGAGCAAGCGACATCGGACACGCATGGCTAACTCTTGGCCTTGCGTCTCGCGTATCTTCTTCTTCTCTCTATATATTACGCCCGGGGCAGAAAACTCGAGCTGCCAAACACGAGGCACATCGTCTAATGGCCGGACTCGATTAAAAAGCTATTAAAGTGCGCCCGGCCACAATAGAGTCGACTGTGTACACATAGAGCACAGCTGCCAAAACATAATGAGGATATACGCGCGCGGAGATAATAATTGCGGCCTGGCCGAGCGGATTAAGGCGAGAGAGAGCTCGTAGCGGCTTGCTTATACATGTACAGGCAGTGGTAGATGCGCTACCGTATACGCCACACGGAGCAAACAAATCCGAGCAATTAAGCTCCGGATTCGGTCCGGCATATCTCGAGGACGCGTGGCAGATTGTACGGGCACGAAGCCTATAGTATAGAGAGACTGCAGAGATTCGTAGCTCGGCGCATCGAGAGCTTGCCGCTGCATATAGGCCTCCGTATAGCGAGCAGCTAGAGATGATTGTGGTTCGCCTAATTATACCCTATGGAATCGTGAGAATTTGCGGCTCTGAGTATCTTTGTATGCGCGAGTACGGGCCTATATATCTATACACCGGCAAGATTTTGTGGTTCCGTACACCAACGACGGATGTAGCAGCTTCGTATGTATTTGTAGGCTGCTTGGCCTTGCTACTGCTTTTTAAACTCCCTCGTTTTTTTTCACTTAAGAGGATTTTCCAATGAATTCCAATGAGGATGCAAAGCTTTTGTAGTCCGACCGGTACCCTCTGTTCGGCTCGTTCCAGTGCGATACAGCCACGCACCTACGATATACCGACGACGTTTTGCATTTAGTGGAACGACGAGAGAGAGAGAGAGATGCACCAACATCGCTCGCATTGAATGGCTCGTCTCGGTTGCACGTCTCTGTGTATGTATATCGAATAAATGTCCCGCGCTGCGCACGATCTATGCATAGTGCACGCATACACACTCAGAATGTCTGACGTGTATTTCCTCTCTCTCTCTCTGCAAACATCGCCGACTGTATGAAGCATCACCTATGCGTTCGTGCACTATGTGTGTCGTTTTACCCGATGCAGCTATTGAAATGTAATACCAGCGAGTTCGAGCGATGGACGAGCGAACAGCTCGAGCGACGCGAGCACAATATTATTCTATCGTTTTGCCCCTAATATATACGGCTGGAATTCGATATTACCTTGCGCTTTTCTCGCCTGCTCGTCGAAATTAAACGTCCCGCCATGATAAATCTCGAGCGAGCCTCGCTAATGAAAGCTCACCAACTGCCACGTATCGAGCTTGCAGCTTATTATGCATTGCAAACGACGTTTCTCCAATGTACTTCCCTCCAGGCCCTCTTCTTTGCCGAGATAACACGTTTCTACTGTACGTGCGTTTTTTTATGCGCAACTTTTTTCCCTTCCTTCCCTTCCTTCCGCGCTGGCTAGGCCGCTGAAAAATCTTCAACGAAGCAGTATGGCAACGAGTAGCAAAGAAATAAATCTTTGGCTGAGTATGCTGCTACGTAGCTCCCTGGACATTACACGCCCTGGCAATCTTCCCAATACAGCTTATCGAGTATATATTTTGGCTCGACTCGGACGTCTCGATCATCGGACGTTTTAATTGTCTTTCTATAGCTGCGGATCACCTTTCAGAATGCCGACTTGTTCATTGCCAGATCCTTTCCAACTTTTATCCGCATGCAACGAAAACATTATCATTTCCGAACATTCATTTTTTTGTGTATTTTTGTTTTTCGTACGTTGATCGGCGAATAAGCGAAAGAGTTGGTAATTAAAGTGTAAAAAATGCAGTGGCTTGTATACGTGCTCGTCTATAGCACCCAAAATCAGTACATTGGCAATCTCGAGTTGTTAAAGTATCACATATACGCTCGAATCACGAAGATTAATTTTCATTTAAAGCAGAGGGCAACGGAAGTTTTACTAATTGTCAAAAGCGCAGCCTTGCAAATGTTATGTCCCACCCACGTAACTTGCTTATACCTCTTGACACTGTTTTCGCATATTAAGGTCAGCATTTGAAATTGAAAAATGAAGTTTACACGGATACTTGCTCCGGTTTTTCGACTCAGGCTTCCTCGAACGTACATAAACGAGAAAGAAATTGAAGACGTCGGCAAAACGAGCGCTCGGTACCTGTATATATCTATAGAAAAAAAGCATGCAGGATGGTTACAGTGTTGGGCGCGAGTGCGCGCCCAGAGAGTGTGTCAACGACTTCTTGGCAGACCGCGCAAGCTCGCAGCTCTCAAACTCAGGGCCAAGTACTCGCGAAAAAAAAGTAAAAGAAAGAACTCGAGGCGAAAATGCCTCGATACTTTGATTCTCGTAACTCCGATGCAGTGGGGGAAAGGCACACGCACCCGCATCGGTGATTTATTCACATCATCATTAGTATTCTCGTAAAAGATGTAAGTAAAAATCCTACCATTTGGATCCATTGAAGGACATTAAAAGACTGACTAATCAGACTGAGGGAGACTAAATCGTTAAGAGCAATATAACGCATGCACGGTATAATTTCGATCGATCAAAAACCAACTACATGTTATTCAAATAATTCATAAAACTCCAAGCAAGACTTAACCCTTCTCACCTCTCATTTTGCCATCTTCTTCTTTTCATGATTTTGGTATATCAAGAGACTCGATACTTGTGACTCAGAATAAGATCAACGTTGAGCCACTTATTCACACTGCCAGGACATTCGCCTTGTTGTGAATCGAATTGAGTCTGGTTCTGAAAAAAAACAAGAAAATAACATAAATTATTGTATTAAAAAGAATTTTCGAAGATGGTAAAATTTTCAAAATTTTCAGGCTGTTGCTTATATAGTATTCAATGTTTGTGCAAACGTATAGTTCGGCTACAATTTATAACGTTTTGGTGATTTACTGTAGTGTATACACACTATCATTTAACTAGAAATTTAGGGTCCTAGAAATTGTATGGAAAGACTTGCAATAACTTATCCGGGATATCCAAAGACTCAATTAGTAAATGTCTATGTTAAAAATGAATACTCAAGGGCTGAAAAAGCATTAATTTATTCTCGTCATTCGCGTATAAAAAAAGGGATATTTATAGTGTACGTGCTGGTATTAATTTTATTCGCTGTTTTGTATTGCTTAGAGTCTGTCAGATTGATAACAAAGAAGTACATCTTAAAGTCGACAAATATAAAGTGCGCTTAATAAACATCTGAAAATCATTTTTCTGCTATTTTTTCCTGCTATTATCTGTTGATAACTCATCCTCTCTCTCTATCCCTACTATTGTGATAGACACTAATAGGATTGGATGTCTATAAGTGTAGATAGCTTCTTGCTTATTCATTCTGCTTTAGAAGCTCTAGTCCACTAGTTGGCAAAAAAGCATTCATTTTGATCAATATCAAAAGAAAGCGAGAAAAAGAAAAAATTAAAGCACACTCGCTCACCTACTAAATCAAGTTTCAAAAGAGTACGAGGGTAAAGAGGAATACGTTTCATCGCACTGATAATTACTTTATTTGACGAGCTCATTAACTTGTTGACTATCATCGGTAAGAGTAAATTGAACTATTTATACCGTAACATAAAAACTTATTTTCCTTCGGACATTCAGCCGCCGAGATTTTTTTTCTCAACCTAAGCGAGAATTGAAAGATTGACTACATTTGATCGCAACTCAAACGCTTATTTTTTCCAATGATTTGTGAGGCAAGGAAGAACTTTTGTATAATGAGGTGTTGCAAAAGTAGCGAATAAGTACAAGTCGAGTTGCACATAAGAAAGCTGCACCAGCAACTGATTAAGTCAGGCTCGCGTATACACGCTTAAATAAGCTTTTCATCGCATTGGCGCGTGTGGCAATATAGCGACTGGAACGCGAGAAAGATGGAGAGAAAATATGAATGAGAATTTATGTGGCGCAGCAAACGTGTACACGCACGCACGCACGGTTTATTTCTTCGGAGTCGAGAGCACGTATAAGTCAACACTTTGCACGAGCCTCGACTGCAGATTCCGTGGCGTTATTTCTATTGGCACGCAGCGAGAGCCGCAGGCACTTCGCTAACGCTATATTGTCATTTGTTTCATTTGCATAATGCCTACAGAAATAATTCTACCTAAATGTACGTGTCACGTAGACGGGCGACGAAAATCATTTTTGACAATTATTCATAAACTAAAATCAGTGATTTAAAAAAAAATCAGTGATGCGAGTCAACGTTGAGCGAGACCAACAACACTTTACCATTTGGCCAGCTCTGCAACTGCCTTGCACTGCCTTTAACATTTGTTCAACGCAAACTTACTTGCTCTTAGATTGCTATTGCTTTCTTGGATTGATTACTTTCGATCCGCGAATGAAAGTGGCCAAGAGGAAGTCTGAGTGGCCCTCGTTCAGCAATGCGTCGTGTAAATTAATTCGAGGAAATTCTATGGAGTTTCACGGTCGCGTAGATGTTGATTATAATTAATCAACTCACGTCTTGCTTTGGGCCGCTTCAAAAGCAGCAGAATCACGCGCGCATACACGACAGTGTAAAATCTCGCTCGCGGCTGCAGCGCGTGTCCCAGTGAATTTCGAATGCGTACACGCAGAGAGGCGTCGGCTACGAATGCACGGCGAAGCCGATTCTCAGCAGCTAAGCGTCACACGCCACAATAGTCGCTCGTTAGAGCACGCAACAACGCACGAGGCCAACTCGCGCATAGCTAGCCACGCACTGCAAAAAGAGCGGAAAGAAAAAAATTATATTTCCACGAGAACAATTAGCGCACCGAGCTAGTGCGCGCGTATGTGAGAAAAAAGCAACATTTTTCGCTCGGTCGCGTTGTTATGTGAGCGCGCGCGCGGCCCTGTTAGCTCGACGCCTCGCCGTAATCGTATTTTCTGAATTATATGCAAAAATCGCCCGAAAATGCAGCGCTCGAATTGCGAGGCGAGCATTTTTTACTCTCGCTCCCTTCGATTTCGCTCTCGATGCGAGCGTTTCAATCCTTTTTATATACATATATCGCAAGTGGGGGGTACTGCGCAATCGAGCGGGGCCAGCCAGCGCTTTTATGCAACTATGGCTCTAGCTCTTATGGTACATGTGCGCGGATGTACTCGATTCGGCTGTGCCATTCATGCGCCGTATAGCTTATGCAGCAAACAATTTTTCGGATTCGCTGCATACGCTTCGAGCAAAAGCCGGTCAAGATTGGAAAATTGTCATCTTTGGTGAGATGCGAGCGCGCCTAAAATGCCTCGTCGATATAACGGGTCCTTTCAGCTCACCGCGGGCAAAATTGTTCAATGACTGCATTACCAGCTGCGCGCAGACCCTAGAAATGGCTAAAAAATTGGTTTTAAGCTGCATCGCACAGCCGCGGCAATCCAAGGAATAACGATCGCTCAATGGCATCTTGTTGATCTTGCTCGTGGCTCGCATACAAACCTCGCGACTTTCCGTTGGTTTGGATCAATTATTTTAAAACAACCTCGTGCGCGACACTCGTCGGTGCTTCAAGTAAATACTCTTTGTTTCCCGTATTTGAGTTGATTCTTGCTGCACCTGCTGCACCTGCTGCCACGAGGCTAATATGCATTGGTTCGTACTCTTTGAAAACTGATCAATAATGGATCATTCTATGGCATTATGTTTTTCATTTAGCTCGAGCATCATCCTCGAACTTTTGACTCGACGCGAATAAATACAGCACGAATAAATGCCTATTAAACGTAACTTTGAATTTCGTCCTCGACTCTGCTATAGGCGGCTCACGTACTTTTGGTGAATAAATGAAAAGAAGCGGGGTACGCGCGTTTACGCGTAATACCCGCAAGCACATACAAAGTCCAAAGTTATACGAGACTGCAAGTAGCTGCTGCGCGCATGCGAGCTTTTTCCTTCCATGCCAGTCCTCGTTCCCTTTGCAGTAAATTATTACTCTATATACGCTCGTCTAAAGGGTATAATAAAGTGTAATAAAAATATGTGCTCGCGTGGAGCCACGCATGCATACAAACGTGCAGAGGCGCGCGCGGAACAGCTCGCTACACAAAGAGGCTGGATGCCTAATTTGCATGAAAAAGCTGTCTCGTGAACGAGAGCCCAACCGGTGGTATATAACGCTTGGGCCACGAGCTAGACAATGTCTAGCCAATGCGCAGACGTGTATCGCTAAAATGTAACGTATCTTCGATTACCTCGAATAAACTTGATAATTGCAGCGGGAGAGCCGATCGAGGCGTAATTCATCGACGGTCCAGCAGCAGCTCCTCGATCAACTACCTGTTCGAGCTTTTTCTTTACTTTGCATTCGACACATATTCATGGGGGGCAGCTCACAGGGCGAATCTCTAGAGCTTCATCGGATGCGCAAAGTAGTCCTGTAGGCTCCGCTATCGGAATGACCCCGTCGGCTTTCTTGTGCCAGCTCGCGTGCGGTAACAGCTGCTGTTGCGGAACCGCCGAGCGCTCGGTATAGCGAGCTTCGTGTTCGAGCGCGACTCTTGGGACACGACCCGTACGAATAC
Source organism: Trichogramma pretiosum (assembly GCF_000599845.2). Lineage (NCBI taxonomy): Eukaryota > Metazoa > Arthropoda > Insecta > Hymenoptera > Trichogrammatidae > Trichogramma > Trichogramma pretiosum. The sequence continues at coordinate 747,477 of NW_019640824.1, forward strand.
AGATATAGAACTCTGGACTCGAGAGTTGGACTTGTATGGCTGGCAGTGAACAGCCTGCAGAATTTCCCTAGGATAAAGATCTGCCAACGTAGAGTAGCATTTGCAAGAGAGAGAGAGAAAGCCCGAAAATGGATCGAAGAACTAGAGTTGCGGGTTCGAGCTCCCCCTCCTGTGTGTGCGTACAGCCGAGCCCGCAAACGTTTCTTAAAGCGCACAAAAGCCCCTGCAGCCTGTAAAATGTGCTGGTGCCTCAGCTGCTCCACTGGCATTATGAATACGCCCACTGCGAAAACTCAGGCGTAACTGGCCTTGCCGCTGCTCTACCGCTATTACTGCTATCGCGATGGACCCGCAAAATTAACTTGCAACGAATTTTTTCATTAAAATTATGCTAATACACACGAAGCATACAGAACGTGTATTCGAGTGTCGGTAGGTGGCATCTGCGTTCAGCATCGACACGAATAACGGCGTGGACAAGCTCTACTAGGGATCTCTGTTCCAGTAGTCCAGGCCGGAGCAGGAAGAGAAAGAGAGCGAGTCACAGAGGCAGCAGCATCGACTAAGCCAAAAATTGATGCAAATCCCCCTCTATGAATATTCAATTAATGTAAAGCGTCGTCGTCATCGTCGTTGTCGTCAGCCGTCGTTGCGTTGCGAGAGCAAAACTACAGGAGCTCGAGCGCCAGGCAAAGCGGATGCTCGGCACTCCAACGACGACGACGACAACGACAACAACGACGCGACTAGGAACGACGATTTATGAGTATAAGCGTCGCGCGACAAGCCTGAGAGAGAAAAGCCAAAGTTAAACTGTATTTACGAGGCAAATTTCCGGCCCCGGCTCCGGGCCCGGACAAGACGCATTCGTCGCTCCAAGACTCGACGTCCGCTCCCTCTTTTGTTTTCTCGTCTCGATTTGTTGTTTTTTTTTCGAGGACATAGACACCTGGACGCTGCCAACTTACTGGTATCGCGCGCGAGTACGGATAAAGTATGTAAACGAGCCAATTAGTCCATCGGATGTGCATCCGCATTACTTCCGACTAGTATCGAGCAATGGCGGACGGCGTAGAAGGTCGGGGAGGAAAGGTAGGCTGACTTTGCGAATGCAGCCTCCAGGCCAGTTTAATAAAATTAATTATAAACTTTAATGCGCTGCGGTGGGGGTACGGTAGGTTTATACAAGGCCTCGTTTCGGATCGCAGCGAAACTTTCTCTCTCTCTCTCTCTCGCTATAGTGCTCGAGCTCGCGTAGCCGGGATGGCTCGACACACACGTACTCGCTATAAACTTGACGGGGCTCGACCTTAGCTAACTGAATAAGGCTCCTCTATACGCAGAAATAATCGAACTTTTGCCCTCTTTCGCGTGGCACACAAACGCGTATATATAACTATATACTTTAAGCGCCTACGAGGTATTAATAAAGCCCAGCGAATCGCCCGCGGAGCAAAAGTAATCAGCGCCCGACGTGCATATCCGAGCGTGCGAATAGTTACAAATCGAGTGCAGCTGTATAGAGCAGAGCTAGGAGAGGACGACGCGATACCATGGAACTGCGGCTACGTGGCCAGCGCTGCACACGTGCTGCTGCCCTTGTAATTCCGAGCTCGCATCCAGCCACAAAGGACGCGTATACGCATATACGAAGCCGCGCCTACAGCGTTAGAGCTTGGCCGAACGAGCTCTCGAGTTGCAGCCGAGGCTTCGATAAATCATACGCCTTATTAGTTCGGCCTTATTAGTGCGATTTGGTCATGCGTGCGGGCGTTCCAGCTGCGTTGCAGACTAGCCGACCCAAGCACATTGCCCCTCTGAAATGGATGTAGCGAGAGAGAGATGAGTGATTGGCTCGACGATGAGATTAGCCAAGCTCGCGCGAGCTTCGATTGGCTCGGCGCAAAAAGACGCCTCAATCATATGTATTGGACTTTGGTGGTAATGCAACTCGCTGCTCTTTTGCACGCAAGGTGTTATTGCATCCACACCTAGAAGCCAGTCGGAGTGAGGTCTGTCGAAGAGCGATATCTGCATGACACTCCTGACAAGCCTTGCTTATTTGCTCCCTAGTAGATCATTCGGAGGTAATTATAAGTAAGTCGCTCGCTGACCAGTGCCATGGCTTAGGCGCGAGCTTAAGCAAGTTGCGCGCAATTTACAACGAGTCGAGTCGAGTCGAGCTGGTATATACGCTCTCGAAAGGCCGATACAGCTGCGAATAAAACAGGAGTAAAAGAAACGAGAGAGAAATTAAGCCATGGACGATAAAGCCCGAGAGTAGCTTGGAGCACCGGCGTCGTCTATATAATACCAGCAACAAAGGCCAAATTGCTAAGCATATATACGTTGGCGAGTGGGCAGTATAGTTGGAGGCAACATCTGGCGCCGACACCTCGTATCAATGTAGCTTCTCCCAAGAAGTTACTCGCGTATATACCTACACATGCTGCAGGGAGAGAGAGAAAGAGAAACGAGAATAATACGGCAAAAAGTAGCAAACACGAGATCGTGCAGAGTAAGGCGACAAAAAGCCAGCCTGCGAAACTCGGGGGCTTGCCAGTGCTGCGATGAACTTTGATTAATCAAACGTTTTACTGCGTATAGCTGGCTACATGGACGCGATATATAGGGCCACCGATTCAGCCTCATCAAAGTACATAGCTGGCCGCCCCAGTCGAGATAGTCCATGAAAAGTTGGCCTGCAAAAAATGTGCGTCTATGCGAGCCATTTGGCTGTTCGGGGAGGGGGGGCTAGTGGCCCTTTTGGCCGAGCGCACTTTTATTATTATTTTTATTATTTGCCCTGGACGGTTTGTTAACGTGTGTTCTCCCTTGGTAAGGTAAGAGCTGCCGCCCTGCACGGCTAATTGCTTTTTCAAAAAGCCCAACGATCGCGATGCGAAAAACGGACTCAACAGCTCGAGGCGCTCCGCTGCTGCAGCTCGTAGTAGTACAGTAGTAGCAACAAACTCAGAGCAGCGAGAAGCATTGATTACAGCCCAGGGCGTTGGTTGTTGCGCGAGCCCATCCAACCTATAACTGCGTCAATTGCTGCTCGAATAATTCATTCGAATGCATCTCCACTCGAGTATATACGATCCATCCGGGGCCTTTTTCATCGCTCGCTGGTGCAGAGCTCCAGCTGGATCGGACGCGCGCAAGGACAAAAGCCTGCTTATTTGTGGACTCTGGCAAATAAGCAATGAAAATTTTAAGCATTCTTCTGTTGTTGCTGCTGCTGCTGCTGTGGCTGCTATAGTCAATTGCCATAGGCATTTGTCACGGTCATAATTAATTAGAACGCGAACGCACGAATACATGCATCAAATTTTGATTGGACGGGTAGAATAACGACGAGTACGACGAGGACGACGACGAGCTGCCAGCAGAAGCTGCCCGTAGCCTGGCGAAGCGGTTATATTGACCGAATTAGCGATTCGCGTGCGGTTCTATTAGGCACGCGAGTTTCCGCGATGCACACACACGTATAATACACGTATACGCAGCAATATAGGCACAATAATTTATGCATGCGCTTGTAATCAATGTTATATTATCGCTCTTAATGTACCGCACACGAGCGAGCTTATAAACATTGATGGCCATTAGAGCTCTGGCTGTATAAAATGCGCCAACGCCAGCCGGTTTAATTGCTCGGAATTGCATGTAGCAAGAACTGCAGCTGCAGCAGCGCCGCCGCCGCCGCCAGCAACCCCGGAAAAGCCCTGAGCTTTATACTAAGAAGAAAATTGATAATTGAATATGTTAATTCAACGACCCGGCCAGGCAAATGGAAGCCCAGGCAGATGTAAATAAACAGCCCGACGATAAGCTTTTTCTTTCGCGCGGATCTGCTACGAAGCTCTTGTAATTTTCCAATTGCTCTCCTGTTATCGTGTTCTCTTTTGCTTATACCTTGAAATGTTGAAAAAAAAAAGAACAAGAAAAAAAAATGTTTTCTCATTCTCTCTTCTCTCTAATGATATATCTATGTATGGGTGTGTGTGTATGTATATACGAGAATCCAGACGGGCGTGTATTCTCGAGAGATAACAGCTCGTCGCTCAGCATTAGGTCGCGCGAGCGCAGTCGCTTCAACTTCAAAGCTTTCCTCTCTTCTCTCTCTTTAATGCCGCTGCCAACGACGTCGACGACGACGACGACGACGACTCGAGTCGAAAGGCTGCATGCCTGCTTAACGAGCTAACGCGCTATACTTCTCGGACTATAATACACTAGCTGCCATAAACAGCGGGGCCAAGTTACTGGAAAAAAAAATAAAATAAAATAAAATAAAAGGAAAAAAAGGAAAAGGAAAGGCGGTATAGAAAGTATTAGAGGATAATAGCCCAAGTAGCTGAGAGCTTCGCGAGGCATTCATAATTTTCACCGAGCCGAGTCGCAAGAGTTGTTTACGCGAGTAAAAACGACGCGGGAAATAAAACACGGCTTGTCGTGCGCGCCCAACCTGTTCATCCATCTTTGATTTTGTAACGACGCGATATAGATTCTCGCTAAATGCGGCTGCGCATCAATGTATTGGCAAATTTTTAACTTTGATAACGAGTAGAGCGATCCCAAGGAAGATGAGGAGCTTTGACCGAAAAAGCTCACGAGCGAACTCGATCTGACAAAGTAGTTTAAACATAGCTGATGTAACAGTGTAAATAAAACTAAAAAAACACACCTAATTGGACAAAATTATGTAAAGAGAAGCGAGGAGATTTTTTGCATTTTGGCTTTTTAGCAAACAACAGCTCGAAACAAGCAGGGATCGCTATATAACGTACGTGCACCAGCCAACAGCTCGTGTATACGTCCGGGCGAAGCAGACTATTATGGCATACTTTGCTGCGTCGCATCTTTTGCCCAGGGTTCTGTCTCGATCTTTGTTGCGCCCGGAAAATGTATATAAGGAGAGGCAGCTGCAGCATACGCGCAAAGGCTGCGTCGCAAATAAAATAGCGCCTCTGTGCCTCGTTGCTGCTTGACTGCCTACGTCTCTCTTTACTGCGCACATAGGGATCCGCTGCTGCTGCTGACGAGAAACAAGCTAGACTCGGGTATTGCAATTTCGTCTCCGTAGCGAGCTCGTACGTCTTCTTCGCGGTTTCGTCTCGTTATTTTGCCACCGCGAGACTACTCGGGGGTTTATTCGACCTCGAGACGTTGTTGATGCGGACGCGTGCGCAACGCTACTAGCAGCCAACGAGAGAGACGTTGCATGCATCTTTCCCTATGCTCCTGACGCTGTATACTAACTCGTATGTACACGCGAACGAAGACGAAGAAGCAGCAGCGGCAGCAGCAGCAAGCCGGTGAAATATGATAGCTACTGCTCGACAGGACTAGCAAGACACGCTTTTCCACTCTGCTCACGCTCGAGCAGCAGCAGCGAGTTTTTTTTTCGCCAAAAGACAGTACACCACCGAGGCGCTGAATAAAGAGCTATGATGTCGAACCTCGTCAAATTTCACCTCCCAGTAGCTCAAGATGGGCAAGAGGGAAGAAAAAAGAAAAACACGCCAAGCCTGCTACTCTACCTGCCTCTTCACTCCCGCTGAATTTGTTCTCTCGCCTGCCTGCCTGCCTGCCCCTTCCCCTTTGCAACTCCTTGTTTAATGCTCCCTTTTTTTCATAAGGTTTGTTAGTAATTATATAACAACGAGAGAGAGAGAGAGAGAGAGAGAGAGAGAGAGTTGCACTGGCACGTGTAAGAAGCTTTTGCGCCTCGAATAACTTGCCAAGCTCCTCGAATTTACAGAGCTAGACGGAGCTGCATTTCAGCCTATACACATAAACACATAGACTCGCTGCAATGCTATCATTAAAACTCATTTTGGAGACTATGCAAGTAGTCACGAGCAATGAAGTGGTACGTATATATACGTGGGTAACATTAATTAAGCTCACCCGAGAGATGTGTGTTACTTTGCTGCTGCTACTGCTACTGCTGCCTCCGCCGCTGCTGCTGCTGCTGTGCTAGCAACGGTGGAACAAATTCATATTTATTTTTCTCTCGGCAGCACAAATTCGGATTTATTTTTATCACGCTAACATACATTTTATTTCCTTCCCTCTAGATTTTCTCCTTTTTTTGCTCGAAATCGAGAGAATGGGAGAAGTAATTCGAGCGCTCGAGAACACACATACACACTTGGAGCAAATGTAGCTCTCTCTCACTCTCTCTCTTTCTCCAATCGAAACTTTATATATAAGTAAAGGCTGAAAAGTGGTCCTTTGGCGCTATTATATATCATGCTGCTGCTGTGCCTTAGTTGGCGGCCAGGCAGAGTAGCACTCGAAGCAGAAAGCAATCAATTTGCCAGGGCCCCGCTATAATCGTCATACGAGTATAAGGCTAAGTTCTTGAACAAGCGCTCCTGGCCACAAATACCAAAGTCACGTATATTCGCGGGCCATTTCTTCGCTCGTGCCGCCGACCACACTAAACAAATATTTGTTCTTACTTTTATTTTTCTCTCTCAACTGGCTTTGGCTGCGCAGAAACTTGTGTATAAATACCTTTGCAGATCGCTGAGATACAGAAGCTGCGCGCGCTCGACTAAGAGCAAAATTAAGTTTCAACTTTTTCAACTGCTCGTATAGCGATATTGTATATAGTCGCGTTGGCGATACACGCCTACAGAGAGCGAGAGGCACGGAGCAGCTCTGCGCAGATAATGCCGTGGAGCATCGCGTACTCGCTCCGCAGCCCTGACAATGGCTTCAACGAAGCGTTGAAAAAGTACGAGCGCTAGCTGAAACGAAGATTTGTGCAACGAATCAAAGTTTCAAACTCGAGCGCACGAAAATAAGAGTGTTCTGCAATCGAGATTAAAAGCAAATATTGAATGATAGCTCCTACTGTGTGTGTATGTGTGTGCAGACCTGCGCCAGACGTGACTCGTATAAATAGTTGAAAGCCCGTTGAAAAATTAAAATTGAATTAAAATAAATCCATCGTGGCGCGCAACTTTTGCCTCCCGCGCAAAGTTGCGCTCTGTCTCTTGTTGATCGCTGGCGCGAAAAACAACGTGTTTTTTTGTTCCTTACTCAAATATATCGCAGTTGCAGGTTCGCATCGATTCGAAGCCGAGTTCGAAGCTTAAGCTAACCTACCTTGGCTGCTTCCTCGACGTTCGGAGCCGTGAAAATGTTTCGGAGACGTCCCAAGAGAATCTCGGCAACGTCTCTCGATCGCTCGGAAAAATTCGTCCGTGCTCTCGGAGCTTTGCTTCAATTTCACTCTTATTACCGCTGCACGCGCTTTTAGGCGCGCGCGCTCTCTCGAGCGAATCGTGAGCGAAATTCCGACTCCGGCTCGACGTCAGAAACTCGTCAAGGATCTTTTCTATTTGCTCAGGGCGCAGCAGCTGATATAACGGCGCGCGCAAAGTCAAGAAAGCGATTTGACGCGATCGAGGCGCATAATAATACCAAGAAATTCCACATCCAAGCGATGTTAAAAGCGCAGCTTGTGCACGAAATATTATAAGCAAAGTGTAAATATTGACGAGTTAACTGGCGCAGCGGCAACGTCACGGGAAAGAGGCAAGGAGGGCTCAGTTTGCTTTTCCTGATATAATGTGTACCGAGGCCTTTATATATATAGATATAGATATATGTGTTCGCAAGCATCAACAATGGATTTCGTAAAAGATACAGCGAGCGACATAGCAGCGAGCGAGCAAAAAGTGATTTCTGCTAATGGAAGTTACGTGTAGCCTTTTGCAGCAGCAGCAGCAACCGAGTACTCTTTCTTTCAATCTCAAAAAGTGTATATAACGTAGTCACGCAAGCGCCGATCGCTTCTCTTTTCTGCATTCAGCCCAAAGCTCGCACTTTTGACATTTACATTCTTCTATCTCTCTCGCTCTCGTTCTCTCCCTCTATATATTTGAGGGATTTGTGTTTGATAAGTACAGGATTTACGAAGCAATCGCCGTTCGGCCAGTTATTATTTTTACCATACAACTGCGTTGATCGTATATATACGTACATGAGTTGTGAACGAATCGACGTGAACGTACGATATCGTACTTGATAGGATAGTAGTAGAGCCGGTCCAAGTTTCGCTAGGATTTATCGCTTTCATCGCTGACTATCCGCTGCGCATAAATGTGCATATTTATGCGGGCACACATTATTATACGCTGCAAGAGACATGTACGTATCTCGATGGCGATGGGCGAGCAACTTTTTTATTGCCCCGAAATTGCGAGCTGTTTCTCCGCTGTTTTATCGTCCATCGAGGTACACAACCTTACCAGCTCGTACAGCCACACTCGCGCTCTCGTCTCTTTCTCTATGGCTGGTAAATGCGCTCGCGACTACTGTATTATAAACATTTTACGAGCACCTTGTGCAAAGTAGTTTTTCCATTTTACTGCACTTTTACACGATAGAAAAGGAAGAAGGAGAAGAACAAGAAGAAGAAGAAGAGAAAATTGTCGCCAAAACAATGCGATCTGCGCTGGCCATGGATTCAGCCACGCAAGCGCACATCGCTCGCTGTGTTCTTATAATAATTACGGATTCGAGATCGACGATTATCTATTATAAGCTCGTGCAAACTAGTCGTAAAAATTGCACGTTGACAAGCTGCTGCTTGGGAATAAAAAATTGTTCCTACGACTCGTTTTGCCGCACACAATTTCGAGTGTATGGCAACACAAACATCGAGAGCAAAAGAGAGAAGGAGAGAGGGTAAAACAAATTAGTTTTAAATTGCTGCGAAATGTACTTGAGCTAGGCTGAGTGGAGTCGCGCGAGTAAAGCGCGTATCATACACAATGACCATCTCGACGCAGGCAGCAACGGCAAACAAATGGAATTTGCGTGTCGCATAATAATTCAGGGATTTTTTGAGAGGGCGAACGCGCTGGAGGAAGAGAGGCGCCGCGCCGCATGTATTTGCATGTTTGATGACCCGTGGCATCCATGCAGCACACAAACACACACACACAGGCTCGTACTACACTCGCATATACACACCCCGGCAAAGTCATGTATACTCATATGCGTACATAATACGAAGCGAAGCTAAATGAAAGCTCGACCCGAGTATTTCATCAAGTTTCATCAGTCTCTGTTGGCGCTTCTTCTTGCAGTTTTTTTCTTGCTGGACGCGCGCAAACGTCAATGCTGGCCCCCGCACAAGCCGAGCACTTCATTTCGCATAAAATTAGGTAAAGCCGCAGGCTTCATTTGAGAGTTGCGAGGCTGTGTAACGCACATAGCCGAGTTACCGCAACATCGCGCAGTAATGGCTATGCAGCAGTAGCAACGGCCCGACGAGCTACAAATTTTTTATCTTTTTATTTTGTTTTATTTTTTGTTCCTACGGCTCCTAGCCTTTTCCGGCGCGATTTTACCAACTCGCTGAATTAGTGACAGGAGAGAGAAAGAGAAGGAAAAAAAAAGGAATGATAATCATAATAATAATAATAATATATGGCTCGCTGCTACGTACGATAAGTATACATATTTACATACGAGCCGAGGCACGAGTCGAGGGAGAGAGAGAGAGAAAAGGAGGTCGAGCGTCGAGCGTCGAGCTGTTTATGCATTCTTTGTACGCGTATGCGCGCGCGCCTATAGTCCAACAAACAAACGAGCGCTCGCGACAAAAGCTGTGCGAGCCGTACTAGCACGACGCATATTATTATTGTGAAATATTTGGTCGGGTCGTTTTCTTGCGTTGCGGTTTCTGCATTTTCTCTCGGTGCGCACCCACACACACATCTTTGTAACGTTGGCTAATTGCATTACTCGAACATTTGCAGTAACGAAAAGCCGCGGCTCGCGTGTCCCGTGTCCCACTACCGACATACGTGCACGACTCGCGACAAAGGCAAATGACGAGCTTGCCTTTCCGCAATTAGCGACGAGGCGTTCCAAGCATCGCTCGCAGCTTTTCTCGCGCCGTGATTCTCGAGCTTCGCGGCTTCCTGCTGCAGCTGACTGCGGGCGAATCGCAGTCGCGTTTCCGCTGCGTCGTTCGCGATGCGAATTCCCAAAGTAAGTAGCTATTCGGTGAACGTTTGGCGCGCTTCGCGCTTCGGCTTTCGAGATGAATGTCCTTGTAAACGATGAAAAAGTCTCACGAACGGAACCAACTTTGTACTCCGGTTGCAAAGGCAACTCTGGACGACTGGAACTCGTGCGCACTCTCGAAGGCTTCGTGTCGCATCGCTCCTTGAAAAACGTCCACGCAGCTCTCCAAAGGGACTCGCGCAGTGCAGCTCTCTCGAGCTCGGCAAGCTGCGCAAAGCGAGAAAGGAGCGTTTAGCCGGCTACGGCTTATTGGTTTAGGCTAGCTGCCCTACACGACGATCGTTGCAGCCGACAAAGAGGAGCTGCGATGGCTTTTATACGCGTGCGCAGACTCGTTCGAGTGCGAATCCAGCGGACGTGTCGAGCCGTCGCTTTTCATCACACAGTCGAATTAATTGCAAAGGATGAATTGGCCGAATTGATTTGGCACGTAAGACGAGGCCGATCGACGGCGGCGCTTTTTTCAAGCTTGAGTCCGACGCGACCGAGACTCGACGGAGCGTGCACGAGCTCGTTCGGACTCGCTCGAGCGTCGAGAGAGCTCGCGAACGAAAATCAATGCCTGTAGGTAGATAAAGAGCCGCGGCTCCAATGCAAATCGATCGCGATTCGTATACTATTTGCTAAACTATTTGCTGCCACATTAAGCTCGATTCATTGGCCTCCGTGAGATTCTTTTACGCTCGCGCTACGTTTGCAGGCGTAATAATGTCGCCATTGGTCATTAGAGCCACGATGATATACGGCAAACGACGAAAAGATCGATAGAGAGAAGCGCGCGCGCCAAAAGCCTTGGATCGAGTAGTCGTTGCTCCTCGCGCGTTCCAGCGCGGAGGCGAAAAATAAAGCCCCGAGAGTGGGCTTTGACGCGCAGCACCGACGGAGCATGTGTCAAGGAGCTTCGGGAAAGAGTCAGCTCTAAGCGGATTCCATGTAGCGTCGATTGTCGCCGCGGCTGCAGCTAGTTCTCCATACATAGCCAGATAGATGCGGCATTCGGCGCGTAAATGACGCGCTGCTCTCGGCTCCGAGGCCGAATCGATAGCTCCTCCGACTTCTTTGGCCCGTACAAGCATATAATTCTCGATTAAAGTCACGAGGGAGCATGGAGAAAGTCTGCGATTTCGGGCGCGAAGGGAGGCTAAATCACGAGCGAGCGCAAACCCATATAAAATAGCCGAGCGAGCGCGTATATTAGCTGGAATTAAACTTTTCTCCTGTAACCATATATATAATGCAATAAATGGAGGGTGCGTGTAAGTAATTGTCGAGATGCGTGGAAGCCTCATTAAGGTTAAGAAGCCTCGTTAAAAGCGAGGCGACGCATTTGGTTATTAGCTGTTCCTTGTAGCGCGACGTAGCAATTCGCTCTCTCATAGGCCGCAGTCGCGAGAGCCATCCAACTCCCTTTTGATCCCTCGCTGCATCGGCACGCCGTAGAGAAATGCATCTCTACGCGTGACGCGACGATAATGGACGATTCGAGCGAAGCTGCTATTCGTCCGCCGAGAGACTTTTGCTTGAATTTTCTTCGCGGCAGCGTCAATTTTTCACCGAAACGTCGCGGACAGCTCCGGCACCTGCATTTGCGGCTACTTCCAGCCAGCCGTATACACAAAGACAACAACAGAGCCGATCGAGGCGATCGCTGTCTCCCCAGCCTCCCGCCGACGAATCTCATGTCTCTTGTGGTCTGCTCAGCTGCACTCGGAGTGTATTCGAGGCTTCCTGACAAGTTGTTAATCTTTCGGCTGGCCAGCTATCGATCGGCAGACGGCCGCACAGAGACGGACAGCTGCCACTACTGTGCGTACCGCGTGTCGCGAGCGCACCGGTGCAGCTTCCATTTCAGCGCTCCAATTTCCATGGCAATTTCCAATGCAAAACTGTTTGCGCTCGGCAGTCTCCAAGACTCCTATATACGGAAGCTGACGAATGTCTTGTTCTCTGCGTGCATCGGTCGATACATGCCCTGACGTGCTCGAGCTTGCGCATGTTTCCAGCTGCGCACGCGTCTACTTCCATACGTCTCTCTTGCCATAATTTTTTCTTTCGCCTCCTGCTCCTGCGCTTCTGTGCTCTTATCGCTAAACCGATCATTGAAATGATCTCAACGAATTTTAACGCGCCATGTCCGAGGTAGGCGAGAAAAGTCGCGAGCGAGGCTATAGCTGCTATGCGCGAGCACGATCGACTCGTCGACCATCTAATGGCTTTCTTCTTTTTGCAAGAGCGCGCAGCTGTTTGAACAGCGAGAAAAAAAAAGACCAACGGCACGAGGTATAATTGTATTAAGTAAAAGTGCCGATCGATCGACGAGCGGATCTGCCTTTTCCTTTCGGCCGCTCGTGCGAACGACGAGCGCTCGACGTCGCTGCGAATATTATCCGTTTTTATCTCTGCCGGGCTATCTCCAACATCTCGTCGACGTAGACGTCGGCGGCGGCGCCCGCTACAAGAAAGCGATGTAATCGCGAGGCGATCGCGATAAGGTGCTGTGTAAACTCCGCTTAAAAGAGAGCTCCGGGTCATTCTTGCTCTGCAGCTCTTATCTCGTCTTTCTCGGCGCCTTATTTTCTCCCTCTCTTCTTTTTTTTTTTTGCCCCACCCCCTCGCAGCTCGTGCAAACTAACGTTTTTATTCTCCAGCTGGCATGTGAGCAGCCGTTGGCTGGCGTGTCGACAGCTTTACACGTATACATGGTACAATGTACATACATATCGTAAACAGCTTGCAGCATGCCGAGATCGCAATGTCCAATTGATAAGGCCAGCGAGGTGAGTGGGTACTAGAACGCGACTGCAAGAAAAATTACTCGTTTTAGAGAAGGGCTAATTAGGCAGGCAACAGAGAGCCGGATCGGCCTGCTGCAGTGCGCACAGAGTGGCGGCATTTTATCACGAAAGTCCGCGCGTATGCCCACTTGAAATGTAAATAATTAGCTGGGCAAGAAAAGCCGTAAGAACGAAGCCTCGCTAAAACGAGCTAGCCTCGGGTAGAGAAACACAGAGCTCGAAACGCTACTACGGCCGCCAGCCAAGCAGCTGAAAGAGCGCCAAAGTCGACTTTATCGTTTAATAATCCTACGTGCGGCTTGGGCGTGCGTTAATAGGTCGTCGGTCGTCGGTCGTCGGTTCTTGGCCGAGTCGCGCGCATAAAAGCGCCTATTCGTCCAAGTCAGTGCGCTACAAGAGGCAATTATCAGCAGCGAGCTGCAGCTGATACGGCACGCGAGAGCTGCCCCCCGTCTACGCGCGATACTTATCGCATGGCTGCAAATTAGCGAGTGAAAAATTACACCGGCTTGCTCGCGTACGGTAGTCGCAAGGTAAATAGCTCGGACGTTGGCGTCGAGGTAGCTGGTGGGGAAAAGACTCAACGAGCGACGCGAGCGAACGAAAGGCGAGTGATCCGCACCGATCCGCGGAGCGAAAGTTGAACGGACGCCGGTATGCGAGCCAATTGGGATCGCGCCGGCAAGAGATCAAAGTCCAACGACGCCAGATATATATACGATTCGGCAGTGCAAATAGCTCGAGTCGGTCTTTCTCTGGCGCTCGTTGCTGCTGCTGCTGCTCTTGGCCCAGCTCGTATAATGGAGCTCGGAATCGGAGTCGAGAGCATGAAGCTATGATCGCGCCATCACGCACGAGAGTTTAATTCGATAAGGGGATTCCGCGCCAAGAGTCAGATCGAGCTAAATGCGAGTCACTCCAGGCTGCAGCCACATACTGTATCGATCCGTATCAGCCTCTCGCCCCTTCGATATAATACGACCGCGCGTGGACGAGAGAATTAGCGCAGTTATTAGCGCAGAATCGGGGCACGCATGCGTTCGAGCTCGAGCTATATATACTAATTCAACTCATGCAGCCGAAGATCACGAACGAAGAGACGAAAGAGTCGAGTCGATGTGCGCTGCACAGATATACAACCTCGTACCTATAACAAATATAGGTAGTATACGTAGGATATGGCGTAAATATCAGCGAGCAACGGCAGCTGCGCAGACGTGCTTTTTCGACGTCGAGCATCCTTTGAGCAACGAGGCTACAACAATGGGGGGCAAGGCGGTGGCGGCGGCGGCGGCATGTATGGACGCTCGCACATCACTCGCTGGCCGTCGTCCGTCGCATAAAGCCCGGCCAGCAGCATAGCGTATTGCCAGCAAAGATCTCCTCTGAGCGATAAATCGTCAACTGCAGCCGGTAGAGGCACGAGGAAATTACCCTTGCACGAGGCAAGCCAACAGCAGCAGCAGCAGCAGCAGATCGATCTCGACTACACACACGGTGCAGTGCAGTGCAGCGCAGCGCAGCTCTCTGTTCTCCTCGGCTGTTGGCCTCTCTTTCGAGCCCTCTGACACATGAATAGCTGCGAGCGCAACCGGCGCACATAGAGCCGAGTTCCTATATACTGCTGCAGTGCAGATGCAGCTGCCAAGCGACGCCGCACCCCCCAAGCAGCAGCAGCAGCTATCGAATCATGAATCTCTAGCGCGCCACTACTCGATATGCACATTACGTTATTACGGCGCTGAGCACTTGCATGGCAGCGACTCGAAATCGCATATAGTCGTGTATTATCATCGCGGCCCCGACGAGGTCGAGAGTCAAAACTACGCACGAATTTACGCGACATGCCGGCGTTCGCAAGCCCTGCATGGCTGTATGTATGGTCGAATTAACTTGTTTACGAGCTTTTATTAAGCGAGGCAGAGACAACAAAAAAAAAAAAGAGGGAAAAAATTAGCTCTGGATGCTGCGGCCGTGTGTACGAGCCTGCGGTTACGCAGCCTGCGGATCGCCGAGCGGCGAGCGATGCAAAATTCATAATTCATAGCGCGTAATCATACCATTAGTCAAGCGATGCTCTGCGCGCAACGCTCCGCTTCTGAAAAATACACGCCGCCTCGTATAGCTCGCGCGCGGTTACGTACCGTACATCTTGCCGAGCGAGTGCGCGTGATGTATGCACCGGCTATCGATCAACTCGCTTAACCAGTTCCGGTAAGGAGTGCCTTTCTTATCGTTGCCGAAGGAGACGACGCTAAAATTGTTCCAACCGAATCCGATTATTCCATCGGATCATTATGACGGAATATTTATCAGCTCTCTATAGATTATTCATCATTATAATATAGTCTTTGGTTATTTTCGCCCCTCCAGCTATGTGTACGCGCGCAATGATGAGCTCTCAAAGCCAATGTCGACTCGTACAGCGTGCATAAGCCGATCCGACTTTCCGCTCGTGTGTATATAGTTGAGCATACACGAGCGAGCCTCGTAAACTAAAGTAGTAAAGTCAAAGTAATGCTTTGGCGCGTGTAAATGTAGCCCCAGCCCCGAGCCCGGCTATTATGCCTCGAGTCCAATATGCATCTATGTAATCCGTATACACATACCTGCGTAGCTGCACTCGACATTCGATATTTCTTCGGGCTCTCGGACATTATCGATTCATTGTTGCATATTTATGCAGCTCTCGTCGAGTCGCTTCTCCTTCCTATTCGGCCCTCTCCACAACCATCGCACGCGTTATACGCATTATTTTGATAAAAATCGATGCTCCTGATTAAAACTCGTTTGGGCTTTTTTCGTCCAAGTGATACGAGCCGTGTTCGGTCAGACAAGTTTTACCTCGGCGCTCGATGCCCGATCCTGCCTATATTATCCTGTCTATCTATTTGGCGGGTCTATATTTTGGTGTCGAGTCGATCCTGGAATAATTGTCCTATAGCTGAGAAATTGTTGCAGCAGTCTAAGTGGAAAGTTGCGCGTACATAAGCCGCTAACCGGCGCACAGCTAGTTCTCCGGCTCGAGCTTGCATTAACCCCCTCCTCTCGCTAGCGAAGCTGTTCAAAAGTCAACTGCTAATGCGGGGCGCGCGCGCTAAGTACGATCGCGAGACCTCGTCTTCGGCTATAGCTGACCTAGCCAGTGGATTTTCGAATAGCGACACGGCCAAGAAAGGCCAACTTTCGTGGCCATTCATCGCTGGAGCTTTCAGCTTTCTTCAATCTCTGGAGCGATTCGAGCTTTCCCCGAATTCGAGCGATACTTTTCGGTCGACTAAACTCTCTCTCCTTTGCGACGCTTCGACGCTCCGGACGCGGCTCTCGATATAGCTCGTAACTCGGCCGAATGAAAATTCGACGCAGTGCACTCGGGCAGGAGCGCGGCGACTAATCGAAGCTGCTTAGCGCGGCGCAGACGACTTTCATAGAGTCCGAGGGGCAGTTCTTTTGTTTGTCTCGACGATCATCCGGCAGGGCTGTGTATCGTCAGCAGTCGCGGAGCAGAAAGTAAGCGCAGGCGTAAAAGAGAGCGGTAGGGAAAAGTGGGCTCGCTGCCAGTGGCTGCTGCATCGCTCGGGCGCGAAAAGCTCTTTCCGCGCGCGCCAGCCGAGGTATCGGGAGGGATGATAGCCAAACAGCGCCAGGCAGCAGCACACACTCGGCGAGTCGAGCTTGAATCCCTGCCAAAACACCAGTTACTGGCCCTCTCTATGAGAGAGAGCTCATTGATCTCTATATCCCATTACGTATATACGTATAGCTAGGGATTGTCAAAGTGTGCGATTGTTTCGCGCTTCTATATCGCTGGGAAAAATGTGCTCGCGCGCAGAGCTTCATTCGGCCCTTGGGAAAAATGCATCAAAGGCTTAGAGGGCTCGAGATAAACGTATGTTTGCAGCGTGTATATGTGCGGCGCGATCTGCGAGCTCGAGCTCGAGCTGCGCCCTGTGATTAACGACTGCTCCGGCCGTCCACTTGTGCTATATATTACACAAAAGTCAAATACAATGGCCGGACACGGCTTGGCCAGCAGCAGCAGCAGCATGTATATTGTATATCGTGTATGAAAAACTTTTCTGCGCGCTCAATCGATAATTATACATGAAATGTTTGCGGCCAACTTTGCTCTCGCAATGATAATGAAAAAGTTTTTCCAATAAAAGCGCACAACGAGTTGACACATGGCAAGCTTTTTATCCAGTTCTTTGAGCTTTTTTTGTTTGTCGTCGTCGTCGTCATCTAAATCATCGAGCCACGCGATCCGACGTGAAACAGACTCGATATTCGGCTAGATTCGTCGATAGAGGATTAATTGTTTAGCTGGAGCCGATGAAGGAGGAGCTGTGTACATGGATGTAGCTCGAGGCTCCGAGTCTCGAGTCACGAGCCGCGCGCTGATAAGCTGAGCAGCTAGTAGGCCGCCTCGAGCAGGTTAAATAGATTTTCACGCGCGCTCCTGCAACTAATGCCTCTCTCGCTCTCTCGCTCTCTCTCTCGCCTATGGCGTATATCCGTCTTATAAGACTCGCGCAACACGAGATTCTCTCGAGCGATTACGAATTCACGCGGCGCCGCTGCTGCTGCTGCGAATTATCGACTCTTGCAGCTAGCTCATCGCAGTCACTTGCCGAGACTATATATGGTACAGCGGCACTGCATCGGCAATTCTCGCGCCGCCATCGGGCTCGTTTTTTTCTCTCTCTCTCTCTCTCTGCTCGAGCTCCGTTGCAGCTAGTTCTCCAGCTCGAGCTTATCGTAGCTGCGAGCTGCACGAGGCGCGCAGCGGAGCGAGCGAGAAAAGAAGCGCGCCGATATTGCAGCGCGCCGAACGGCAAAGCAACTGCGAGCGATGAGCCGACGAGCGATAAGCGAGAGCTCGAAATCACCAATTTATAGCTCCGCTATCAAAAATTGAATTTTGCGCGAGGCGGCGGCAGCCTTTGCTGTACGCGCGTATTGGATTCCGTTGCTATATATGCACTCGCAGCGCGCCCGAATTACTTGGCAAACTCTCGACGCAATAAGCGAAAATGTTCGCACGCCCGGAGCGCGCATACGATATGTATTCACGCCTGGTCGGCAGCGAAAAGTTTCCTCGTTTGCCGGACTTTCAGGTGCGAGCTGGGAAATATTTTGCCGACTACGTTTCGTTCTACCCTCTCTCTCTCTCTCTCTCTCTCTCTCTCTCTCTCTCTCTCTCTCTCGCACTCGAGATTTTCGAGCTTCTCCACCAAACTACATCCAACTCCGAGTTGGGCGCAAAAAGCTCGTCGCGTGCGTAAGCTTGGGAAATTTTCGAATCTTCGGGCTGCGATTTCTTCGCCAGCTCGCGAGTTGCCTCGTGAATTTGAGCAACGCACAAGCCGCGCAGCTGTGTTACAAAAAGCTCGCCGATCGATCGATCCACCTTACTCGAACAAGCGCATGTTACAATCGCGCGTGTCATTCCCGCCGAGGAGTCAAAAATCTGACACCGCTTCGAGTGGCTTTGATCGTCTTTATATACAGATATGTCAACGAAGAAGCTTAAAGGGTAGCTTAAGAAGACGAGGTAATTTACAGTAGGCGAGCTTTTCATCGAGAAAGGCAACTGCGATGAGAATCGACGGATTAGATCGGCGCTTTCCAGTTGGGCAGCGAGCTACAGGGCAGAGAGGCGCAGGGGCTTTAAAATACCGCTTAAAAACTTTCGTTTCGCGCCATTGTCTATGTGCGTGTGTGTGTCTGTGTGTGTGTATGCTGCTCTCGTGCCAGCGAGCGAGCGAGCGAGAAAAAGGGGAGGAAGAAGCATCCAATTCGCTTGGGACAAAAAGAAGCAACAATCGCGCAGCAGTAATAATGGCCGCTGCAGTAGCTGCTGCTGCTACTGCGCCCGGCAAGAGAGAGAGAGAAATAAAAGCCAGTGTGAGGAAAAAACGGCTGAATAGAACAAAGAAGAGCTGAGCAAATTCAAACGCTCTGCAGCGAGTGCGTCAAATCGCCCCGAGCTCGTCCCGAGTGCGCACTGGCCCGAAATACTTTGACTTTTAAAGGTAACGCTTGTCCAATTTATTAGAGATGGAGAAAGATAACTAGCTCGTCGTCGTCAGTCGTCGTCGTCGTCAGTCGTCAGTCGTGTCGAGGATCTTTATTCGAACGGTGCAGAGGCAGCTAGCTGAAAACACGGCCATGCGCATTGGCTGCCGAGCTCGATACAGCTTGCCAAGTCATCGTGTATACATTTGAATTTTTCTTTTCGCCGAGTCGGCCAATCAAGCGAGTATTTGCCATATAACTCAACTGTGTGCAGCTCTTATGTGTATATAGTTGTAGCGTGTATAGTTGGCCGAGCTCGTGTGTACTCTGCGCACTGGGTACATATACATATCGATGTATATGGAGGAATAACAGATACAATTAGCTGGGGGGGTAAGGGAAAATTCCAGCGCTGTGCGTCGCTCAAATTCGCGTCACACAGGCCCGGCCTAGCCCGGCCAACTTAATTATCCAACCTGATTGGGCATAATGAATTCGGCGCGCTGCAGCTGCACCAGTGCTGCTGCTGCGACGACGAGGACAAACCGCAATAATAACATGCGCGCAGTATATAAATAGCCTCGATATATGCGAGGCGAACGACGGGCGTGCGTCCGTCCGATGTGTGCAACCGAGCTAATGGACCATCGACAAAATGTCAGCTGTGAAAAATCAATAGCATCGTTCCGAGCCCCAGTGTGCCGCGCTTCGCGCGCTCGACACGAGCGATCGCGAGCCTAGATTATAGAGACGCTCGATGGTAAAAGATCCAGCCGGTCAAGTACACGGATAGAGAAATTAGCGAGTCGCGCCGCGCGCGCTACTGCCTCCGTATAATCGAGTGACGGCCCCAGCGATTAGCTTTCGAGCTTTAAATCGATGATCATAGACGTCGCGTTGCTGGCCTGCGAGCTCTCGATCGAGCCGAGGACACGAGTGACGATTCCGACTAACTGTACAGTCCTCTCGTCAATTATCCCAATTAAAGCAGGCTCGCACACAGAGAGCTGCTGCTCTCTGCACTGTGCCGGGGGAGGGAGGGACAATTTTCAATGCGATCCTGCACTCCATCGGGCCTCGTCTTTTCGACCCTCTATACCTAATGCAGCCACCTGCGAACGCCTACTAAATGACATTTTCATCGATCGGGCCCAACGGAGTCAGTCCACACGGTAGAGAGCAGCTGCTGCTGCTGCTGCTGTATCGTGCGCTCGCGAAATATCAATTTTTCATCGAATTATCGCGTCGACTCAAAGGATCGCTTGCGCAGCCACCCGTGTACTACTACTTGTGCGTGCTACATATATGGCAGAGCTCGACTACTCTCTGTTTGCCCGCCGGCGCACGTTACATGCTCCAACTTGGGTGCAACCATCTGCCTGCTCTTTCGAGGCCGATCGAATATTTGCCTTCCGCCCTACACTCGCAAACAGAGATCCGATCGAGCGGCAAAAAAAGTTTCGTCGCGCGCCTCAGACAAAGCCTAGTCGAGGAATAAAGGAAAAAAATAGAGAGAGGGAAAAAAGAAATAAACCTGGCGCCCAGTGCAACGAACTTGCGATCTCGTGCGATTGCGTGGACGCAGCCGAGAGGATAGGTCAGGCCCAACAGCGAACTCGTGAATTGCGGAGGTCGTTTCTCGAATATCCCTGGATACTCGTTGGAGCGCGTGCGCCTCGCTCGATGTTCGCTTCGAGCAAACTATGCCCCTGTGGACGCTCGACCGGCGCTGCCAAGATGATCCTGCTGTGAACCGACGCATCCGCAGTCAAACTTTCGAGACCGATATACAAGCCATTGAAAATTGCAATTCGTCCGACTTGGATCTTGGACGGTTGGATGCTGAGGCAGTTTACACCGTCCGCCTGATTAAACAGACCGCTTAATCGAATCGAGTCTCGTATTGGACCATATCTCGAGCTTCCTCGTGTAAATATTTTTACGATTTTTTGAATGACTCGCTGATCGCGAGTATGTTGACAATCTCGAAGCCGGCAATAAATCGGGGCTCTTAAGCCGCGTCCGAATGGCAGTCGTTAAAATAGCACTCGTAGCTCGTGGCTACCTTTCGGCCAGGCCCGCAGAGTCGTAAAATTGTAATTACTCGAGCTGCGCCGCGATCGTTACTGATCGTCGCGCCTGCGACTTTGCTTATATCGGCTTTGCTTAGCGCCCAAGAGTTACGTGTCGCCGATATTACATACACGTATAATATGACTTTTTATTGAAACTCGGGATGATGCGATGATAATAATCAATGATTGCCCCCTGGTGTTTACGAGCTCGCTCGATGCATCAAGGCTATTAGTAGTAAAACTTTCGAGACGACTAGTAGACTAGCGGACCGGGTGGTAGAGGATTTATAATAAAGGCCACCGCAAAAACAGATACGCGCAGCTATGATCCGAGCTCGAGCATAAAACCTCGCGAGACTGCGGCGCAAAATATTGTCTTTTCGTAATAAATATCATCTCTTTCCGCCTGCTGGATCGAGTCGGATCGAGTCGGATACGGGACAGCTGCTAGAGAATGTCTCCGCAGCAGAGACGCGGCCGACCTATACGACTCGGGACATTTACGGCTGCTCGCGACATGCTCGACTTAATGAGTACACGTGCAAAAACAAATAACAATAATCGTTGCGCGCTGTTATACGGCGCAAATTAAGATGGAACGACTGGTCGTGAGTCGTGCGAGCGGGGCCAGAAATATCTTGCCGCAAGACTCGTGAAAAGTAAAAGAAGAAGAAGAAGAAGAAGAAAAAGGAGAAGCAGAGAGAGAGGAAGAAGAGGGAACTTTTCTCATCCGAACGACGGCCGACGCGCGCCCAGATGATATGGGGTTATTAGAGCTGTTGCAGCTGCGCAGATGGTTTCGAAATAAAAATCGAGCGACGAGCCAAGCGTAAGATATTGAAATAGTTGCTCGCGAACAATACAAACGTTCGTTCGGCTCGTTTTATTGCCCCAAAGCACTACAAGATTAGGCATTTTACTTTTTAGTACATGGTTCGTGCTCTGGGGCACGCTCGGTGTGCGGATGCGATTTATTTTTCGTGCGTGTAGCTGGCTGGCTTTTTACATTCGCACGAGTCGCGCGAGCTTGATTTACATGATTATACGCGCGGACATGCGTGAATTTAGGCGCGGCGCGACGAGTAAATTCGACGTTGCGTTGCGCAAACCGCGAGTGGCGGTCGCGCGCCCAAACAAATTGGAAAACGCGCGCGGCGGCGGGGGAGGGAAAAACAATCAAACGGCGCGGCCAGCCTGTGCAAGCTCGGATACATCGAAATCCCTCATAGAGCATTTCTCGTGACGGCTACTTTATGGAGGGGTGGGGTGGCAAAAAGTCGGCCAAAGCACGGGCTGGGAGCTTCTTTTTGCCGGGCTGACAGCGGTCGAGGCCTATGGCATATACAGACAATAAAGTCCGAGTAGGTATACGGCGTTTTTTCTGTCCGTGCGCCATAATATATTTCATAGGTGCAGCAGCCATAGAGCTCGACGCGGCCCAGCAGCAGCAGCAGCGCCTAGCGTGTAATGCAGCGGAAGAGAGATGCCAACGCGTACAGAGCCTAGGCTCGAGCTCGGATACGAGGAAAAAGGATAAAAAGAGGCGCAGAGCGAGTGATATAGCCGGACACGCGCAAAGCCAGTGCTTGCTTTACGAGCGGCCCCGTAAAGCTTTCCGGTCCAAAACTTTTAAAAATTACGCTTACACGCGCTCGCGCTAGCTAAATGTTAACGAATTTTCGATTTTCACTGCTGCTGCTTCTTCTTTCGCTGCTGCTGCTGCTGCTGCTGCTGCTGCTGCTACTGCCACTGCGCGCGTGTTTATTCATGAAAATTCGAGAAACTCGGCAGCAGCAACGACCGTTATATAAATATAATAAATATGTATGCGAGGCGACGTGCCATAGGAGAGCCGCCGCTCTCGGGCCGAAAAAATATATAGAATTAATAACTCACTTGGTACGAGCTGCACGTAAAAGTATACGTTATTTATGGTGCGTATGAAAGAGCTGATGCTTTCGCGCGCGCGAGGCCCGTATCAATCATAGCGCCGCGCGCAAAAACATACGTGCGTTCTCTCACTCTCTATACTATGTGTGTGTGTAGCTTATGTCGCTGCAGCCCCCCGCGCTTACCCTCGATTAAATTTGCCTCGTCGCGCGTTTCGCGTCCTGCTTCTAGGCTCGTGTGCAGCTCCAACAACGACTACGCGAGCGCGACGATTCATCGATCCAGCTCCGATCCAACGTAGTGTCCATTACTCTTGGAACGGGCTTGGGGAAAGGAAGTAAAAAAAAACAGAAACTCGTTCACCGCTTTAATTGCATTTTTCGCATTGGTTCTTGTGATTTTGCTGATTCATATTGTTGAGGGAAAAAGTTGTGCGAAAAAAAGGCCAAGGTTTAGAGCTGGTAAATTAGAGCTGCGATTCGGAGCTAGTAGTGCGCCAGCAAAAGACGCACGCGAGTAATGCTTTAAGCGCTACTTGCATCTGCAGCTCTCGCAAACTAATCAACTCGCTCTCATCTGCTTATGTGCAGGCGTCGGCGGCGGCGGCGCGCAGGAGCGAATGTAATCATGAATTGCGAGCAGCGCGCAACCTCCCCCTCGCAGCCTCGCAGCGGCTCCAGTCAATCTCGATCCTCGCACTTGATTACTCCGACGCGCTTTAAAACCTATGCCGCGTCTCGGCTAGCTCACTCTCTCATCCTACTCCAATGCCTGCCTATATGTGTATGTATAAATGCGAGACTATGTGCACTGCAGCATAGCCTCATAACCAATAGTCTGCGCGCGTTTACAATTCCAGTCGCTCTTTAAATACACCGTAAAAAGTCAAATTACTCTTCCTCGGATAGGAGATAGCACGTATATACACTATCTCAAAGTACTTAAAACGAGCCAGAGACTCTCTACGTGTGTTTTGTCGCTGCGGCGGAAATTAATTTCCTCGTTTGCACCTACACAGAGCTCTGAATTATTCCAATGCGCGCCGGCGAACTAGCAACGAGCGGAGGACTAGGAGCAGCGAGAAAAAAGCTTTCAAGAAAATCGTCTTAAATAATAAACGAGGACGCGCGACACAGCTCTGCCGTCCGAAAAAAGCTCGGCTCTGGCCTTTTTGCCCCCTATACCGCTTTAATTTTCTTCTACTTCTTCTTCTTCTTCCCTACGCTATATACGACGTGTGTGCAGTATTAATTAAAGGGGGGGTTGGAACCAAGACCGGGTCCGTGTCACTGCCCCAGAAAACGCACGCGCACCCCTCAAGAACTAGACTCGAGATTTACTCGCTCCTATTTACGACTTTGTTATAAATGTGTGTGTGCGCGCGTGTGTGTGTAGGTGCCTAGAGCAGCCTAGAGCAGTCCATTTATGCGAAAGGTAGATGTATATGGCGCTTCGGGCATTACTAGCACTCGACGAGCTCGCGAGCGTGATATTTTTTTCCATTCGGCCAGGGGGGGAGCAGCAGCGCCAGCAGCAGCCTCTCGAGAGACTTTGAGTCTGTCAGCGATATTCTCGCACGCCTTCTCCTTTTCCTCTTCTTTTTTCTCCTCTCTCCATCTTTTTTCCTTTTTTTTTCTTTTTTCTTTTCGTTTTTTTTTTTATTATTACGTGCGATCGTATTTTTATCATAATAGCCGGTGACACTGGATTTTCAATTACACTTTTTTTTTCGCGCGCGAGCCGAGCAGCTAATGTTCCTTCCTCGTAGAATCTCCTAGCGCGGCCCCAACGCCAGGCTCCCTTTCCTTACCTACATTCGTTTCGTTCGCCCGTTCACGCCACTTTTCTCCCTCGCACTCGTACGTTTCTTTTGTCGGAAAACTCCTCGGCGAGGGATATTTCTCCTTTGTATATGGCTGCTATATGCGGGGTGGGCTGCGATAACGACGTAATTAAAGAACGAAAAGGACGAGCTATATTTTTTATCTGGCCTTGCAGAAAACGACTGCGTGTCTAGGCCGAGCTACATATACACTTCCTACAGCACGACTTAAATTCTACCGGCTGAAATTATTTTCGGCGGACGCGTCAGTTTGGCCCGGAAATACGGCGCGTCCGGATTTATGCTCGACGCGAATACACACGGCTCTGCACGTCGAATATTCGCAGCCAATGTTACTGCGCATCGTCTTGCTCTCTTTCGTTCCTGCCTTTGCTCGTTCGATCCGTCAGAACAAATATTTTTCCAATTAAATTAGCGGCCAAGTGGCCGAGCGACGACGCCAGAAAAAGGAAGCGAAATGAAAATTTCAGCTCGCAGCGTGAGGCCGCTCGTGCGCGTCTACTTGCGCGCGTCTACTGCAGTTGATGAAACGATTACGAAAGCTAGCTCGCGACTCTTTCATAAATCAGCAGGCAACGAAAGGTCGAAAGCTCGTTTTTCGCTTCGCAACTCTCACTCGCGCTGCAGCAGCAGCGAAAAAACAATACTTTGCACTGCGATAAAAATATATCTTGTATAAATCAACTCGGGCTGTTTTTTAGCACAGCGTGAGGATATACATTGAGGAGCGAAAATATGAGCAAGGCAAAAATCGAATGAATAGAAAAGATGCTTGGGTCGTTGGCTGCAGCGTGGCACAGGTGGAAACGCCAAGATGAATGAAGGTAAAAAAGCTGCTCTCTCTCTCTCTCTTGCTCTCTCAGTTGGCGTTATGAGCTTGGCTACATATAGCCAAGTGCTCGTAGCTACGTGCAGCCCCCGAGCCGATACACGGGAGCTGGCGAGGGAAAATTTACCGCTGGAATCACACGCTTGTTATCCGCCGCCGGCTGGGACCTCGTTATTGTAATGCCAGCTGTAGCTCCCATAAAGGTCTCTCTCTCTCTCTCTCTCTCTCTCTCTCTCCTCTCCGCTGTCTGCCGTCTACTATACTCTATGTGCGAGGGCTGCTGCAAGCTGCACACACCGGGAGAAATGCTCATCTCTAGCCATGCTCGATAATGCACTCGCTTCATCTTGGCAGGCAGAGCCGCACCAAGCACTGCGCACAACACTGCCTCTCGCTTATCGTCTTGGCTGATTACAATAATTAATCCTAGTGGAAACGCAATTTGCTATTAGCGTATATTACGCACGCAGCAGCATCTAGGCGCGCGTACGAGCATTTATCACGATTGGATCGTATAGCAGCTCTCCGAAAACACGTCCGAGCTTTTTCCGCAAGCTCCGATGCGTACTCGTGTATAGATGGCGTTGCAGCTGCGAGATACTTGGCGCTGGAGATATCTGGGTTATGCAAAAGCTCGCTCGCTCTCTCTCTCGCTCTATGCTGGCTGGATTCATCAGCGCGAGCGCAAACTCTGCTCGCACGCCCCCCGCCGCCGCCACCACCTGAATATATAGCAATCTGCGGATATAATATTCAGAGCTTTCGTGATTGACTCGCTGCTGTTAATAATTCTCCCCCCGGCTTAAACAGCTGGAACATCTGTATTCATTATAATATCCATCCTCACGCGCTCCTACTCCGATGCTCGCTGCTTGCTCTGCGCTCATACATATATCTATATCTATATCTATACGTGTCTTGACTATATATCTGTATTTATGATGGCGTGTCAGTGTACGTACGTGTGCGGGAGCATGCAGCGAGGAACGAGGGAGGAGCCGCTCCAGCAGTGCCTGACTTCCCCTGGCTTGAAACTTATACTACATTTAACTCCCACGCGTGCGCTTATGATTGTTTCCCCCCTCAAGTTTCACGTCATTCTCTACGCAATATCCTTCTCCGCAACGTTTGCTCAAAGATTAATTGATTCTCGCTGCTCTGCAGCTTGCACACCACGGCTCGGCCGCGCAACTTTTGGAGGCGACAAAAAAAGTAGCCGCATATAGCATACCGAGGCTGCAGGCTCGCGCGCGTTCGTAGTCCAGTCAATTTGTAAATACATTTTTGCAATTTGGCTTCGAAAAAAACTGCTAGGCGCAAAGCTTGCGCGAGCACACACACATGCTCATTTCGAAAGCGCTGCAAAGTCGGCTCCATAAAACTTGCCCGAGGAAAAAATCCATATTTCATGATGAAAAAAGCGAATATAATAAGATACACGAGACGGCAAAAGCAAAGTGGAAAGAGAGAGAGAAAGAGAGAAGTTCATTGAAGTTTTTGAGCGCAAAGCTGCCGTTTGCCTTTTATGAAATGCTGCTGCTGCTGCTGCTGCTGCTGCTGCTGCTACTGCTGCTGCTACGAGTGCAGTGTCTAGTCACTGAGGCTCGGGCACAGTTGGTTTTTAAGATTTTCTCCCTTGGCAGGAGCTTTGCATATAGGAAAGCTATCTCTCTGTGTCTCGCGCATATACTCTCTGCGTATATAGGTGCGCGCGCGAGTCACGAGTGCAAGTATGAGAAGAGACGAGGAAAGGAGGAGTACGCTCTCCGCGAGAACAAGCTCGGCGAGAAGGGCCAAAGCGAGGATTTCTCCTTATCTTATAGATTACTTTTCGAATAAGGCGACGCGACCGAGATAAGTATAAAGTGCGAAAAAATTGCAGCCCGGAAAAGCCAGCGCTGCATACATTACCTTATATGTATGTATAGAGCGCAGCTGCAGGGAAAAAATCCTGGCTTATACTCGTTGAATGATTCAATGGTCAGGAATACATTAGGCGCGCGCTCGTATATATACGTAAAATTGATCAAAAGCTGCGGGTTTCGGCCGTTTCGCCATGCCGATGGAAGTGCGCAATTAGGCTGCAGCCGAGAGCAAGGAGCCTCTTTTTGCCTCTCGCAGTATTTCAGCTATTATGCTTTTGAGAGCTGCGCGACGAACTAATTCGAGCCTCGTTAAAGCAGCTCGAAGACGCCTGTATACGCGTGTATTTACAGTCGAACGATCGCAGCCCCGAAATCTCAGGCGAGCTGCCGAGAGATTGCGGATACAGAGCCCTCGATTGCGAGCGAGACAAAACCTCGCCGTGTGTCGAGGCGCAATCTCGAAATTCGCTTCGCTCTGTCCCAGGCCAGGCCGGCGCGCAGCTTTTTATTAAATTTGAATTGCCAATGCCGACATCCAGCCGTACATCCGGCAGTAACGAACGACGCCGGTGTTGCGCGCTGGGGCGTCGTTTTTGTTTGCGGATCGCGTGTCTTCGAAATTTCCCGCGCGCTCTGTGCACCCATGACTAACGAGAACGAATTATTGTTGCGGATTACGCCAGTTTCTCGGGCCTCGCTGCCATGTAGCCGAGTAAATTCAAAAAAGAAACTTTGTTATTCTCGCGAGACCGCGTCATCGGAGAAGCTTCTGCTGCTGCTGCTGCTGCTGCTAGAGACTTGCAAGAGAAAGCTCAAGTAAAAGTAAGAAAAACAGAAAAGAAAGAGAGCGAGATTCAGTCGTTGTTTGAACAAACATAACTTTCTTAAGTAGGAACACATTTTTATTATTTTCTCTCCTCGTGCAAAGTCCACGAGGCAGTTAGCTACACAACGAAGCTATTTACAAAAGTTTTTCCTTCGGTAGCGTTGGCTCTCGCAGCAAAGGGAGGAAGGGAGGGCATAAGCTCACCTCGCTCACTCGATGTTTCGAGAAATATAAGAAAGTCCCATCTCGAGTATAAGCTGCTATACCTAGAAACACCATAAAAGATCTCGAGAGAGAGAAAGAGAGAGAAATTATTTTCATTCCCGAGTATTGAATTATAAAGACAAAATGGAATTTTATAGGACTAGAATGCATAAGGAGAGAGAGCCGCGCGAGAAGGAAAAATCATGGCTGCTGCATATATAATTGCGCTAAGCAAGCGGGACCAAGCAAAGTTTATAATTGGAAAACGCTTGGCTGGCGTTGTCTCGGCATCCATTGCAAGTTATGAAACTCGGTTGGTGCGTGCGGTATCGCTAGCTCTACGCGCCGGCTGCGAGAGTCGATACACTCGCAACTCGCAATTTCTAAATAAGCGCCCAAGGCTGTACGAGCTCGCCTAGCGCGCGCATGCATAGACGAGCGAAATTGCAGGCACGTTCGCATTCACGGGGGCCACCGCCGCTGCTGCTACTTGTTGGCAGCTTTGGACACACGCATGTAATACCAAGAGTTGAGAGACTCGACTCCGATGCCGGACAATGAGCCAGATAGCAGGCGTCCTTCGACCCCTTTTTGGCTTTCGAGCGTATTGAGGCGCAGCAGCAGCAGCCCTTCGCATCTCCGATCTCCGTTTTTAGTCTCGCGCGCGCGCGACACGCCAGATAGCAGCAAAGTTGAGCGAGTTGCGAGCGTGCGGCAAGCCGGGGCACAATAGCACAGTGGTACGAGTCCGAGTGCGGTCGGCCGCCGGCGATACTATACTACCCGCAGCCGCGGAGCCCGCACGGATCTTGGCTTGCGAGACGAGGCAGAGTCGCGACGAGCCCTGACAACGACTCGCTCTACTCCCACCGCACCGATAGTTTCTCTTTGCCTTGTACCCTTCTCTCTCTCTCTCTCTCTCTGTCTCCTAATTGTATTTTCAAACGGCAGCGTATTTGCGCGCGCTTCGCTGCCTCGATATTTGCTGCGACTTTTCAACCGAAACACCGGCCACTTTGGACGCGAGTGTGTTTTTTCGACGTCTTTTTAGGCCAGCCTGAAATAGACAAATGACCGTGTAGCGCAAGCAGCATCGAATTTCGTCGAGGCTGCCGGTAAATGAGCTGTAAAAAATGCCTAGCAATCCTTCAGCTTTGCTCTACTCTGTACATGCCCAATATCGAGCGCTCCTCGAGCCTCGTGCAAGATTTTCGCCTCGCTGTCGACGAGTTAACAAAAAAAAATAGAGAATACAATATTAGCGGCGTATTTAAAGCTTCCGTTTGCCCGATGGACGAGAGAAATTGAAAAATTCATGCTTTGGCGGAGCAGTGTGGAGCGTGCGAGGCAATTAAAATCTCCGACATCCTTGAGAAGTCAAGAAGTCGACGTTGTCTTGGCCGCTTCTCCTACGTCTTCGTCTCCTTCTTCGTCGCTACGACGTGGTATATAAGAAAGAAAGGAGATATACCAAAGAGAGAGAGCGAGAGAGATAGTTATTAATTGGCCCAGCTCCGTCAGAGTCTATTTCTCATAGATATATAATACGACGTTACGCGATAATGAATCGGCTTTCATCGCAGCCGCAGCTACCGAGTCGACGAGTGCATCTCAGCGTCACATCATCGTCAGCTACTCGCGCAGCCATATAATGCGTAAAACCAAAGAGTCAGCCAGAGATACTTGGGGGCGCGCGCGCGCGCGCTAAGATAAATTGGAATTCGAAACCTCCGCGAGAAAGGATTTAATTAAAAAACTTTAATGCGATATGGGCCGAAATCGCCTTGGTTTCGTTTTCTCGCTAGGATTATTACGAGCCCTCTTCTCTTTTTTCCTCTCTCGTATTATTAATTCCTGAAGATGGCGGCCTCTTTTGCCCGAGCGCTGATCTCGCGAGCAACTGCTACGTGAGTATATAATATATCCCGAGCGAGCTGGAACAACTCGAACCGAAAGACCGTGAGCTGAGAGATGAAACTCGGGCTGTATGGTCGTTAGAGAGCGTGAATTTGGCAGTTCTCGGCTCCGAAGCTCTAGCCGCGTTGAATAAGATCGCAGACTTTGATTCGCCAAGGCCTTTGATGGCCGTTACAGGCACCGATCGGCACTTTGCTCGTTGAAATAATTTCTATATTCCCCCAAGTAGAAGGTAGGAAGAGAGATAGAGAGCTTGCTGCGATGCTGGACGGGCTTCGATACAAAGCCATTTATTTGCTATAAGTGAGAGTCGGACTCGATGAGGTTTAAATTGAAAAGGAGTGCGAACGCTTTATCACGTGTTCCTGACGTCTAGCTATATTAGCCGAGCTCTCGACGCTCTGCCAGCCAGCGCAGCTTTATATAGCTACTACGACGTCGAGCAAGCTCGATCGCGCGCGCAAACCTACGCTGCTACCGAGGATTGTGTAAGTGCCACGCCTAGCTGAGCTTGCTTAGACGTTTTCATCTTTCCGAGTTGCCTCTCGTACTTCCTCGTACCAGTGCGGCAGCACCGATGATGCCAGTGAAAGAGAACCGAAAGCTACGCATCCGATCTGTAGCATCCATCTCAAAGCTCTCATACGTGTGTATACGCGATCGGGGGAATCTTGAGAATCGAAACGTACACAAATCTCACTGGTCTGATTCAACTTATCGACTGCATTGATGCACACCGATCACATGACTTCTTTGCCCTGCCGCTACTGCAACTCGTCATTTTTTCCCAAGTCCCAAGAGACGCAGCAGCGGCATCGCGAGCAAAAATATTCACGAATACCAGCCGTGTCTGAAATTGATCCCGATAAAATCTGTCTGTGTGTGTGTGTGTGCTTTGCGCTTGTATATCCTGCATGTATCCCTGGATAAATAGCAAGAGTAAATATTGCACGAGACGCGAAAATACCGACCGAGAGAGAGATTTTACATGATATTTCTACGCTAGCTGCGTTTCCGTATACATGCATAAAGCACGTATAAAACAAATCACAACTCGAGCGACGTTCGCTAAAAGTGAGCCAAGTTGATCTGTGTCTTTCCTCTCTTTTTCTTTTTTTTCCTCTTTTTTCTTCTCCTTCTTCTTCTTCTTCTTCTTCTTCTTCTTCTTCTTCAGCACTTGTGTACACACGAATGTATTTATGATCTTGGCTTGGTACGGTGACAAAAAAAAATTTGAAAAACAAATTAAATACAGAGGGGGGCGAGGAACGAATTCGGCTGGAAGTGGGTTGGTCGCATTTAGCGTCAACTAGCAATTAAAACTTCTCTTGCGTAATAATTCAAAGCTGGCGGTAGGTTCAGGCTAGCCGGTTTCCTTAATAATTTTCGCATATTTCTCGAATAATTATATTGCCTTGCTGCCTCTGTCTCTGTCTCTGTGTCTAGTCTCACTCCAAGGCTGAAATTATGTCTTTTTCGCGCTCGACGCTCGAGATTCTGCATTATTAACATTTCACTTTTGGCCCTGTGTGGAGGGGGAATAGAGCAAGGGATAAATATAGCGCGCGAGAGAGAGAGAGAGAGAGAAAGAGAGAGAAAACGAGAAAGAAGGACTATGCTGCTAGCTAAAGTTTATGCACTTTCGATGGGAAAGTTTTCTCGTTGCGCAATTCGCTCTCTAACTCGAGCCCCAGCTTGGCCCGCCGTCTTTCTGTTCAACCATAAAACAGCATTAAGTCGGACCTTTTAGTTTTGCTCGCGTGAAAAGACAAAGACTAGGCTCCGAGCGCTGCGCTATATATACGCAGTACTGCTACCTATAAGCTGGACGCAGATGCGCTCTTGGCCGATGCTGCGATGCCGCCGCTGGCCCGGCGAGACCGAAAAAATCGAACCGAGCCAAAAAGAAGCCCAAACACCAGCAGGAAACTCGTTAACAACGATGAATGGCTCCAAGCAGATACATATACATACATATAGACTCTTTTCCCTTCTCCAACGATCAAAAAGCTCCCATTACAAAAGGTGGCTCTTTGATCGAACTGTGATATTAACGAATCTCACGGAGCTTGCGCTTATTAATACCGTGGCAGAATAAGATGAAGAAAAAGCTCGACAGTTGTGACGAGGTTAGCTCAACTAATCAGCCAGTTCAAGAAAACGAGTTAGAGTAGCTTGAAAAATTCATTCGAGTTGATGTATGCGCGTGTCTTAGTAAAGATAAGGAATAAGTCAAAAGGTCACTGGGCCGAGCCGTTGAGAGCGCCCCAAAGCCTTTAATTGAGGAGTAAGGAATTGCATTTTAAACTCGATCGTCGGCGCGACGCGCACGATGTATCGATATAATTTATTTTAATTGGTCTGGGCGTTGCAAGTGGAAAAATGTCAACAGGGACTTGTCAATTGGGACGCAAGACGTTCGACTTTTTTCATCGTCGCGCAGACGCAGAGACTTATAGACGAGACGCCGCCGACACAATTACGAGCTCGCACACGACAGGACGACGACGACAGGTTCGCTAGCGAAGGCTATACGAAGAAAAGTGTCGATCCAAGTCGCACAATACAAATCAAACTCTAACAAAATGATAAGTCGTTGCTGCGCCAGCACGTACAGACTTTGATACAGCTAAAGGAAAATGCGTTTATGGCATTTTATGAAATTCCTCGAGCCGTGCACCGCTCGGGCAGGGTGACAAAGCTCAAAGCTCCGCCAGGCTCGAGAATCCGCACGTAGCAAAGCACACACACACGGCTAACGGTACGGAGAACAAAATTCGAGATGGGCTGAAAAAAGACGCGCAGTAGTCGGGATTCGAGATTCGAGTCAGGCAGTTGGATTGACACCGACTGCAGTGGCAGCAGCAGGCTGCACACACGCTGTGTAGTATACGTATGCACACACATGTACGCAGAGGCTCGGCTAGGTATAGAGAGAAATAGCGATATAGAGCGCAGAAATGTGTGTATACGCGTGGACTCTCAAAGCAGAGAAGCAAGAGAGCTAGACGCGGAGAGAGAAACGGATAGACGTAAGTATACGCACGCACGCTCGCGCGATCTCGAGGTATGCTCGGAATTTCATATTAAAATCCTTTCGCCCCCGCCCCCCTTCCTTTTCCCCATTGCCTGCAGCACATACACGTACGCACGCACGAAATCTTTCGTTTCCTTTTGCCGAGCTTTAGCCGCGTTTCGCATTGTGCATCGTGCACATACCTACTCCCCGATCCCGCGAGACTCGTAGCTCGTTACTTGCTTCGGCTTCTCTCCCTGCAGTCGGCTCTTCCTGCTTTACATACGTATATATACAGGATCTGTTTACACGCGTTGTACCGCTCGAGAGCTGCGCAAAGCCGATGCTTCGAGCCCGACTGATGCTACGTAACGTAACGTACGTGTGTGTCTATATAAACGCGGCTACGCTCGGCTACGCGCGTTATATTTATGAAATAACTAACAACGAGTGGTTCTCTGCACTCGGCTGCAGCCATTTGCATTTCGTTTTCAATTTCGTCGATTAATGCGCGCCACCTCGAAACAGCGCCAACTTCGCACGGATATAGCGCCGCCGCGTTAAATTCGACGCCACCGAATGCCTATATACGCGATTCGAGGCTCGCTCGCCACGCTTGCGAAATAGACGCGCGCTGCACAGCCAGGATTATAATGTAGCGTTAGCAGCGGGCTAATGCAAATTTATCATCAGCCAAACTCGACACGCATATGCGCGCATCGAAGTTGACGCCGCGGCAAAGAGCCATACGAGCGTAAAGCCAGCGACAAAATGGATAAAAATGTTTTTAATCAACGGCCGCTGGGCTGTGTATTGTCGCCCGCAAAAAAAAATGCCCCACTAAAAGCCGATTGGAAAGGCGAACAAAAAAATCCGCGGTCTGCCGAAACGACGTCGCATTATTATTAATCACGCGCGCGGCCTTCGAGCTTTTTGACCGGCCCGACTCGCATTGTGTGTGTGTGTCGGCCGGGGAAAAATGCGCGGATTCGCATGTCAAAACGCACGCGGCCGTGTACTTCAAAGTTTTCCATTAGTGCGAGTGTGCGCGAGCGAGCGAGGCCTGAGAATGAAAGCGAGAGACTGCATTAATATTTTAGACAGATGCGAGCTACAAGTTAACTCGGACGAAAAGTCGCAAAAAAAAGGCAAGAAAAAAAGTCAAGGAAAAAAAGGCAAGAAAAAGAAAGTAGGAAAGCTCCAGCGGCGGAGCTCGCTGTGTAGGTAAAACAAGAAGGAGAGAGAAAAAAGTACCAGCGCGTACTGGCTGATGTAGCGAGGCCTCGAGCTCCGACTCGACGTCTATTTCATCAACAATTAAAAGCTCGAGACTGCCTCGAAGCCGAGCTTGCAGGTCAGACGCGACTCGTCGACCGTATCTCGAGGCCAAAAAAAAATCGAGATTCTCACTCCAGGCTCTGGATGAATATTTGGCTTGGCACCTGTCCTGAGCAGAGTGGCTCGTCTCTCTCCCGGGAGATGCGCCAGCTCGATCAAGTCCTTCTTCCACTTTGTTATGATACCTCGTTGACTCTCCTTACTTATCGTCCCCCAACTCCACCAGCATCTTCGTAGCTTGTTTTGATTCATTCATTTTCTCTTATCTTTTGGCGCTCTACATGATAAAGCTAGGAAAATAATTAAGCGCCAGAGAGATTCACAATGTCGCTTGTAATGCGCGAAAACGTAATACGTTTTTATCTTCGTCGTCGAGCTTATTAGAGCTCCAGAAGATTAAGTAGTTTATACGGCATAAACACAGCAGCAGGAGAGAGAGAAAAAGCGCAGGGTTTGCTCGTGATAAACACAAGTCGTCGGAAAAGTGTGTAACGGCTATTATATATAGTAGATGGCCTAACCCTCGGCGGCTAATGCGTGCGCCTGCCTGTAAGGGGCTCTCTCGAGCAATTGTTATCGCGACGAAATGACTTTATATTTCAGCTGTACTAGCGTGTAATCCATCAGCATATTTGCCCCTCTCTTTCTCTCGCGAATCTCACTCGCTAGAAAACTTTTAGCTCGCTCTGTCCAAGCGTAAAATCTACATCAATTAAAAAGTCATGAAGTCGAGTTTTCTACTTTTTCTCCCTCGCTCTCTCTCTCTCTCTCTAGGGGCTTTTTCACGCATAGTTAGAGTCTCGGTCGCGAGACCCTGTTCTATACTCTACTCTATCATCAAAGTAAACGAGGAAAAATAAAGATATCGCCTTGCGCGAGGAGCGCGCACAGCGACGTGTGTAATTAAAAGGCGCGGAGGCTCGACTAAAAGTACGCGGAACGAGAGATACAGTAAAGACTCGAAACGAGCTCGAGCACGGGCAACTGAAAAAAGAGAGAGAGAGAGAGAGAGAAAAGCTAATCTCGTAAATCCGCGCCTCTTTACCATAGCTACAGTGGCGTGGCAGCCCTTTTCTCTTTTTCTCACGCTCGCTTGGCTGCGCGTCGCATTGGACGCTTTCCAGAAGACAGAGAGACACCAGCCCTTTTTTTCGGAAGCCGGCCGGGGACTAAGTATTACCGATATTAGCGTCAGGCCAGCCGGCTTCCAACCGCTGCTCTATTCTGCCCCTGCTCTGCTTTGCCCGGCTGCGCTTGGTCGCTTCGACTCCTTTCTATTTTTTTATTTCATTCGTTGCTGTTGTTTTTTTTTGTGCGCTGGAATTTTATTTTTACTGCAGTCCGAAGCCCCGATGTGCTGCCCGAAGCCGCTTCTTTACGAGCTGGCGGCGCGGAGGCGAAAAAAGTAGCCCTTGAGAGAGTGTAACAAGGAGCGATCCATCAATTCATTGGCTTGTGCCGTTGCCGTTGCCGAGTTGAGAGAGATGCCAGCCGCACCGCACGACTAGCAGCAGCAGCACATCGTGTAGCAACACGTGTACCCCATCGACTTTCTTTTGTTATCCTTTTTCCCATTTCTCCCTTACTCGCTCGTTTCCTCTCTTTCTCTCTCTTTTTTTCATTTTTTCCCTTTTTTCCCCCGTTTTTTTTTTTCGTTCCGTCGCTGATAGTTTTCAAACATTGATTTTATTTTACGGAGCGCGTGGCACACGTTGCTGTTAGCGGTGCTGCAGCCGAGATATGCCATTAATAAAAGGCATATCCGAGGCAGCAGCAGTAGCAGCGCTATAGCTGGCAAGGATCGAATCGAAATTCCCAATCGGCCTCTCTCTCTCTCTCCCTCTCGCTCTCGTGGCTGTCGAGAGCTGCTGCGAGGCACGGTTTCGCCGTCCGCATGCAGATGCGTGTGCAATCGCTGCTGCAGCCCTCGCTCGACACGCATCCTCCTCTTCCCCCCCGCGCCTACCTACTACTACTACGCGCGCCTATGTACAACACTTTTTGGCCAGCAGCACTTTGCGCCGCGAAAGCCCATCTATTTTAACGCGACGTTGGCTGCTTTCGGATTTCACCGCTCGCCGTGCTCGTATATCAATCGAAAGTGCCAGGCATCGACTGGCCCCTCGAGCCATACAACTTCGCGCGACCGGCGGACATAGCCAAGCGCAACGAGAGAGACTCGGCACAGTTCGCGACGACGAGCCAATCGAGATTTCTACTACTGTTTGCGACTGTTTCGAGTTGGGGGAAAAAAACAACGTTCGACCGAACGATCGTACGCCGTAGCGAATTACGGGGGAATTCTTTCGACATGTTCAATGGAGATCATTACGTCGAAAGTACAAGAGAAGCAAGAAGAAGGAACAAGAGGATCGAGAGTCAGGGAAGTGCATCGGAATTCGGAAAATTTGGTCCTCTCGTGCGGGGCGCGCTGCTGCAAAAACGTGCAGAGAAAGAGAGTTGACTCACCGACACACAAGCGCCGAGCAAGAGGCTAACTCGTTCAGAGAAGGTCGTTGATCCACGCGCCTCCTTCCACCTCAGCTATCTCGTACCAAAAACACGATTCACCGATTACTGCTGCTACTGCTGCTTTTTCTTCTTCTCGCAATTCGAGACACTGTCACTGTGTAGAGCCGCTTGTCCTTGAGCTATTGAACAGCGGCGCACTCTTTATTATCAGGACTCGTTGTTGCAAGCACAAAAGAAAACAAGGGCGAAAAGAAAAAAAATTGGGAGTTTGGTATTTAAGAAAAAAAAAGTAAAAAACACAATAAAATCACACTTTGATCAACGAGGTATATCGGGTAAAAAGGAAATGAAGCACATTTGTCGCGTCTCGGCACGTTCGATGCGATATGCGTGCGCCAAACACCCACTGTCGATATTTTTTCGTATTCGTCACTAATCGAGCGAGCAAAGAGCTCGGCACACAACGCTGGAGTATCACAGCCTCACAGTATGGTAATACAATAGCCAGCGGCTCATGACCGGCTAGCTAAGACGAGATAGAGCACGTATATTCCGAGACAAGTTGCAGGATCGAGCGCCTGGAGACGAATGACGAGGGCTTCGGCGGCGGCAGCAGCAGCAGCAGCAGAGGTCGTCGCCCACTCTTTCTCTGTCTCTGTCTCTCGGAGGGCACCCACCGCCCCGTTGGCAGCCGCCGCCGCCGCCGCCGCGCACCACCCGCTTAGCTCCGAATTCGGCCGAGCAGCCACGACTACGCAGCGGCGTCACGAGTGCGCGCGCAGCAGCAGCATTCCCGTATATAGCCTCCTCTCTCGACACCTGCGCGAATTCTGCTGCACCCTCGGAATAATAAGCCACAAATGAAAATTCAGCCGAGCCGCCCTGCGCGCGCGACACAGAGCGAGAGTAGAAAGAGGAAAAGAGGAAACGAGAGAAATACAGAGAGAGAGAGAGAAAAAGGGGAAACGAGTGTAGTCGTAAGCCGAGACAATTAATGGCATGCAACAGCCTGATTTTAATCGATCCCCCCCCTCCCGCGCGAGTCTGGAGCTATATCATCGGGAATCGACTCGAGCTTCTCATAATGCACGCGTAATGTTATAGCCGTGGAAGGTGTATAGTAGTAGCGATCGCGGGGAAGTGCAACTGCCGTTTCGAGCTTCGCTTGCGGAACGAATGAATCGCGACTGAGCCAGACACAATAGAGCCGCGTATGGATGAGCGCTCGAGAGCTTATACACCGACGAATCGGAGAATATGCAAAAAGTGTAAGTATAAATCGAGGCCGTAGCCAAACGAGCTCGACTAGAAGCCAACGAGAGGACGTCGATTATGCTAACTTTTCTCTCTCTCTCTTTATAGCTTTTTATCTCTATAGCAATTGTCGACTTTTCGATTTGTCTCGAGGCCGCGCTAGCTCAAAATTATATGATAATCGAATGACTCGATCGATTTCATTGGCGAAAAGCTCGAGTATATAGTCGGACAGTAATGCTGGGCGAAAAAAGCTACAATTTGCACTTTGCCTTTGATCTTGGCAATCAGCGCGCGCGTCCTGCAAAGTAGATCGAATTTGCGATAATAATATTTGGGCGTCTTTATTGTCTTTGTCGGCTACAAAAGTAGTCGCGGGCATGGGAAAAATAAAAAATTAGATCGATCCATCAGGGGCGGGGAGAATAGCTGCACAGACTCTTTGCCTTATAGCTGCACGCGAATATAACGATACGATCAGTTTCTGGCTGGGGAGCGCGGAAGAAATAAAAAAAATAGGTAGAGCTCGGAGCCGGAGCCGAGTGGCTGCATCTTCTTGTCTACGGGGCTGAAAAGAATAATGGCACGCGTAATATAGTAGATCGATATTTTTCTGCGCTCGAGACTCAATTGCACGAGCTGCACGAGGAGCTAGCTCGACGACGCACAGCTGGGCCATGCCAGCTAGCTAGCTCGTGTGCCTCTGCAGGTGCGCGCATGCAATTTTCCACCAACATATACAGCACATATATAAATATACAATAGAGCGGGTATGTGTGTGTGTATACTAGGCAAGCCGAAGCGAGGTCGCGATCTTGTTTATAACGCGCGCCTACGCTCCCGCTGTCGAGCCATGGCTGCTGCTGCTGCTTTTTTCAGCTCCTGCCAGCGGAATTTATATAGACACACGCCCAGGACAGCCAGTAAATATTTGAAAAGTATCGTCGGCCTGAGCTCGCGCACAGACGGGGGAGAGAGAAGCTCGATTTCGTCGCGAGCGCGTATCGTCATATTTTGCCTCGAGCCCGGCTCGAATAATATACAACTCGACTTGTCTTGGCGCGTATACTCCTCCTCCTCCTTTCTTCGCGATGCACGCGCACGTCTGTCTCTTTGCGTAATTAATGCCCGCAGCTCGAGCCTCGGCTTTTTTCCTTTTCCTCCTTTTCTTCTTTCTTTTATTTCTCCGCCGATTCGCCGCGCATCTGCAGCAACCTATATAACAAATGGTCACTTTTTCTAATTATTTTCATGCGTAGGCTCGAGGCCAGATACGCGCGCCCATTGTCACGGCTGCGAGCGAGTAATATTCCAGGCTTTTTCGCCCCCGCTGATGAGAAAAAATAAGATAATGCAGGCCAAGCGCGCGCGACTCTGCCTCTCTGTATATGTTTGAAAGTAGAAAAATTGAGCACCTTTTACTTCCGTTATGTGCTACATATAGGACGACGCCTCACTTTCTCTCTTTCTCTCTCTCTCTCTCTTGATCTCTCTATGCGAGAGAATTTTCTATAAAGCTTTTATCCCTCAAAGGCGAGTCTAAAAGCACACGTGTAATATTGCTCAACGCCATGTCGATGCTTCCTCTGTACTTTCTTTTTCTTTTTTATTTTTACTCTGGCTCTATTTCGCTCTCTCTCTCCCTCTCGTGCACGTTGTATCTCAATATAAATTTTTATGGCGCGACGAAAAATGCTCGCCGAGCACTCATCGATCTCTTTCAAAGATAATGTAAATATAAATGTCATGTTTTGAGCTGTTGCGGTTTCGCAGCAGCAGCAGCTTGAAAAAGTAATCTCGGGAAAGGAAGTAACGGCAACTCACAGCACTTTTGCCGGGGTAAAAAAGCTCGCTTGGAAAAATTATAAGGCGCGAGAGCGTTATATATACACGTAATACGCTTGACCACAAAAAACGAAGAAGGAAAACTCATCAAGACAATGGATTTTTATAACTCGCGCGTACGGCTATAGCCGAGTAGTGTGTGCGAACGCATAGCTCATTCCCTTGCAGCCTCTCGGCCCGCACTCGCACTCGGCGAGCCTTTGTAATCATCCCTGGGCTGGAACAAAAGTCGATAGAATTGCGCGGCATAATAGAAAGTCCAGTGGGAGCGAAAGAGTAGTCGGCTTGGACGACGCGACGATGCAAGGCCCAGGTGTGCAGCCATGCCTGCCCTCGGATCCTCCTTAATTAAAGGGATGGAATGGAAACTAACTGACGCGAGGCTGCTAGCTCTCGGCCCTCGGCGAGCGCCACCGAGTTGCACCAATGGAAATTAGCTCGAATAATATTGCCTACAATTTCCAATGGCCGACCATCGCTTGCCCGAGCTTCGCTCCGGTGGGCCTTGATTTTTCCAAGGCATCGATCATCTTTGTGGGGCTGCGAGCGTCGA
This sequence comes from Trichogramma pretiosum, assembly GCF_000599845.2. NCBI lineage: Eukaryota > Metazoa > Arthropoda > Insecta > Hymenoptera > Trichogrammatidae > Trichogramma > Trichogramma pretiosum. The sequence continues at coordinate 788,279 of NW_019640824.1, forward strand.
TCGTGCGATTGTTAGCGCGAATAAATTGAAATCGGGATGGCGAATGATATGCTCGGGCTCTCGGCAATTTGACGGGTAAATTCGTAGGAATTATTGGCGATAAACGTCATTATCCTGCGCACGCATGGAAATTTATGTATACTTTATAATGCACAGACGCATAATGACATGGCTTAGGTAATAACGAGGCACGAGGCTGCGAGATAGCTATCGGCCATGATTGCAATGCGCTTAATCAGTAGATACGCGCGTCGATTTATGCCATTCGCGCGCGAGCAAAAGCCAGCGCAGAAGCTCGAAGCGCAGCCCAAAGCGACGCTATATACAGTCCGCAGTCGCGAGCTATTTCGCGAGCTTTTTCACGAGCTTTTCTGCGAGCTTGCACGAGAAATCAATTCGACGCAGCTTAATCAAAGTATATACAGCCAAACTCTCGAGGTATATAACGTAGATTTAAGGTAAGTCAGCTGCATTACTCGATACTTGCTTCGTGTGGCCGACTGAATGCGAATTCGGGCCAAAATAGCAATGCAGTCCTCGTCTCTCGCATAGTTTGGATTGCGAAAGCCGCCGAGCAGATGAACTCTCTCCGAGTAATACCCGGCTAGTGTAGCAGCGCCGCCACTGCAGCTCTCTCGAGCTATATACGCTACACCAGCCACTGCAGCTAGTCGTCCTGCGGCGCGAAATATTAATTAATTGATAGCAAAGCACAGCTGTAAGTCTGCAACTCGAGCTCGTACGTCTCCTACATACATATTCGTAGCTAGCTGGTATATATAGCTACAGCTACATCCACTTGCAGCAGATCCAATAGGAAAATTAAACGCGACGATGAGATTATAAATCGTTCTCTCGGCTTAGCGTCGTTCCAGCTGCTGATGCCGTTACGCGTAGTTGCATAAACGAAGATTAAAAGCAATTTTCGGTGCTGCAGCTGTGCGTATAGAGCTGCCAGAGCCGACGAAAAATTCAAAGCCAACTCCGACGCTCGTCGATATACGGCCAAGCGATTTCGAAGCTTCGAATCGATGGAGGCTGAAAACAAAGATAGGCAAACATACGGACTCGAGCTACGACAACAACAGGCAGCAGCTCCGAGGCCCATTGTTTTTAGTTATTTTCCACCAGGGCTCGATTGGCCGCTGAGAAAATATGCAAAACATCTTTTCGAGCAGCTGTTTTTCAACAAAACAGAGAAAAGCAGAGCCGTCGAAATACGCGCTCGAAAACAGATTACGCGCGCCTAGCTCGGCTCTATAGCTGTTCCATGTGCCACGGGCAGCAGCAGCAGCAGCGAGAGCCGTTCGAGCCGACGTCCGTCTGCAAGCTCGATTTATTTGCCAAAACTTTTTTCGACACGGAACGTGCGAATCATTTTTAACTCGCCTCGTGTATTCAGAAACACGTCGCGTATTTGTTCGATTACTCGAGCTTATGAATAGGCAGCCAGGCATGGGGCTGATCATGCCGATCGAGCTGCGTCACGTTTCGATCGATGTTTTTTTTTCTTCCTTGCACCCACTACTTTCCGTCACCCTTTTGCTCGCCGTATTCGCCGCTGCTTTTTGTCGATTCTCGCGAAAGTGTGCGCGTATGTAGGGCCGTTCGCGGCTCCGGTCCCTGTGCACCCGGACAGCGATACGCAATCGCGACCCACGCAGCCGCATCGATAGACGCGCAAAAATGTATTAAAAAATTCGCCTCGTGCACGCGGGCGCTACTCGTGCGACATTCGGCCATCTACTAGCTCTCCTGAAAAATCGACATTCAGTTTTACAAAAGTCAAAATTTTTGATTTACCTAAGCCCTTTGTTTTTCTCGCCACATGCAGCCTCGATGTTTATGCGGTGTGAACAATTTTTACAGCTCTGCCACATGCAGTCGTATTTTTTTTTCTCCCTCTTTTTCCCTTTTTTTCGTTTGAAATTCACTATCGATATTTACCCTCGCGTTATTAATCTGCATCGGCAGCGTATGCGTGTCGAGGAATCGAATAAATTAGCCTGTTTTCCGTAGAAAAAATATAACATTTTTCCGGATTTCCCCGACCGATGATTTGTTGCATCGGATTCAAACATTGCTCTTATCAATGATTATTACGCAACGCAATAATCCCGTATTTACGATTCATATGCGACGCGAAATATTGTTCTAGTTCAAATATAAATAGCCTATTCATACTTTAAATTTTTTAATCGTTACGAATTGCCTTTACTGGTTTTTCTCCAGTAAAAACACATATTTGATCACAGCGTGTGCACAAGCTAACATTTATTTGAACTGATATAACTCTAACGGTTAAATTATAAATAAAACATTTGCCAATCCATTGACAGAGAACTTTTAGCTTAAAGATTTATATACTCCTACAAGTTTATTTATAAATATTAAAAAATACCAAATTCTATTGATGAAAAAGTAATTTTCTACTAACAAATCAATGATCGACCGAAAATTAAAGCTTTTTAAGGTTTCCGTGCAAACTTCTCGAGAAAACATGTACATCAATATCAATCGATTTTGATCCTCTGAGTCCAATGGTATGACTTTTATATACCCAAGCCAGCCGAAATCTCGAGAAAAGTGATATCAAAAATTCGAGGATGCATAAGCTTACATGGAAATGCACGCAAATTTAAGCCATTTTTACAATTTACCGAAAAAAAACTAAAGTATTCCTACGAATGATTATGTACAAATGAAAGACAAACTTTACTTCTTTCTGAAAGTATGTCTTACAAGTGGGTAGCCAGTAATTTTCCCAATGATTCTGGAATGAAACAGGTGAAAACGAGACTTTTTCTATTGAACCAATGTTATTTCCCGAACTCTCAATTTACTATCGCGTTACCCACGGGGACCTTTTAAAAATGACTTCTGATTGGTCGAGCCACTTTTGACTCGGTTTCAAGTGTCAAATATCGACATTTACGGCGAAAATCGAAACTATATAAAACTGATGCGCATGTGAAATTCACTAGTGTTCGAAATAACCACTGGAATCCTTAGAAAAAAATGAAAAAATTTTTCGAAAAATTAAAAACCAATTCATATTGTGTAAAAATCAACTCGGACCACTTGATTGTCGATACTGAAAAACGTTGCACTTTTTATGTATGAAATGTTTATATTTTACTCTTTTTTGAGAATTCAAGGACTTGAGGAAAGAGATAACTAAGATGAGCCTGAGGGTACCACTGGACGGGTGGAATCACACTATTCCTGTCCCATGTAAGCAAAAAACGTCTAATGCGGCGAAAAGATAACATCTAGGATGAATACGTAGCTCCAATTTCTCCCCGCAAAACTTAGCCCAACAAAGGAATGGTACACTTACAAAAGTACACTAGCCAAGTAAGTGGACTTATTGGTTAAAGAAAAAAAAACATACATACGTACATTTATCGAGAACCCAATCTAGTTTACAAGTATTCGAATAAAATTAACTAAATTGAAAAACTCTTTTTTGAATATCTAATTTTTCTCTGGAGGAAACGTAACAAGCAGGATTTGATGCCAGGCGCAGAGTGTCATATTTGCTAATTGCCACTTTGGCTCGTCGCACGAGAAAATCCGAGCGAAATAGCATCGGTATGAGAGAGGCACGAGCAGCTCGTAGCAATTTTCTTCTCCTATGTATGCACATGTACGATATATCGATTCGCTTTTCGCGTTTATCTGCGAGCCGGAGGTGGCTGGAGCGATCATTAAATATAAGAAGTACACGTAACGTCGATGGCTCGTGAATGTGCTCTTCTCTCTCTCTGTCGAATCGCATACGCGCGCGCAATAGGCAAAATGAGGACGAGAGGGAGAGAAGCCCATAATCATTATTAGAAATGCAAATTGAAGCTCGCGCTACAATCGTCGCCGCACGCGCCTTTGGGCAGAAACTTGTATGGGCTGGAACTATCAGGCGGGATCACACGCGAGACTCGGATATTTTCAGCGCAGTTGTCTGGCCTCCTCATCCTCCTCTTCTTGCTCTTCTTGCTCTTTCTCCCTTTCCACCTATCACACTGGCTGCTGCTATATGCTACTGCAGTCCTATACTCGGGGAAATTGTCCATTCCAGAGCGAAGGTCGACTTGTGTAGTTGTCGTAGTCGTGGCTGTCGCTCGCACCAACTCGCAGCGCTATATAGAGCCCGAGTACACGGGCCACTTGCCAATGGAACGAGGAAATTCACAAAAGAGAGCAGTTGGACTTTCTCTCGGGCAGTGCGGCAGCGAGTAGTGCAGCGATCTGACTACACGCACCCATCCTACGAGCGTACATGTGTTTATACGCTATCCTTTCCCACCCAACGCCGACAGACAGTACCTATAGCCATGCATGTGGGCGCCCAATTTGCGGGTGAAATCTGGCATGCTCCGCTGCGCGCCCGGAGATTTCCGACATTGTTTTTCCGACTGCTGCCTCGACGATCGCCATTTCTCTGCATATCACCGGCACTAAACGGCCAATCATTCCGCACCTTCTTCCCATCTGCCCCTCTTCTAACAACTCGTCAATTTTTTACCAAAACTATATTTCCTTTACTTTTTCTAATCTACCTGAGCTTTTCTCGACGACACGTTTATTGCTATTTTTCGCTGGCACGCGATTCAATAGCTGGCGAAAAATTTACAAACACGATTCTTTGTCTGTTGGCAAAGCCTCGTTACATTTACAAATGGTCGTTTGTACTTGGCTTCGAAATCCGTTGCGTTTGTCCAGTGCAGAGCTCAACTTCATCTTTATGAAACTATAATGATCTAATCGTATTCCGACACATCAAAATTTATGGAGGTTTAAAAATCTAATAAAGCAATACATTAAACAAAGCCATTATTTTGATAAAATACTCTCCATTTTTTATGTACTTTTTTTCGTCATGTACTTTCTTTATTTGTGCTGCACTCGTTCGTAGACCGGTAAAAAATATCAGTCGATTATCATTTTTTCTGTTGCGGTTTTTGCATCAATAATTCGCACAGAACTAATTGACTCTCGACGCAACTTTCATCTGGATCTTGATTCAATAAACCACTGAAGCAATGATAAGCGCCCGTTAATAAGCACAAACGCAGCCGCGTATCGTCTGTATCGACGTATATTACTCTTAATGAGCATTTATCAATAAAGGTATGAATGATTTCATTTTATGTAATATTCCATTTTATTTCCGAGCCTCCATATGTAAACCTCCATTTATATATATCTACCCCTGTTCCGGAGAATGTAACAAGAGTGCCGAAGTGCAGGAAAATCTTGAAATTTGATGCTTTTGTCTCTCGAATACGATACAGCACGCAATTTGACACGAGCGCGAAACTTGCAATTTCCAATGCTAGTCGAAAGCCCTGCCTTATCGCTTATTTCCAAAAACAGCCTCGCATTCGACGCAGTGAGCTGCATACTAACTTTTTACACGGCACGCATCGAGAAAAGTCACAGAGTCATTGCAATATCAAAAGTCAAATGGCTTTTTGGAAAGCACAAATCGATACCTCGATAAAGCTCTAAGCCCTAAGTTATAAAATTACAACTCACACGGTATAAAAGACTGATGTAACGACTTCAGTACTAAATTAATTAGAGTATATGACATACTCTCACTGAGACTTGATCTAAAATTAACGTAATTCTCATTTAATTACAATTTTTCCTCGTTACTTTTACTTTTATTTGTTTTGTTTTTTTTTCACTTTTATACGTTTCATTTTTTTCCTGAGCTAAAACTGCTGCAGCGGACGACTCGCGTGAATGAGAAGAACGGGGAAAGCCAAGAGCGCGTGGCAAGACTCAAGGCTTTGGTAATTGCTTTTTTGTGGTGCGCGCGCAGCAGCGCAAAACTCGCTCGAATCGTAAAACAAATGATTACGCCGCTACATTAATGTTTTCATTTTAAACACAAAAACATAACGTCCAACAAGATATAATTGTATACCTAGGTGGTGCAGTAACAGTTGCAGCAGCAGTGAACGTTTTTCAAACGAGATGCACAAATATTTCTCTTTCTCTATCTCTTGTAAAATAATGGCCAACTCAAGGATGATGATATACAAGTATATATGTATATAGAAAAATTCCACTAGTTTGAAAACAAGGGGAAATTCCAATAATAAATTTGCACAGGTATGCAGGCAATAGCAGCAGCAGCAGCAGCAGCAGTAGCAAGAGAAGTGCGAGGATGGCTGAGAGGAGGCGCGCCATTGTATAAATGCCAAAGTCGGGCTGGATCAGCAGCTATAACTACACGAGCTGAAAACGAATTCCCGTCGTTGCTCTGCCACCTACATGTAGCACATACCGAGAAAGACTTATTTTCTAAGCCGAGCAAAATATAACGCGATTCGCGAGCTTTAAAGCATTCCGTCGGTTAATTTCAAATAGACTCTCGACGAAAAGACGCACGCAGCTGAACGGAGCCAAGGAAAATAACGCAATCGTTTGCGGTTCTTGGGCTTATTTTTTATATCCCCCCAAAATGCTCCCAGCGTTGGCAAACAGAGCGAAATATTTACCTATCGAGTGTGGATAATAGTATTTGAATTTTTCATAATTAAAGACGCTAAAGCAGCTACCGTTCACGACCAACATTATGTATACAGTTATGAATAATTCGAATACTACTCGTATTTTTTGCTCTCTCTCTCTCTCTCTCTCTGTTTGAATCAATGTTGAAACTGCGAGCGAAATGGAAAAAAAACGCAGCCAAAAATGATTAGTTTACTCGGGGCTCTGGAGAGTCGGGAAGAAAGGAAAAAAGACGAGTTCACTGTCCGTCGGAACGCACGGCCAGCGTATAAACTGCACGCAAAAACGCAAGCGGCAGCATTTTTTCTATCTCTCTCTGTCTTTTTTTCCAAGAAACGCACTCGTGGAAATCGTAGCTCGAATGCCGAATGGCCGATACGCTTTCACACTCGGATCCGCGCTACCAGTGTTGCGCGCCAGTACACTCCAGACTGCAGCTAAACACTATGATATTATATAGATAAGGCTGTGCGCGGGAGAGCAGCAGCGAAAGTCATGGAATAATGGGCGGCGGAGCGGCGCTGCCAGGCAGAACAGAAAATGTGCAAGAGAGAGAGAGAGAGAGAGAGAGAGATGCCTGCCTGTATACACACTAACTGGGTCAATAGCCCCTCCAGACAGTCCGAGAAAGACAGAGAGAGAGAGACTGTAAAAATTTTACATTCGCGAAAATCGCCACCGCATTCAATTGGATTTTACTTTTATTGCCAAAGCTGGACAGGAAAAAAAAATTGCTTCTTTTTGTTGCGCTGTCGAAAAAGCGAGTCCGCGCGCTTGAATTTCCGAGCACGCTTCCATTTTTCTGCCTGAATGTAAAGTAGCGGCGCTGTATGACGAAAACGCAGGCCATCGGTCGATTCAAGGTGGATTGTGTAGGCCCCCGACGAGGCACTCGATCAAAGTTTGCCAAGGCCGAATTTACGACGAGGCAGGATGCGCGCGTGTAAATAAGTTCAGCATGGTGCGTGTGGCAGCGTAATAGCTCGTTGAGCCAAAAGACCAAGGCAGCGAGCAGCAGCTGCAGCTGGCCCATGAAACATTTGCATAATTGGCCAAAGAGGCTGCAGACAAATGCGCGCGCCCTGTACGCTTTTTTCATTACTCAAACTGCGCCGGCACGATACGTACGCGCAAGCCTCGCACAACATCTCTCGACCGCCTTTCATCCTCGCGCGCGTCTTTATTCCTTTTTTCTCTTTCGCTGGCATACAAAGTACAGGCCAGTCTATTAGCATAGTTTCAATGGCTATTAGGTCGTAGGTGAACGAGCCTGCCGCGTTACAATCTCGCCCAAAAAGTCCTGGAAAATCGGGCAAAAGTCGCTAAACGCGCCACCTCCTCTCTCGCTCTCTGCTGCTGCTGCAGGCAGCGAGCTCTTTGCGGACTTTCGACTTTTGCAGCGCGACGGGACGTATATCGTCGTTGTTGATGTTTATACATATAGGCAGGCGTAGTCGCGATTTCACCGACAGTCTAGCGATCGACTCGGCGCAAGTAGCATCGCGATCCCATTGTTACTCTCTCCTTCAAACACAGCAGCTATACTGGCGACTCGCTGCTGTGCGGAGTAGCAGCAGAAAGCGAGGGAGAGAAAGTTTATTCTAGATAGGTATACACATCTCTCGAGTGCGCCGCAGAGTGGCTATTCCGTATATACACGATCGATACTTTATTCTCGCGCTGCAACGAGAACACGTCGTACATCATATCGCTCGCTATTTCCGATATTTCCGGCCCTAAAGATTTTCGACTGCGCAACTTGCAATTTGTAACGCGGCGAACTATAAGCGCGGCGTAGGGCTCTGCTGGCTGCTTCGAAGCGAGCCCCAATTTACGAATCACGCGCGCGCGGCTCGATCGATATTTCGCAGTAATTAAATTTAAAGTCACGCGCGCGCGCGCGCGTTAAAGTAGAAATGATGCAGCGCGGCTAAATCATTAACTCGAATTATTGGCTTTTACAGAGCGCATTCTCGATAGAGCACTCGTCGATAATTAACATTAATCCGGCTGATCGCGAATTCTCCGCCGTAACAAGGATTCGTTGGTGTTTTGTTTGACGGTCAATAATCAGAAGTTTTGTTCTCGATCCCAAGCCTTCTTCGGACATGGCTATGGTACTGGAGTCGTGCAGCACCGACGAGGTCTGCAAGGCACTCGGCGGCAACGACGAGCTCCTGGCCGACCTCCGCAGCAAGCTCAAGGACTGGTTGCTGCATCAGCCGCATCTGCCTCAAGGTCAGTTTTTGCCTCGAATTATATAAAGCTAAGCTGTATATCCGAGCGGTTGAGAAGTTTGGGTAGGCTGGCTGGTGGCGTGTCGCAGATGGCGAAAGACGAACGAGGCGGCAGCAGACGCGCCTCGCGCATACATTAGCTCACCGCTGCTGGTTATATACGCTGGGCATCCGCGTTGATTAAGTCGTGCACAACTGACTGACGATGCACGCGCGCATCTGTGTTGCAGATATGCCCGAGCAGAGATTGGAGCACTTCGTTATCAGCACGAAGCACAGTCTCGAGCTGGCCAAACAGAAGCTCGACATGTACTACACGGTGAGGCGACTCGTGCCCGAGCTCTTTGCCGAGCGCGACCCCCAGGCTCAGTACGTCACTCGCCTCAACGAGTCGCTGTGCGTTCTAAATATTACGCATTATTAACCGCGCGCATATTTCCACTCGTATCGTATGATGATAAATTTCCTCTTTCTGTTCTCCTCCCCCCAGGCAATGGGTCTGCTTGCCGAAATTGACCCCGGAAAAGTATAGAGTGTCGATACTGCGCTCCATCAGCGAGGATCCGGCCAAATTTCAACCCTGGGACTTTTTCAAGTGAGTATATACAATTGCATTTCGAGACTCGACTTTTTTCCAGCCTTTTGTTCGGGCGCGATTCTCGTCCTCGAAAGCTCGCAAATGACGTTTGATTCTCGTGGGCCACGTCCAGTCCTTTCATAATATACCCGACGCTGCGATCGGCCAATAATGCCAAAGGACCGAGCCTCCGAGTCAAAAGTATCGCTAATGGCTCGCTCAATTTTCCGTTATGCTCCTGTTACCCGGCAGCTCGTACATTTGCACACGCGCTCGTACCAACGTATACGCGAGTACGTGTATAATATGTAGAGGAGCGAGTTTAAAGGCATCGGATGTTTCATCGCGCTGAATAATTCGATATATAATTTATCCAAAATCAGCTCGTCGAAAGGTGTGAAGCAAAACGAACAGAGAGAAGCGGCAATTCGTTTCAAGTTCATTTCGAGCCAAAAGTCATTGAAAGCCCAACGAATGAAAGTCGCGAATTATATACGCACATCGAATCATTCCGAGTTAATTTAATGCGAGATAAAGCGAGATTAATCGTCATTTTCGGCCGCGCTGGAAATATTTCGTTGAATTTCGACTATACTGAAAGCCCGAGTCGTAAATCTGACGTCCTCGAGGACACGAGGCGAAGAAAAAGAAAATTACGTGCGCCACTAATCGTGATCCGCATACTCACTAGTCAATTTTTGCACACATATTTACATGGGAATGTGTCATTTCTGGCGGCTCGCAGGTACACCTTCATGGTCGGGGACATTCGCATCTCCGAGTGCCGCAGCCTTGGCGACATTTACATTTACGATCTGTCGGCTATGCGGGTCGGCCACCTAGCCAAGCTCACGCCAGCAATACTAAAAAAGGCAGAAGTTGCCGCGACGGTGAGTAGCTACTTGGCCTCGTTGTTATACTGCGCGATTCCTTCGATGCATAATTCTCTCTCGAGCTCGACTCTACATTAGCTGACTGCACTCGAATAACCATTACGAGCTCGGAATGCGAAATTCGCTTCATTGAAATACGTAGTGTACTACTAATAAAGACCAACTGTAGAAGCTGCAAATATTTCCTAGCTCCTGCAGAGATGCGCAAAACTCGATTAAAAAACATTCGTAATTGTATACTCGTAGAAAGCTTACGGGGCCCGGATAAAAGGCATCCACTTCATCAACGCGCCCAACTTCATCGATCGCATCGTTACGCTCGTCAAGTCGGCCATCAAGCCCAAGCTCGCTTCCAGGGTATGTGTTATATACAATTGGCTTATACTTAAATGTACGCTCGCACCACATAGAATAGCTCGAGTCTGTGATTGTGCCAACGTTGCAGGTGCACGTGCACTCGAGCGGACTGGACTCGCTGTACGAGCACGTGCCCAAGTCCGTCCTGCCTGCCGACTACGGCGGCGAGCAAGCCAGCATGAACGAGCTCGACGGTAACTGATTACCCATACGAAATCTGAGATAGCTCGAATCCAAAGTAGCTCGAGTCTGAAATACACGCTCTTGTTGTTTGTTTAGAAAAATGGCGCGGAAAACTGGCCGACTGGAGGGACTGGTTCTTGAAGGAGGAAGTGCTGAACGCCAACGAGGATCTACGCCCGGGACCGCAGCTCGACTACGACGATCTTTTCGGCTTTCAAGGATCGTTCCGCAAGCTCGAGGTCGATTGAAAGCAGCAGCTCAGCTATTTTTGCAGCTCCGTCCACTTACGTAATCTTCTACACACCCTCATTCCGAAATGGCGCACGTGCAAAGGGATTAACGCCTCGAAGCTCATTGTATGCTCTCGTACACGATATACTCGAGGAGTACCGTGTGCAAACATCGACGGAAATTGTTTGCCGCACATACCGTACCACACACATACATTTATATATATATATCTCATTGATACTCTGTTTTTATGTGCTCGAAATGTATCGCTGAAAATAAAATGAGGAGGCGAATAAAAAGAAAATGGCTCGTGCAGGTATTTTTCCTGGCTAAAAATTCAGCTGCGAATAAAGCGCGCGAGCGCGTGCGAAGAGCTCTGTGGATCGTGAATTGGGGAAAAATCGCTGCGCGCATCCCGCCACCCCAGCAGCCGCTTATATCGAGCGATGCAATCGAAAAAGCAGCACACGTATCGATGCATCGCGCACATGGAATATCGATCTCTCTCTCTGGCCTGTCTACTATTATACACATACAAGCCTGTGCATGTGTACACAGAGCTGTTGGAAGCAGCTATAGCAGCTAGCTGTATAGAAAGCAAGCTTACGTGGTTTGAAAATCCACTTCTCGCAGCTCGACTCGCTTGTCTCATCCCCTTTCTCTCTCTCTCAGGCTCCCTTATTTCTCTCTTTCTCGCAGCTCAGCTGATCCCGTAGCGACTAGCTGAGTATCAGCTGCGGGGCGCACCAGTAGTATAAGCAGCAAAGTCTCTCTAAATGGAAATTCGTTGTAGCCAAGTTGCAGGCTCCATCTCTGCCGCGCTCTTGCTCGAGCTTTAACAGAGGCGGGGGGGAGGAGGCCAACTTCTTTCGCCCGCTATACCTCAATCCCTCCCATCGATTCAAAGCCGAGTCCTGATGAATCAAAACCGACTGCTGCTGCTGATACTCGAAAACAAATACATGCATACAGCTGGCTCTGCGCTAAAAAGCTCCCAAAGAACAAACGGCAAAGCTCGACTTGCGACACCAATACGTAGTCCTGCATTTTCGTCCCATTCTTATGCGTAGCCGATTACGACTATATCCAGTTGTTTTTCCAATCTCCGAGCGAATGAATTAAGCCGTTGATTGGAATTTCGTGTACTTGACTTTTCGCTCTTTCGCTCCGAGATATTGAATATCCGGACCAAGTAATATCTAATGAAGCTCAACAGGCAGACGAGCTCCGCTATGCGCTCTGCTTCGGTTTCGAGAGACCCGAGTACATCAACAGTCGACGTGCGGTATGAAAGCGCCGAATGCAGCCTCTATGGATACACGTTTGTGCGTCGAGCAAAGCTATGAATCGCTCGGATCGGAGGCCAGCGTGTGCATGAATGACCGATCAATCACACCGCGCGCATTTCCCGGAGAATCCCAATCTCGCGCAAGCTCGACACGCTGGATCCATTTGCCAGTTTCTACGACGGCGGTGTATACTTGGAGCGGTAGTACGTACACGCCAGGCCATGAGCCCCACCCAACCGAGCTCTGGCAGCAGCTTTCACTCGTTGTGCAGCGCGCGCGACTATATAATTTATAGTAAAGCACAAATCCGAGCTTCGTATAGTATAAGCCCCCAGCCGGCGTATAAAACATAATTAAGCTTTATGATTGAGATGCATGCGGAGTACGCGCCGCGTGGCTGTGCGGGCTAATAGCAGCGCCGCTGCACGTGTCCAGCTCGACGATCGCCAATCGCGTGCGCTCGGCCAATTCGTGTATCGCCGAGCGAGCTTTCAGCTGCTCCTCCAAAATCCCAATTTCCCACTCATCCTTTTTCTCCGTGTAAAATAATCCATGTGAAACGGTCGAGCGAACGCAGCCAAGGGGGATCGCGCATCATCCACGTACTCGCAAGCTCCGTTGGCCCTGAAATGGCCCATAGTGTAAAGTAGAGCAGTTGAGAAAGATCGAGCATCGCTCGGTAATTGTCGCGTACGTAGAGAACGTATTATAATAGAGAATACAGCGACGGATGTAAGCGTCGGTGCGACGTAAGCTGCCAACAACGTTCGCATCGCCATTCGTCGTCAAAAAGTTCATTTATTTGGTTAAACGGCTGCGTGCGTAGTGGGGCGCGTCAGTTGCATTTACACTTTATACTGCTGCGCAATTTTAATCAACTATGTGCGAGGCCTGGATGAAGTGCGAGCTTAGCGCGGCGCACTCGACGCCTCCTTTCACCGAGTAACGAAAAAGAAACAAACAACGGCTCGCGAGCCAACTAAACGAAACAAAAGAAAAGAGAAGCGCCCCGAACAAAGGGACGGATTAATAAAGAGAGATGGGAAAAATGTGGCTAACGCGTATGGCTCGAGCGTAGGCAGCAATGGATCTGCAGGTAATGGAGGCGGCGGCAATATCATAAGCACGAGCCAGCGCACGCGAGTCGGCGGAAAAGTCAATAAGTCAGGGGCGCAATCATCGACTTGGCGCGCGCCAAATCAAAGGGTCAGCCGCAGCCGCAGCGGCTGCTGTATAATCATATCCTGCAGCGTCATCGTCGAGTCATTATTTATGAACGGATTTTCCTCCTGCAGGGCAGAAAGACGACCGCAATGCGGGTAGCTCGAGGCTCGTGTCTCTCTGTGTGCGCCTCGCTATGTGTATAGCTAGCTCCAAAGAGGCCGCCGCCGCCGCGACAGCCTGCATAGCTGTACGCGTTGCTAATTTTTATCTGCCAGCGGTCAAAGGACCGCACACACGCGACTGCATGTCCCTCTTCTATTGTTGTTTGCCGCGCACGGCAAAGGCCCGGCGAGACATTTTCCGGCTAATATTATTTCGGCCTCGGACCATGAGTTCGAAATATGTAGGAGAAACGAATATAGCCGCTGTTTGACGAAGCTCGGTGGGAGGCGCGGAAAATCGGCCTGAAATTCGGCTTACACTCGTGCTCGTAGCTGTAGAGAGTATAGACGTTACAATGCCTCGTACATCGGGTTGGGCGAGCTGCGGCGCTTATTGTATTCGTCGGATCGTTCGAACTTGGCCCGAACGAATAAGGAGGGAAATTTATCTCGCCGTGACTCGAAACTGGGTATACTCTGCAAGTTTGGCCCACAATGAGCTGACTTTTAGCTCTCGAGTCGCGCTTATGTTCGAGAGGCTGTTCGACGTTGCTCTCTCTGCGCTGCGCGAACAAATCGCCTATAATATATGTTTCTCCGGCTTAAGGGATGACCTCGCGAGCGGAGGAGCACGATAATCGTCGTCCAATGAGTTTTCCCATACAGCGAGAGAAAGCTCGCGCACACGGGTCTCGATTCTCGCCAGCCGATAGCTAATGTATGACGTATATACCGTACGTATATGGCCATTATTATTGTAGGCAGGCAGGCAGAGGCAGTAAAGGGATCGAAGCCAAAGTTGGCTCGTAGGTAGCGCGCGCGCACTTTGCCATCGAGGAATTGAATGCGCAGCCCAATTCCCATATATACGGGCTCGCGAATAATGCATATTCGTCATGATCTCGCCGGACGCTATATGGAAAGTTGGCCGCGCGCATCGATCGCTCGTGTTACTACTACTATAGCACATGTTACTGTAACATAGCCGTGTCGTGGCCAGGAGCGCGTCGAGTGTACCTATATAATACATACATACTCGCTCGCTCGCATGGCCAAGTAGACGTCCCCGTAGACGCGGCGGTCTTTCGCTCCAGCTCTCTATATACGTCGAGCAAAACTCGCCTAGCTTACAGCATACGTTGGAAAGACAAAAGCAGCCTCGGCCGTCGATCGTTGGGCCGCTTATAGGCGCTTATTCGGGCGCGTACTTTCGAGGCAGCGAAAGAAGAGAGGCGAAAAAAAAACGACGAAAATGGAGCTTGTAAGATTTGCATATTCAATCAAGCGTTATAACTCGATAGCGCAGGAGGAGCAGCTACCTATAGGCCTACAGCGTCTATGCATTTATCATAACAAGCCTTCGGCAACTTTGGGGGGGCCATCCTTCTCTGCTGCTGCTTTAAAAGTTTTCAATCGGATTTCGCTGCCTCGACTTTCAGCGCAGCGCTACCGTACGCATATATAAGCATCTCTCGCTCTGGCGTCGCTCGCTCGATGCGCACGAGCGAGGAGGCGCGACGAGAAGCAGCTTCAAAGAAATATTTCTAGCGCGTCCCCGGATACATCTCTCCTATATCTATATAGGATTATGAGCTTTACCTCCTGTATACTACTGCGAGCGGCGATCGAGCTCCGCACTCCTCCAGTCAGCCACTTAAAACTTTTTGATGACTGATACATTCGTCGGGTATTATAAATGCGTAATACCTGCCGCACGTGTAATAAATACATGGCTACGCGCACCTGTTTATCTTTTCCCACCACGCTATGTGTGTGTGTGCGCGCGCGCCCCAATAGCCAAGCAGGAAAATCAAAGAAGCTAAAAGTTAAATACGAATCTGCGAGCTGGCAAACTTTTCCTACTTGCTACCGGCGGGCAAATTTCTGCTTTGCGCCGAGGCAGATTAGATGACGATTTGTAATAATTAGCAATTTGCCAACTAGAATTTCTTCCTCGAAAGTATAGACACTCGCACAAAGTCGCGCGCTCTCTCTCTCGCAGCGGCAATCTTTGAAACGTCCTTTAAATTCGACTACGCGAATCGTCTCGAACGGCGCGGAGCATATCTGCCGTTCCGAAATGCGATTATTATCCGTCAAAGCTCGAGTCAGCGGGCCATCCTTTCCGAGTGTAAACTCGCTGCGTCGGAGGGAAACGAAGCGCCACCGCGTATAAATGCTTTACGACTTTTCATTGCGAAAATGTTACATCCTATCCTTGGTAAAACGTCGCTCCACGCAAAGCCTTACTCTTTCAAGAGAGGGAGTATATGTGGCATTTCACGTCAACTCTCCCAGTGCCGCGTGGCGCGGCAGAATTAAGCCAAATCACTAAATTTGTGAATCGCTGTAAAAGTACTAAAATGCACCTAGAGAAAAAAACTAACCCATGGTTTCGATGGGAAATCGCCTCAGCTTTCCGATGGTGGGGTCAGATTTTCCGAAATTTTCCGCTTTACCCGGGAAAATCGCTGGGAAAACTTTAAAGTCGATTATCTCGAAAACTTCATTTTTAAGATTTTTTTAAATAGTCTAGATCGAAAGATCAGGAAATTTTCCATCGATATAGACCTTTTCCAGAGGGGCGTTTTTTGATTTTAGCGAGATATAGCGAGAAAAAAAAGAAAAAACGTGGTTTTTTGTTCAGTTGGTGGCGTCCGACCGCCCGCGCGCGCGAAAAAACCACGTTTTTTCTTTTTTCTCTCGCTACATCACGCTAAAATCAAAAAACGCCCCTCTGAAAAAGGTCTATATCGATGGAAAATTTCCTGAACTTTCGATCTAGACTATTTAAAAAAATCTTAAAAATGAAGTTTTTGAGATAATCGACTTTAAAGTTTTCCCAGCGATTTTCCCGGGTAAAGCGGAAAATTTCGGAAAATCTGACCTCACCATCAAAAAGCTGAGGTGATTTCCCATCGAAACCATGGGTTCGTTTTTTTCTCTAGGTGCATTTTAGTACTTTTACAGCGATTCACAAATTTAGTGATTTGGCTTAATTCTGCCGCGCCGCGCGGCACTGGGAGAGTTGACGTGAAATGCCACATATATATCTAGGCGCAGTTATATCGTTTGACGCAGCTGAATTATTTAACTCGGAGCAAAAGTCTGAGCTGTATACTGGATAGATATATATCGAGTGGCGCAGAACGAACATTTTGTTTTGCTCTTTTAATTCGGCGAAAAAGCGTCAAAGATTACAGCGACTGCGAAACAAAGGGGTGTCCTTTTGTGCAGCGCGCCCACGCCATCATCCGAGCGCGCGTGTAAATCAAGAAATGACGAGGCTCTCGGCCCGGCACCGCGACGACAAAAAAGGAGAGACGATTTTCGGATAAGAGAGACGGCCGGGGCGATTTTCAGCGACGAGCAGCTAGATATTCGCTCTCGGCTCTCGGAGGCCAAAGAAATAAGGGATACGGAGATTGCGAAGGAAGAAAAAGGTAAAATTCAACTTAGGCGTACGTAACCAGAGAAAGGTGTGTCCGCCCGTTATAGCGAATGAAAATGTCTCCGGCGCGCGAATTATTTATTTGACTATAGCTATAAGCCAGCTATATAGCAGTGCTACTTTTTTTCTCTCTTTATTATTTTCCATTTTGCTGGCGGGGAAAAATTTGCCTCCAACTTGGCATTTTTCTTTTTTTTTTTTTCCTTTTTTCCACTTTTTCTCGCAGTTGCTCGCGCACAGTTCACCCTTCTTTGGCTAATTTATTTATTGCACGTACACCAGCGAGTAGCGAGTAGAAAACATTGATATTACTAGCCAACTATTGCAGCAACGGTGTGGCTTGACCCGCAGGCCATAATCAACGATCCGCTGCACGTGTAGTTGGGATATAATTAATAGCAAAATAAACAATTAGCTTATAAAGTTTTGGGGGGGATGGCGCGCGCGCATAGAAGCCAGCAGAGCCAGCAGCAGCTCGGCTTATAGAGCTCGCGCACAGCCGAGCGTCGCATAACGAATTCAAGCGAGTCGCGTTTCGTTATCTATTGTGAGGCTGTAATATGCGAGAGCGCAGCACAGCCGTTACGTGGCCCGAGCGACCTATATGACTACGACGACGACGACTTGCCAGCCTCAAACTCCTGCACATTTTCAACAAAGCAAGCTTTGAATTTGTCAAATTTTACTCATGAGCTCTCTTTGTCGGAGAGACAAAGTTTCCTATTCTCGGCGAGAAACGAGCTAGTATACGATTATATACCCACTAGACGTCGTCGTCGTCGACGACGACTACGGCGCTCGTTAAGATTTTTTTACCTTTCGAGAGACATTTCGTCTGCTGCAATTCTCCGCTCTCGCGCCTTCTACCTCTCTCTCTGAAAATTTATCAGGCTGGATCGTCGTTACATTCGTTACTCTGTCGCCTCGCGCAAATTACTTTTTTACGCCTTTGCTCGCGCGCTATGCCTGCGAGCCTCGAATTTTCAGCTCCCTTTCCCGTATACCCCTTTTCGTTCTCTTCAATTCTCTTCAATTGTCCGACTATTTACCGTGGCTGCAATTTTTTGTCTTTATACCCGCACCTACTGCAATTATTGACAAATATATTTACGTACGAGCCTGAAAAGCAAAACAAACCCCCAAACAGATTGGATTTTTTTATCTTTTCCCTGCGACTTTAGAGCCAAATTATTCCTCGTGAGCCATAAAATTTGAATCAGCCATCAGAGCTGCTGTTTGATAGTGGCCCATAGTCGTAGCCGAGCTAACGTAGGCTATATACTACTCCGACGACCATCTGTCTCCAGCTTTTACACACACACATACACACAGGCGCATAATGCATAAAACTATTCGCCCTCCATTGGCGCTTGGGCTGCTGATCCTATTTTCAAAAGACAAAGGGCAAAAGTTTATATGCGCCAGCGCCGACGCTTTATTATGCGTGTATATATAAGCCAGTGCACGTAAAACCTAAACGCACGGATAAACGTCCAATATAATTCTAGTTTCGGAGCTAAACACGAGTTGAGAGATATTTTTCACATTTCCTCGCTTTTTGCTTTGCTTTATCGATTTTGTCAAAGTTAAACCTTTCAAAAACCCAATCGCAGCTTCAAATCTGTGCAAGGCACGCGTCAATCGCATTAAATACTTTATTGATCAAAAGGTTCATTTTCTTTGGCAACGAGCTGGGCCTAAACAATTTAAAATGACTTTTTGATCGTAATAAATTCAAGGAAACGGCTTATTCGGCGAACGGGCAGATTATGCCTTGGGCAAAATATATTCAAATGTAAACATTTTCGTGCAGCAATTTCTGAAAAATCCGGTTTTGGCGCGACAGATTAATCGCTCTCTTTTTCGGGACGTTGCTCGCGTTGCAGTGCGTACGAAGGGGTCGAGTCGCCCCGAGCAAAATCAGCCGACGAAGAGCCACTGCTGAAATGGCCAAAATTTTACATTTAACGAGTCAATTTGCGCTCTCCGGCAATGCTAGGCATTTACATTATAGTCGGAGCAAAGGTAGCGAGTGCGGAGGAAAAAATGAGAGAGAGAACATGTGCGTTAGAATTGCGTCGGTGACGAGCTGCCACCTCTCTCGGTCACACGTCTCTCCCACTCGAGCACTCGGAGTCGCAGCCGACGACTCGAGCGAGTCGACGAGGCGCTTATTTAACCGCCTCGCTCGCATATAGGAAAGACGCCTGTCACATCTCTGCAAAGTGCAACATCGAAAGCGACACGAAGAGTCGAGGAAGCGCATCGATACATCGATCTCGAGCGGCGGACGCTGATCGCGTGAGTTGGCCCAACGATCATCCATTCACTCGTCATCCCATCGTACCTTTCGGGCTCGTTTGCTTTTTTTCCCCGTCAAACATATGTTGCGTCGAGGATGTTGTTTTTTTTTTATTTGCACGAGGAAATGTGTCGCATTGCGCGCGGCTACGTTCCCCCTCCCCTTTTCCGAAAGGCTTGCGCGGCAGCTCCGTCTGCGAGCAGAGTATCGCGAAAGTTTACCAATGTTTTTGTCGGCCTGCTTCCGCTTTTAATTTATCGCAGTCGCGACTCGCGGCGAATCGAAAGTATATATGCGAGCTATACCGCGGCACGTGCACGGAGTGATGTAAGCGCGGGAAAGCCCGCGAGAGTCCAATGCTGCAGTCCAGCGCGAATAATATAATCAACGAGTCGGTCCGTATACGCGAGCCATCTCCGAAATCCGCCTGGTCGCACTCGAGTCACGCGCGCCGATCCCGACCAACCGACTGTTTTCTTCATTTTTTACCTACGGAATGTAAGTGTAATGCCAAAATATGAAAACTGCCCCCCTAGTAGAGTACAGCGCAGTACGCGAAAGAGAAAAAAAATTAACAAACGCGCGCTATTGCTTTTACGCGTGCTTCGGAGCATTCGAAAAATCTTAGGAAACAATCGCGGGCTACGCGAGCAGCAGCTTCGACTTTTTCCTCCTGCACAAATTCTCCGTATCTCGAGCTTTCGGTGCTCGCGCACGTGGGTGTATGTGTGTGTGTGTGCGTGTGTGTGTGCTTCTTGCCGATAAGGAACGCGAGCTCGTGTTTTTTCTTTGCGAGAATTTAACCGCCAGTGCAAATCCGACGTTTTTATGAGCTCTCAACTAGCGTGTCGTAGTAGCTCGCAGCGCGCTCGAATGCTTTTTATGAAAAATTAATTTCTAATCGTCCTTGATCAATTTTTAGCATCTACGACACTTTGTCGAGCGACGGAGTTTCATTCGGAAAAAATGACGCAGGATGCCATCGAGTCCGAGTCGACCAGCAGGAGAGGTTGAATAATTTACAATTTTTTGCACCCATATACTCTTTGAATTTCTTACGATAATTTTGCTTTCAGTGAACGTCAATGCATCCACTAGCCAAGTGGACGTCGAAGGGGACGCCAGTGGCAGTTCGAAAGACACGGCGACGAGTCCTACGCTCTGGGGACAGACCAAGTACTACTACAACAGGTTCAGATATTACCACTACGTGGTGGCCGACAAGATCGACATGTACCTATCGGCCGTGTGTCTTTGGATACTTAATCTGTACTTTCGATTGTTCTGGGCTGCGGAGGTGGAAGAGCCCTCCGTACAATAAAACTGCTGCTCTGCAAAATTAATCCAAACGATCTATTCTTTACGATTATGCGACGCACATTGGTACGGGCCGAAAGGAAATTTACAAGACGAGTAAAAAAGGAGGAAATTTCGGCCGCGTTGGGTTGCGATTAATTTTTTATACGTTCGAGGTTTATAATCGTCGTCGTCGGCTTACATTTGCATGTGCACTCGATAAGAAGAAAAAGCAGCTGACGCATCGATGCGGCTTTCGGACGAAGGCGCGCGCGGCAAATGCATAATTAGCGCGATTCTACGTAGGAACAAAAACTCGGAGACGCGATTGGCGGAGGAAAAAACGCGGAGACGCGAGGCCGAGTGGAAAATTATCGCAGCGATCGCGAGGCTGCAGCGGAGCTCGTACGGCAAGATGGCATTAGGCGCGATTTACAAATGCCTGCGCGCTGAAAATGTCGACCAATCCAATATGCATCAGCAGTCGCGGCGATACGTATAACATCCGAGTTAAATCTCGCGAGAGATTGGCGCGCGCGAGAAGGAGCGAAAACTTGGCGACGACGAGGAGCTGCAACGGCGAGAGATCGGCCAACTATAAAAGATCCATTTAGCGGCGCAGCAGCAGCCTCGCCTTCATTTCGTATGCGGCATCCAAGTTTGCCTATAGCATATAGCACATGCACAGCGCATTATATAGTATGGCATATAAACGCGTACGCGTAGCAGCTGCGGTAGATGCTAAAGCCGCAGACTAGCTCTCTCTCCGGAGCTCGCTCCGAGACTGGCTTAGCCCTGCCGCATAGAGAGAGAGGCGCGCGCGTACACAAATGCATAAGAAATGCAGCTCCGTGTGCAGTTGTTCGATCGGGAAATGGCTTGGGCTGCATCGATGCACGTGTGTGCCAGGAGGAAGCGGATCGTCGAAGGCACGAGCTCGAGCGACGATTTAATGAAATTTCGCGAGGAAAAACACGCGCTCTCGAGCAGCGAAAAATGGCCTATATCGACTCGCAGCTGCATCTCCTATGACACTGCACTTGGTAAATGTATAATAATGTTGGATCGATCGGTCCGAGTTGCGTAACTATATAAGCTATCTGCGCCGCTCGTCCAAACGTCAAAGTCGTCGCTCTCTGATCTCTCTCTCTCTCTCTCTCTCTCGCTTTATCGCGCGACTCGCGCCTACATCGATACGCGACACGTATAGTATCGATGTGCTAATACGAAGCTGTTATTTCTGCGTGCATCCTCGCTGCGACCTAATATACCGTATGTAATGCACTCGCATTGCACTCGTGCTTACATACATATAAACGTCATACGTCATTTGATTATGTCGCGCGCCGTTCGTTTAATACATTTCTCTCTCTCTCTCTCTCTCTCGCTCGCTCGCTACGCTATACCACAACTGTGCGGGAATTTCGAATTTACGGCTTTTAACTGGCAGCTGCGGATACCGCCGTAGTGGCCCGATATCAAAGCAATTCCTATCTGGTAGGCAGTAGGCTCGAGCCAACCAAGTGCACGATAATACCTATACCTCGAGCCGTGGCTCTATCTGTAGCTTCGAGTGCAAATCCATGCATCTGTACTTCTTAGCCATTTCAAAAGTCGGCCTACTCTTTTTCTCCAACCCATCTTTTATCCAACTTTTATCTCCATTTGCGTCCTCCGGCTTGGTCGTTATTACATTTTCTCCGTAGCTAATCGCTTCGTTTACGAACTCGGGCTCGTGCGCAACTATACGAGCTGCTGATACCTGTCTAACCAATAGACTCGTACAGATTTCGCGTCCAGTGTTCTAGCCGCCTCTCTTTTGAAAAAGCTATACAACTTTTTCAATCGAAACATGGAAAGTGCATTTGCCGAAAAAATAGACGAGACTGTCGTATTTGCTGCGAGTGCAAACATGTCGCTCGCTGTACATCGCAGAGCAAGATGAGTCGTCGAGCGGCATCAACAACATATAATTTTACACGCAAAGCCAATAGGTCGATCGTCGAGGCCACATCGACTCGCTTTCGTCTTGTCGCTTCTTCCACGGCTGCTCCTTTCTTGTTCTTTGGCCTTTGGCGATCACCGTCGACTCGGTCGTGTTTTAACGCGTCTCAACGGCTGCTGCCTTGGCTCGGCAAAGACAATCGCGCGCACGGAAGAGCTGCGAAATTCGAAAAAGACGACGAGGGAGGAGGGATGCGAGCCAAGTCCATGATAAATACGCAGCCAAGTCGAAAATCTTGAAAGTTGCACAGCTATACAGCGGCTGTGACAAACGAACGCATAGCTGCGCACGAATCGACGTTCGACAGCAGCAGTCAGAAAGTTGGATCGGTCCTCGGCTCCTTGGCTGCAGCACGATCCTTTCTTTGTTCCGCGACTCATGCTGACTGACGACGATCCGGAGATGGAGCGAGCTGCGAGTTTCGCTGCTGCTGCAGAGTATGTGACGCTCGTTGCGGACAACATCTGGCACGTTCCAGGCCAGATTTCCGACTCGCTTAATATAAGCTATATGACAGATATTTCGCTCGAGTCCGATTAGTTGTTTGGTCGAAATAGACTCGATCGAATGATTTCCATCTGCAAGCTCGGTTGCTCGGACTGGTCTTAAGCTGTATAGGTAGAGCTAGACGCGGGACGGTCCGAGTACGAGAAGAGAAAGAAAGAAAGAAAGAAAGAAGAGGAAACTTATCTCGGCATGCAGACTAGCTGCGGTACGCCGTGTGCTGCCAGAGCTTGGTCGATTTAACATGCGCATCGTCGCGGCCCTTATCGGCTCCTTGCATCTTAATCGAATTCTCGCTCGTTTTGAGCGAGGCAAAGGCCACGCATGGCCCTTATCGTTTTACATATTATTACGTACATTGTCGAGTGCGCGTTCGGACGAGTGCACGACTGTAGCTTGCTTATTCTCTTTCTCTCTCTTATATTGTACGGCCGGAAAGCTCGCTACGTATCGCAGTGGTCGAGTCCTATGTACTCGAGAGCTCGGCCTTCTTGGCTCAAAAATGGGAATAAAGGAAAAAAGGGGACGACGGGTCGAATTTCCGCTATAGCTACGTATAACATTATCGTTTCTCGACGCTTGCCCGGGCGCAAAAGTCACTGGCTATACAGAGAGATACCTCGGCGGACGCGCGGAGCGTCATCGGACTGTATAACGTTATCGGTACCGAGGTCGTTATCCCGATTAAAAGCGGCCCTCGGTATACTCGGGGCGTTAGTAGAGTCGAATTATGTAAAGGTAATATCGTCGTAGCTTCGAATCAGTGTCGCGCGCGGCGGTGATTATAATCGAAGCTCGTGTCGCGCTCCCCCCGCCGCCAGCCGATGAATATGCAAACAGCTGCGCAATTATTATCTGCGTATAGCGTACACACATATACGGTGGAGAGCTGGCTTTTACGCGGGACACGATCGATGGGCGAAATTTTAAGCCTGCCGCGCATCGACGCGCACAGAGCGGCACTTTGGCCGACGACTACTACTACTCGAGAGCTATAGCTTTTTAATTCGGCGACGCGAGAGCCTGCCAAAGCAAATGGCCCGCTACCTGTGGAGCTCCTCTGGCCCCCGTATACTTTGCCAATCGACGTCATTTTCGCCGCTCGAGCTCTCGGCGCCAGTTCGGACATTTTATCGCGAGGCCTACTAGCCGCCTATACTAACCCGCTGCCGCGCTACTCTCAATTTGCCTGCGTATAAATTTTAAGCGCGCCAACAAAGCGCGAATTCCAGGCTCTGCCTGGCGGAATAAGCGATATTAATACCGCCTCATCAAGTCCGGCGGAACAATTAGAGGATTATCTTGAAAAGGCTCTGTGTGTGCGTGTGTATGTTGCAGCTGCTGCAGACTCGTTGCGCTAGTAAATTAATTACAGCTAAAGTACAAATTGCAGTGCGTTCCAATGCATATCGCGCGCGAAACACACCGTAACTCTGGCTCGCTCGCTGCGAAATGCTCTAGGGCTGCGCAGCTGTTATCTGTGTACGCGTGCATTAGCATATTTTTATATGCTCTCGAGTCCGAGGAAAAACTACGTTACATCAACGTGGACGCTTTGAAACAGTAAACTTGAGAGCCAACTCGAGTTAACTTATCTGCTATATTCAAGGAATCTTCGATTAATAAGCCGATGGGGTGACCCGTCTCGTTTTGACTGACTCTTTTAACTTTGTGATGAACAACGTGATCTCGTCCACGATGCATACGTACTACATCGAGCCAGGATAGGCACACGAAACATCGTTTTCTGCCTAGCAGTTGTATAAGGCTCAGCTGGTGCGAGTGTGGCAGTAGTAGCCGACCACTCCCGACCAGAAGCCGGCCCACACGCACGCTATATACCTATATACGAGTATCCACGAGGCAGACCAGCTATATAAAGCTCGTATTGCCATGCTGCAGTATGCGGTACACAGCGGACTTATCGATCTTTCGGCCGACGCACATGCCAGCTCGAGGCAGAGGAGCGCAGCCCGCCGACTCGCCTTTGCGATGGAATAAAATACCTCTATACTCTCGTCTTGTTATCGTCGTCGATTCTTTTGGATGGAGCTGAACAATGACCCAATTGACTCGTGACGTATGTGTTTATAGGTCCATAGACGAGGGGCCCCGTATTCCAATGGCCAGATAAATTTGCCAGCTAATTATTGTCAAAATTTCGTCGATATAATTCATCGTTCGCCCAAGGACCTAAGGTCCGCAGTGATGCCGCTCATTTCGACCAAGTGCTTTCCAGTAGTCTTCGTACAGTTAGATTCGTATATATTCCGAAGCCGAAACGTTGTTTCCAATTAAATATCAGCTTTTCCGAGATTGCGCTCGAGAAATCGCGCCAGACTCCATATTTATGCACTCGAGCTTGCGCAAGCTTGACCGAGCTATGCAGCCTATCCAGGAGACTACCTGCGACATGCACGGGTTTTTTTTTTTTTTTTAAATCTCGATTGGTACCATCTGCGAAGGCCATAGCTCCTATCGATTGGAAATGGCCAATGGACGTTTGGTAACTCGGCAGCCAGGCCAGCTTCGAAGCTCCTTTGGTCACACTTGGTCGTCGAGTCTCGCGAGCCTCCGGACGACGACGATGCAGTGCGACGAGCGAAGCTTCCAAGACAGCACAGCTGACACTTGCCCATTTTCACATCTAAATGCAAATGGAAGCAGAGAACTGAAAAGCAAATTACGCGTCTCTCTTACAGTCGCAATCTCTCCGCGAATCGCCGCAAGGAGCCGGGCAAGAGGAATAAAAGAAAAGAGGCCCGAAATCAAGGCTAAGCATAGATATATACCTGGGGGAGGAGCTCGGCCGATTATGGTCTCCGGAGGACGCTGCACTCGCAGAATTCTAACGAATCCGACCTATAGAACGATATATCGGCCCTCTCGTTCATATAATGGCGCTGTGCGTTGTCTGATGGATCGATTCGGGCCAAAATAATAGCTGCTTCTCCGATTTCGCGAATTTCTCGAATTTGTCGCGCAACGGAAAAAGCTCAGCCGCGATGAATATTTAACAAACTCGATTCGCTTGTATTTCTACGGCCTCGCGTGATAGGCACGGCAGCTTTCAACGACTCGTACATGATAGTATAGCTATTGCGCGCCGAGAGACGATACGTTATAAAAGATTCAGCCTCGTGGTGCCACCTCTGCGCGCTATAATCTTCCTCAGCACTCGATGCGACCTAGCCAACTTTTTTTTTCTTTTTTGCTTCTATTTCGAGCTCGAACCACTGGCTCGTATAATTCGTACGAATTACTTTGTGTAGCCGCGCGTCCATCTGAATGCAAAGTCCGAATTAGCAGCCGTTTTTCGACTGATTTCTGCTCGTTCTCCTCCTCGTTTTGGCCGCTAAGTAATGACGAAAAAGGTCGAAAACGCGCCGAAGTTGCTCGGCTATATAGATTATCGACGCCGCTGAATTTTACGAGTTGTCGGGCAAAAGCGCGGGACGAGTAACAACGACGCGCATACGATCGCGGCCCGATCCATTAGGCGATTGCCACACGCGGAGACAGAGAGAGAATCATCGCGACGATTAACGATTCCCATGTATGGAATGCCACGCACCTATATATATCTATATGCCCAGCCGAAGCAAACGTTTTGCCAGGATGATATTTATCGCTTATAGCTTCTGCTAACGTTTTGCGAATCAAAAAGTCCATAACGCTTTGGATCTGCGCGCCTATACGCGCGGACATTAGCTGATTAAAACTGCTTGTTATTTTTGCTACGGACATTTTAGACGATGTTCCATCGATACGCCAAATGATTCAGCATCTCTTACGACAAATGTCATTTAAGTTCCTGAAAATGTAATTTTTCCCCTATCCTCGAATACTCGGCAATCCTCTCGTTCTCTGCGCAAAGTTTCGCTGAGAAATCACATTTTCAAATGCTAAGACATTGACCAACTGTGCTGAATTATCGTTAACTGCGCGTGAATACTGTGAAAACGGGGCACCGACTGGACCGAGTCAACAAACCATCTCGTCAATTGTGGCCCGCAACGGACTCGAACGCGTCTAGGCTATCTTATGTAAATGTCGAGGTCCTACCTTCCCAATGATCGATTGCCACACACGATAATAGTCGAATTTTGAACGGATCCTTCTTGGACACACGTCTAGCTGCTCGTTGAGAGAATTACACCGATACAACATGCACTGTATCCACTCGCACAACTGCGGATTATGCACTCCCAGTCACTCGAAAAACGCACTTGTGCACTACGAACTCAACGCGAAAACACGATGAAAACAATTGCCTCGCGCGCCTACGCTGGCTCCAACGGACAAACACATTCAAATCGCCAGAACTCGCGACGCTCAACGTTCGCAACAACCGGCAACCCTCACTGAGCTAGCTAGCTCGTACACACACACACACACGCACACACATATACTACGTCACACAACCAAGTTGTAGGTAAAATCTTTCAAAAACTGGAATAACATTTTTTTCTTTTTTATTTATTGTAAGAAAATCTAAAAAATCAAATAGGTACGTAATCAACGGTCAGTTTCCTTTCTTTTTACAACACTTCGAACAATTCGAATTTCGGTTGACTTTATCGCAGCCAGAGGGCTCAAATATGCTAAAAAGAAAGTAAAGAGTGATCTCATATATGCATGATCAACTACACTCGATACAAGCTCGAAAACGTTTTCTGTAGCTATTGTCATCAACTTCAGCTGTACCTAAAGTGTGAGCCTTGGACATCAACGTATAGGTAAGACTTGGAAGTAGTACAATCGTGACATCTGTAGAATAAAGCTAGAGAACGACTTTTTCTATTGATTTTACGTGTGACAACTGACACTGCACTGAAAGTTTGGCAGATATAACGCTGACACGCTCGTTTTTCAAGTCCAAAGAATATTAATGACAAGGATTCATTTACAAACACTACCTTTTATTTAAACAACCTTTCTGGAGATCAAGTTTTATTGTATCTCGGTAATTTACATGATTATTTGAAATATGTGAAAAAGCATTCAATAAATATTTATGTACATTCGCACAATTATGGAAATCATTGTAGTTTCTCTACAATACATTATGATTTAATTTACATTGGATTTCGACAGATTCATCAAAGAAATTCTATGGCGCTCAATATAAACTATTGGCTTTCATGCTTATACCAAATAAAAATTTTGGTAGGAATACAATAATTTGTTTATAGATCTATCAACATGCATTCATAAAACTAATGCTATATAATTCTTGTCAATTTTGGACACATCTTCATACTGATTGCATGTTTTTTAAGTGTATCATATTCTCGCAGATCAACTAAACTTGATTAGCTGTAAACAAATATAACTTTGATGCTACCTTGGTACGTTAAGCTTGATTTTGAAAATATTTAACTATTGGCTCGGCTTGAAAAAATTTAATTTTCAAAATTTTTAGTATCTAAAATATATGCACTTCATGTTTTGTTCTAATTATTCTTAAACTAGATAATATTAATTCTCCAAATTCAAACTTTTCATTCAAACCGACATTAAAATTTTTCATTCATTTATTGTTACATTCGAGGTAATAGACACAAAAATTAACAACTAAGAAAATCAACAATAATCATAACTTACTAAATTATCACAATAACTTATATTCTTAAAAATAAGACTAGGTGCATATTGACTAATTTGATTAGTGAAATTCTTCTCTCAAGTTATATAATTTGTTAAATTTTGTTTATGATTGCATTTGCTTATGCTTGGATTTCAAAAAAACAGCATGCTAATATCAGAATGAATAATGATCATTCTATAATTTTTTCGAAAATATAAATAAATAAATTCAAAATGGTAAATCTTGTGGCACGTTTTTGAAAACTATTATCTTTAACCTTCAGATAGAGAAGGAGTTACCCAACCATATTTATCATGAGTTTTGACCAAACTTCTAAATGACTCTTTAGCAGATCGTTGATTAAATTCTTTGAAATTTTTTGTTTTATTATAGATTCGGCCCTAAAAAAATTTTTAATTAGTTTAAAGAAATATTTCAATTGTAAAGATTAATACATTCTTTACATACCTGGCCTTTTACAACACTGGCAGCAAATTGTGTTATCACAGCTTCAACTGTATAAGCACTAGCCCACCCTTTTGGAGTTAACAATTCCATACAAATTGCACCTCCTTCCATCACAAAACCTCTTTCAATAAAAGGTGAGATAACTCTCAAGAATGGAGGACTAAATGGAAAATTTTCTGGGAAAGAAATGTGTAGCAGTATATGATTAATTCCAAGTTTTGTCATGTCTTTGAATAACTGACTTTCTTCATCAATTTTTTTTAATCTAATGTGCCACTCGAATAAATTATCATTTATTAGTTCGGCAGTAAAAGACGAATCTGGGTGATTCTGGATTTTCTGAATTTCTGCAAATTCTTTCATCAGTCTTTTTTGACGAATCCCTACTTGCTTTTCAATGGGTTTCTGTAAACATTTCATAAAGTAAATAAATAGTTCATTATAATAAAAGTGTTTAAGGTGTAATGTATACTTGTGAATTATTGACGGATGATTTTTTATCTTTCAAAAGATCATAAAGACTGGGGCCTGGCTGTTCAGAAAGATGCGATTCGGCTGGTTGAACTGCATCAGTTTTATGTCGACAAAGTAATCTTCTGGGTGAACTGGAGGACTTTTTTTCATCTTTCTTTGGTTCAATCATCTTATTGGATGAGTGGAAGAGCTTGCGGAAGGCATCGACTACCTTATTTTTGGAATTGATACTCATATTTATTGCTTTGTTAAAAGTTTTAAGCAAAATTCCAGGTTGAAACAATCTTAGAAATCTGAAAAAATAGATAATGAAAGAAAATTACAATGAGGTTTACGTTGTGCTAGAGACTAACTGAAAGATTTAAACGGTATTACAGTAATGATTTAATTATGACACCACTCGATAAAAACGAAACACAATGCTGTGAAATTAAAGCTTCGTTGAAGGGGTTGATTTTATCGCAAGTGAGAATTACAGAGCGAGTCGATTCAGTAGAGTAAAAAGAAGCGTACCTTGCCGGGGTAGAGACAGAAGCTCGTTAGTCGACTCAACACCAAGAATTGTTTCACTGCGGCTAAGTACAATAATAAACAAAAGCAAAAGTCGATAATTGCAGCAATGAAGTACTATAGATGCATAGAGAGGCGCAGAGGCAAATTAGAAAAAGAAGCTCGGCTGATGGTCGTTGGAAGCGTTCTTAGAACGGACGACGTAACGCTGCACGATTATGCGACGACGACACTGCCAAAGATGTATAGAACACACAACAGAGAACACTGACAGACGCGCAAGGCAGGGTAACACAGCAGAACAGGCTCAAGTGTGTTGATGCAGTGTGTATATGAGTCACGTATATGCGTGATACATATATATATTGCCGCACAACAACCACCAGCACACGGCAGGCGCTTTACTATTACAGAGCGAAAAAAAGTGCCAACTTCAAATAGAGAGTACGAGGCGAAATATATAGCTAGCGGTGCCTCACCGATATACGGACGCGCACACGGAGGCTGCACTCGAGTCAGTATCGAAACACAGCAGGCTATCGAGCATCGCAATTGGCAGTCGTCTGCTCCGAGAGCTTACGCACGCGATGGGCGGGCACGTACGAAACGTCCTGCACGCTGCTTATGACAGCTCGGTAGTATGGGCAAATTGGCGATTCCAACGCATTATGTTGGAATAAGAAGACCAGTTCAATTTGACGCAAACTAAATCTCAGAAACATTTTTTATCTAAGGTTTTGCCTAAAATACCTAAAGTCTGAAATTACAAGGCATTCGCTGTGGGACGGAAGAATACGAAAACGATTCGCGCTGTTATCCCATCAAGGGCATTTTTATAAGGAGCTCATCTTTGTTTTCCGAATTATTATTTCTTATAAAACAAAAAAGTGCCTGTACGCTAAGTATGCGCGTCGTCGTCCCTCGTCGATGATGTAACGCCTTATCGACGAGATCATCGGTGAATTCATTCAATTACTGATTTTCAACACGTATTTATAATCAGATATGTTAATAACATACCAGTTCAAGCCTCATAAAGTATTCGCATTATTCGTAAAGACATTAGAAGACGAAGAAGTTCTCGGCTGCATAATTCAATTGTAAAGACGATTTTTTCTTGAAAATATGTACTTAGAGCAGCGCATTTCTGTGTCAAGTTCGGGCTCGATCCTCGCTCGGCGTATTATGCCCTCTCGAATAAATTTTGCACCCACACGGATTGCAGAGACAGCTGCACGTACACTATTGTATGTACGTTGGGGGGGGGGGGGGAAANGGGGGGGGGGGGGGGTAAACCTTGTAAGAGGATACTAGCTGACAATAAATAAGCGACTCGCGGAGGCCAAATGTGCATCCAAGCGTGTCTCTCGTTAGGCCTTACCAGCAGCGTTCGAAGCGTTACTCACACTACTAGCACACGCACGCAGTGCAGCTCTTTAATTCACGGTACGCGTACCTCGTTCACACTATATCACATATAGTCAAAGTCTGTTGCAAATAAAAAATCAAACTCCATTTTCGATATTTTTTTCTCTCGAAATCTAATATCCGTTTTCATTCATTTTCTGTCTCGGGCCTGCTTTGTTCTGATTTATTTTATATCGTTCAACTATATATCGATAAAACCTAGCACTGATCGTCCACTTCTTGCTGTCTCAATTTAAATGGAAAAGTGCTAGTTTTCGTAAGCAGAGTCTACGATGAGTTCAACTTGGTCGACCCCATTATGTTATCGCAATGATAGCTTTTATATGACAATTCGTCTTACCCACTTATCGGCGACGGTGTAACTTGATTTTCACGAAACTGCCTTAATTCCAAATCTTGTATTATCCCGCGGCACCTGCCAAGTATATAACAATTCACCGTCAAAAGTAAAACACAGACTAAATGCAAAAAAGAGATGTATGTACGCGGTCATGCGCTCTCACGGCGAGCAGCAGTCATTCTGATTTCTGATCTAATGTATAGACAGTTATATAGGATATAATAGGTTTAAGAGTATTCTCGCTCGACAATAATTAACACCGTTACACATGCACTGATTTAAAGTTGCTTCGCTGCCTGCTGCGTTTCGGCCTCTGTGCATGAGTGTCTATATCTTCGAAGAGTAACAATGCGATGTACATGATACGTTTCGCGTCCACGCGATATTATTAATATATTCATGAGGCAATTATAAAGTGACGTTTGCAAAGACAAAGCACTGGAAGACAAACGGACTTAATTGGCATATATGAGAAAAATTTTGCCAATTTTATTGATGATTAGCACGCGAGTGCATCAAATTTCGATGGAAAATTTGAAAAAACATCAGTCTTTATTACGAATAAAATAATATTACAATTATTTTAGTTTATTTCATTTGAAAATAGAATACAAATCAAGATATGAATGCTTTTTTCTTATATTTTAATGTGTCTTCAAGTGCCACGGAGTAACGGTGTAGCTCCTCAAAGTCTTCGATGTAAAAAGTCTTGTCAATATTTTCCTAGCAAAGTATATGACAATAACAAATATGGATAGATACTGCATCCATCCCCATTTTATTTCCTCCCAGAATCCTGGTTGATACTTGACTGGTTGAGAGGCATAAACTATTTCTACCTTTATTTTTACTGGTTCATCCTTGATGAAACCAAGACTCGGTAAAACTTTGAGATTACTTATTTTACCAGAAACTGTGATTATAAAAAAGACATCTATAGAAAAGTAATTTTTTTTTATATGTGAATTTTCTATGAAATATCTTACGTAATCTATTAGCATTTTCTGTTAACAGATTGACCAATGTGAAATCATTAATATCTGTACTGTTATCATCCAAGTACATTTCATCATGGTACAAAACATTATTTTGACGAAGCATCAAATCTCCAATAAAGTATAATTCTTGAATATTTTGTGAAACTGTATACTCTATTATTGTCATAGCTTCTACTGCAACTCTGATGTGTTCCTTAAAATATAAAATATAATTTACCGTACTTTATGCAAAAGTGTACGAACGCTTTTCCTTTAAAACAAGCTGTACAACATGGCATATTCACATAAGTTCCATACAATATTTGATAGTATTAGAGCAAAATTTTGATTTTTAGATTAGATAACTGTAACAATTCTATCATACCTTTAATTCATAGTTGAAAAATAGTAATAGAATTAAAGACCGAATAGGTTTTGCAGTGTAAAGCTCTACTTCAAATTTAAGATAGTCCTGCAGTCCATTTACATCTCTATCGACTTCTTTTACCTAAAAAGCCATTCATATATTCCATAAATATTTGATTTATTACAAGATCTGTAATATAACTCACCTTCACTATACTGCAATGATCTTTTATTGGATTATCTTTATAATGAGAAAATGTTGAGCAAATTAATGGATCTAAATTATCTTGCTCAATTAATAATAAATATTTATGTTTAAAATGGACATCTGGTACTTCCCAATATGTTCTAGTTCTAATCCAATATCCTAATAAAAATGAATGATTTTAATTAATAATACCAACAACTTAGTAATAACCCTATGTATTTACCTCCTGCATAGTGTACAAATAATAAAGGAGTTAAGACAGAAAATAAAAAAGCAATTAGGACACAAAAAGCGCTTGAAGAACATAATCTAACTCTGTACAAATATCTGACATCACTAGAGAATATATCTATAATTGGCATTTTTAGATAAATATTTTATTTTAAAAAAATTTGTCAATATGACTCTATTCTTTGCTTTAAAGTTATGTTTCCATGGTAACCACAGTAAAACCCAAATAAAACCCATGTCCAATGGAATTAATGTTTTCAAAAAATAACAAGTTTGAAAATAGTTAAAAAATATTTTTATTATCTACATCATAAGTTTTTACAAGCATTTACATATAACAAGCATACAAAAATATAAGGTTTTAAAAATAAAAATCACAATTTTTGGATAATTTGTCAAATTGATAAAACAGTTTAAAATGTTGTCCTAAGGAGTGATGTTTAAAAAATTATTTAAAACTTAAATTCACAAATAATCGCAGCCAAGGGTAATTGTAAGGAAATCTTCAAATCCAATGTTGATTACTCCCTGAGCTCCAGTATCTCTTTTTCTAAATTCCTCTGTAAACAATATGCGGAAAAATAGTATCAGTGGTTTTGAATTTTATTAATTATATATATTATTAAAATGTCATTTACCTGTAAACTTTTGTACTCGGATACATAAAACAATAAATTGGTCAACTGTAATATTACCAGAGCTGTTTTGATCATTCATTCGCATTACATTACTGTAGAATTCAGGTGAAAACCTGTAACCCATTTGCGTGAAAGCTTCAGCAAGCTCTCCTTCTTGTATTGTACCAGAATTATCTTTATCAAATCCCTTGAAAATTCCTAACCAACTGTTAATGTAATTGAAAAGTCCTTGAAACTCAACGTAATTTATCGAACCTCTAGTCTGTTTTCCAAATAATCCTGCAATTATATTTTGAAAATATATTAATCATATGGAAACAATAAATTACAAGCTAAGATATTACCAGTCAATAACTGACAGCACTTATCAGAAAAAGTGCCACCTTGGCCATTTGCCAAAACACGCTGTAACTCTTTAGCTGTTATTACACCATTCCTGTCATTATCTGCTAAAGCAAACCATTGTTGTATGTGTGGTGGAGGCTCATCGCCGGTACCAACATTTTGTAGTCCCTATATAAATAAAAGAGCGAAAATTCATTTTTGAAATATTTACACATATTAAAATGTGACATTTTAATCGATTCGTTGCTACACTTTTTAAATTTTATCACGGTGAAATTACTCACTGGATACATTTGAAGATGCTTCGGTTGATGTTTACAAACAAAGCCTCGATCTTTTATGCTCTCAGTCTGCACTTGTAGCAGCAGCAGGTTGTAAGTCTCACGGAGATGCAAAATTATATGCGAAGCGTCCTAGCAGTAGACGCACAAATACGTGTAAATGTATCAAAGATGGAGCAACCTTGAGAACTCAAATTACATTAATTGGACATTTTTTACATGACTCATACTCAGACTCAAAGTTTTTGGAAGTTTTTGGAATTTTCGAGACTGAAGGAGTGTTTCGATCTTTAGCGGCATCTTTTTTAAATCTCATAATTTAACCTGTTATATTGCATACATGAAGAGTTTAATTGTTTTATCGTCGATCGTGTGCGGCGCGTCTTTCACTGTCGATATTATGACATTCACAGTTGTGCAAAAAGATAGGCCAAGATTGTAAGTGACTGTCAGTGTGACTGACAGTGTGTATGTACAGCTCTGCCCGCAACACCAATTGTTATTCCTCCAAGCAAATCAGTAAGGTGATCATTTCGCGACAATCTGAAAACGCTCCATTGTAAACATTTTTTTATATTTATTAAAATAAAAATATGATTACCACTCTAATTTTGTGTCAGCAATTTTATTTTTGATTTATGCCAACAAAAATTTTACAATAGATAGATTTTTTAAATTGCATCTTTAGACGAATTTGAATTTCGCGCTCACTGTTTGTTAGAGTCCAGCTCAGTGAGTCCGATCGTGAAAGAAACCAGATGGCGCTTTACACTATTGGTAGTATATCTATATTTATAATCGTGTACACGGTCACACTGTCTGAAGTCTGAATGTGCGTTGTGCAAGCTGCAGCCTGCAAGCCTGCAACGAACATTGTAGCACGTGCGCTCCACGGCGACATCTAAAAACAAGAAGTGTATGCTGAATTAAAAACACCATTACATCTAATACGGTTCAGTGACATACACGAATCGTTATTGTTTTGTGTATCTTAGTTCGGAGCTAACTCTGCAAGGTCAAACTTATAGCGAAGGTATGTAAGACGCATAACTGGTTACATTTCTTGATAAAAGTATCATTAATTTGTATTTTGTTTAGATATTTTTATGTTTTTTGCATATTTTTGTAGATGTATCGTTGTAACAATTGCATTAAGCGAGAAAAAAAATGAAAGTCAATTATGCCCATAATAGTACAAACTAGTTTCAACATTGTACATCTTTAAAATGGTCATAATAGCAACATTGATTTCGAATTTTCGTTCTCCATCCTTCACTTTGCTTCCTATTCTAATCGTTTTATTTACTGCTATCATTTCCACTTACTCACACAGAGCAATTGATATTTTTGAAACTTCCAACAACCAAGGTATTCTGTACCTTTTACTCATTAATTTTTGTTAATTAATACTTAGCATATAATTTTTTAACAGATTACATTTTGTGTCGTGAATGTGGTGAACATTTAGCTGATCCAAAATATATCAACAACCAATTAAGTCCTCTTGCTCAAGTGATTTCTCATAAAACTTTATTTGACCAAAAAGGAGTTAGTATACAGTTATTGACTAATCCTCTCAAAATCAAGTTTGATGCAATTACTGTTGCTCATGCAGATTGTACTTTAGTTCGTAATGTACGTATAATTTCTTTAAGTACCGTAGTCAAGAAAATGGAACATTTTCAAAATCATTCTCATAAGGTTTTTCTTATTAACTCAATTTAATTCAATGTTTTTAAGGTTGTCTTAATGTTTTTTAAAAAAATACATTTTTTTTGGCAATGACATTGTTTCAATATGAAACTATATAACACTCGTATTTATTAATCTTTATTATCTTTCAGTGGCAAAGTACTCCTTTGTGGTATCCTGGATATTACTGGAGACCTTGTGTATGCACTCAATGTAAACATCATCACGGATGGTATGTTTATAAATATTATTAATTTTAATACTTGAATTATAATTTTTTCTTATATTAAAACTTATTTCCAGGTATTTTGTTCCAAAAGCAGACATAACGTCTAATAGAGTAACTCGTACAGATAGAAGTTTCTACTTGCTCAAACTTGAGAATTTAATTGGTGAAAAATGTAAGTATTCATACAATATTTTATATCTTAATAGTAATGATATTTTAATAATAACAGAAAAGTTAATCTAAAAATGATTGTATTTTTCAGTTTCAGATTCACTAGTCGCCATCCCCAAAATTCTGTGAATTTTCATCATGACTTCAATTTTAACTCAAGAACAACAAAACTTTTTGAAAGATAGTGAATTAGAATTCAAAGATCGTTATACCGAGAGCGATGAAAGATTTATGAAGGTAAAATCATCAGTTATTCGGAAACCTCCCATTGTTGATCCTTGGCATAATACAGCACAGAGATCTAATAACTGGCCTCGCCGAGACAGACAGCGACATGGTCATGAGAGAAATAGATATAGAGATGGAAACCGAGATAGAGACAGACACTATCAAAATCCTGGTAACCAACACTATTATCACCAAAGTTACAGACCTTACTAGTAGCAATTTTGAATTGTATAACTTTGCTAATGATAAATTTTTTATAGAAAACCGAAAATATATATAATCGTATATATATGATTGAATTCTAACTGTCATACATTTTTTACTTGAATAACAATATAATTTTACTTCCTAAAATAATATAGATGAAAGATCAAGTAGCTCTTCTCGAAAAAATGGTAAACATAAAGTAAAGAAGCGTCACGGCGATATTCACTCTATTTTAAACAAAGACTACCCCGAAAAAAAGGATCGTGATAGAGCTAAGAAAAAATCTAAGAAAAAATCTAAGAAAAAAGAAAAGAGTAGATATCATGAAGATT
Source organism: Trichogramma pretiosum (assembly GCF_000599845.2). Taxonomy (NCBI): domain Eukaryota; kingdom Metazoa; phylum Arthropoda; class Insecta; order Hymenoptera; family Trichogrammatidae; genus Trichogramma; species Trichogramma pretiosum. Next base: position 826,169 of record NW_019640824.1, read on the forward strand.
CAAGAAGCGATAAATCCCCCAAAGGAAAAAAAAATTTAAATACTGAAAAAAATTATGATAAAAATGATGTGTGCAAAGAAGGATATAAAATTAGTGATACAGTTGAACATGATAAAAATATGGTATCTCATGCTAAACATATTTGGTTTGATGATTCGTTACAACCTTCATGCTCACGCAGTTCTTGTGATCCAAATCCATTCAGAATATCTCAGAACGAAGATGATCATCAAAGTCAAGATTTTCAAGGCAATTGCCTAAAAACACTTGGAAAAACTGAAGCAAATACCCGTAGTAAAAGTCCTTTGGACAATTCATTTAAAATTATTAAAAAAGAAAACAATTATCGACGTAGTGAAAGTCCATCCTACAATCCATTTAGAATAACAAATAGTGATAGAAATGATGAAAATGAGAGAAATCATTCGTACAAGTCATGTAGAATACCAAACAAAAGTAATCATACTCGTCGTGCTCAAAGTCCGTGTTACGACCGTACATCTTACAAACGGAAAAATGATTCTCCTAGTACATCGTACGATTCGTCAAGATTGTCTAAAAAACGAAAGATAGATTACTATGAAAGAAAGCCATTGTATATGCAAACGCAGAAAAATTATAATCGTGAAGAAAGTCCTTCTTATAATCCATTTAGAATATCTGAAAAATATGAGAAAGATCAAGCAGCGAATTTTTCAGAACAATTTTTTGAGAAAATACCATCGCACGATCAACCAGATCAATCTAATTTACCTTGTAAACTCAACGAGACAACTAAAAATCAAAGAACCTTAAACGATTTTGAAAAAACACATGATGTTCAACCAAATCAACCTAATTTACCTTGTATACTCAACGAGACAACTGAAAATCAAAGAACCTTAAACGACTTTGAAAAAACACATGATGATCAACCAGATCAATCTAATTTACCTTGTATACTCAACGAGGCAACTGAAAATCAAAGAACCTTAAACGATTTTGAAAAAACACATGATGAAAAAAACAGTGTTTTTGAGAATATAGTATATGCACAAAAAGAAATCGACAATTTTGAGAATAATAACAAGGTTCAACCAATGTTTATATCTGAAAATCCATTAAAGAATCAGCAGCAAGTTCTCATATTTGAAGAATCAGAAATAAGTCAGCAAAAAATTTTTGTTTCTGAGGAGTTGGCATTGGATCAACCACAAAATTATCCTGAAAAACCAGTAAATGATCACAAAGAGGGTACTCCTAAAAAGCACATTAAGAATCGACGACAAAAACGTATCATTGATGATCCTGTCAGACATGATCATTGTTATTCAAAACTTTCTTACATGTGACAAGGTTCTATATCAATAAACAATTAAATATTATAGAAAATGTTGTTTTATTATTTGTTAAAATATGTGTACCTTATATACTATCTAAGCAGTTTATTCATGATACAGGATAGTTTTATATACAAGCTTTCATGATTCTTTGTAAACGCTAAAGCTTCATTAATTAACATTGAGTTGTAAAAAATTGCATCATTTATTATTTTGTTGATTGATTTTATTTAAAAACTTCTAATCAAAACATTAAGCTATTAATAACGTTTCTTGAATCGCAATTTAATTTACACGCGTCGAAGTTTCGATTAATTTTGATACTGTATCTTGCAGAATATATATATTTTTTTTATTTATCTATATATAGCATATATATATATATATATTTATATTTATAGAATAAAACAGTCTTGCTTATTATATTTGCTTTACAAAAATGTACAATATTTACAAAAGAGATTAACTGTAAAACTAGGCAAACCCGTGATAAAACTAATGTAGATTTACTCTGCAACGCAACAGAGAATAAAATCATTTTTCGTTTACTTCAATTTTATTTGGCAAACGCACTCGCATTTTTCCTTCATCTTCGTTGGGCAAGGTTTAAGATTATACAATATTATTTCCAAGAAATAAAACTTAATGGGTAACGTTATAGACTTAATCATGTGCTCCGGTTCCGTATGATTCAGCATTTTAATACTTTATATAAGTATTTTTTAATAATAAGGAGTGTCTTGGTCAAAGACAACATTATCACAATAAAGTTTTAGAGCCGACCAGCAGCTAATATTCAACAACTTGTACCAATTTCACAACAATATCTTTTCAATAAGGCGGACAGTTGACTCGATTATTGTAATTGTTCTTGTTGAAATTTCTATAGCCTGGTGGAGGTTTGTTATTACCTCTCCAGCCTCCTCCTCCTCTCCAAGCACCTCTAGGACCACCTCTATACCAACCTGGACCGCCCCGTCCACGATTACCGTGCATCGGTCCCCTTGGACCTTGGAAACCACCTGGTGGTCCTGGAGGCCCTCCAGGCGGTGGACCATTGAACATACCAGGACCAGGTGGACCTTGAAAATTATTGTAATTCATTTCTTCAGGATTACCAGGCAACATATAGCTGCTTTCCGGATTATAAATAGGTCCATTAATAGCATTTGGCGGTGGAATTTGATTACTATCCGGATAATTCGTCATTGGCGGTATTGTGGGATCAGGCACAACGATTTTACCATCTCCGGTTCTCCATCCACCACCGCCAGCTCCACCGACTACAACAGCTGCATTCGGCATGACGTTAGCGGTGATGTCTGGAACTATTTGTGGAATGCTAGCGATTGGTGGTTGTGCATTCATCGGAGGAAGTCCCATTTGAGAAGCATGTTGAGGCGGAGGGTGGTATACGTTGAAGAATGAGGATTTAGATGCGGCTGCTGGCAACGGTAACACCGTTTTTGGCTCTGGCCATGGAACATTCGAATAGTCTTTGGTACAATCTTCATTACCAGTAAGATCACTAAGCGGGATAATCTTGGGATCAACATACATGTGATGTCGCTCTTCATCTGGTTCTGCTGGTGAATCGGGAATCCTGTAAAAAAGGAATAATAAGTAAAGTTGAAGGAGGATAGAGATGACGGTAAAAAAGATCACGAATGAATAGAAACTCACATGCTACGAGTAAAGTAGATGGCTTGAAGTATTCCTTTTTCACGAGCATATTGTATATCTTTTTCGCGGCTGTCTTTGCCCGGCTCGACAAGCGCCGGCGGCTGATCTATCGGTATGAGTGGCCTCCACGCTGTCTTCTCTTCCATTACGTCTTCGCTGCTCAATTTTCTGGCCATTTGGAAGGCTTCCCTCTCATTTTGCTTCTCCATTTGCTTCATATCAGTGAATGTTTTCGTGACGTTGACACGCTCGGTCTCATCGAGCTCGAAATATCTCACAGCTTCGAGTTCAGTCTTCCACTTGAGCGACTTTTTCGGTCCTTTACGTTTTTGAATAACGAGTACACTCTTAAGAGCACCGGGAACCGGTGGCTCTTTTTCAAGCGCTTCGCTGACGAGTGCAGCAGGATCGTCCGGTGAATCGCTCTTATTCTCGTCATCAAAGTTATTCTCCGGTGTGGGTGCTGTCGAAAAGATTTTTTGTTAGAAAATCGTCATGCCGTGAAAAATTAATTTAAGAAAATATTGAAAGATATACTCACTCCTGCTCTTGGCAACTTGCTCGTCGTCATCGTCGTTTTCATTTTTGTTTTCTTTTTTAACGGCATCTTTGTCATCGTCCTTGGCCTTGGACTTGTCATCCTCCTCGGTCTCTAAAGTGTCCTGGTAAAATCTAAAAGTCGGCTTGAGCGACAAGAGCGATTTGTCGTCAGCGTCGCGGCCCGTTGGCGACGATAACGGTGACGAGACCGGTGAGTTATTGTTATCCGATTCCAACTTTTTCGCATCCGGCCCGCCGTCTTTCGTGAGCGATGCTCGCCTCTTGCGCTTCCGCGGCTTATCGTTCTTCGTCGACGCGGTGAGCGCGTCCATAAACATGTCGCTTTCTTGTAAATGCATCACTGAAATGAGAAAAAAATTGGGTAAAAAATTTGCACCGCCATTCTGTTATGCTCATTGACTTCTAAATAGCATATATCATATAATACGTAGCGTGACGCAATGACTATCAAGGTGGGTTTTTGAAACAATTGGTGCTAAGCTCCTGAAAAATAAATGAGTAAACAAGAGTATAGATAATAATAATGCAACATGAAATGTCTTGTTCTTTTTTAAAATGTTTTCCGTTGTGGTGTTGACCAATAACGAGCGATCACATTTCGCTAATTTGCCAATTACACAGAGAAATTTGTGATTCATCGTTAATAATTTGATAACGCTTGCAGGAATGTCAGCAGTTCGGACTAAAAAAATTATATTTGCGCCTTTTCTTATTTATTAGAAGCAAGCGTTAGGTTCACAAAGCATTTACGTCGGGCTTCGTTGAATTTATAATATCAGATTATCGAGCATTTTCATGCGCGCAGAAAAACCAAGTCAGACGTTGACTAGCTTTCATCGGCAATAGAGTATCAATCGATTCGTTTTCACAATGGAAATATCATCAAGAAAATAACTCTTACCTATCAAATTAATTTGAATTTATTCACTAGAAAAATTAGTTAACTTAATTAATTAGAGACCTTCGATTGAATTTGTTGAATCGAAACACCGTGATCGATTCACGCTACGTCATTAGGCAACAAGAGCTCAATAATTAATAAATATCATTTCGCAGTAGTGACAATGAATTCGCGAAATCCGTTCTCGCTAATGTGCAGGTGCGGTAAGCACGAATGCAAAGCGGCGTCTAACTGGGACTCGCCGAGCCGTACGAAGTTACGAAATGAACGATCGAAGCAAATCGGATGAATATAAAAAAGGAAAGTTTTTCTCTTTAATGATCGTTACGGGTACATTGACATAGTACGGAACGCGTCGTATACGAAAGCGCGTGGACACGATGGATCGCGCGCGCACACGTGCTTCGCCTTCGCCCACCACCGCTCGCTCGCTCGCTCACGGCCGCGCCGCATGTATATGTCGTACATAGTAGAGTACGCGTAGCTGCCACGATATGTATCTATATAGATATATTGTGCACATCTACGGATCTCACTCGTGCTTAAAAACGTTTCTCTACGAGATCGTGCCGAAACTTTTCACCTCTCTGTGCTTGCCACTAATGACCGATAATCATATTGCCCAGCTCTTGAGCTCCACCCATCCGAGACAATATATCGTACTAACTTATTAATTCTTTACGGCATCTGTATGATTTTTTTCATCGATTTATAAATCGTTCATAATCCGGTACTCTATTACAAGAGGCAACTCTTACAACAGGACTTGATCGCGCTGAATTGATGAGCTTGCAATTTAATCACTTAAATGCTCTTGTGCCATGTCAATGCAAATGTAAAACACTTCGAACCAAAAAGGACAACCGCGCGAGTTGTTTAAAATTAAATATTTGGCATAATAGCGACTTGTTCAGAAAAAAAATTAAGATTATTTTGATGGTATAGGTCTGCAACAAACGTAATTTTATAACCAACCAAATGCTCTTTTTTTCTTAATAAAGAAGCTGCTTTGAGATCTGTGGGCCGGTCAGGCTTTGCGCCTTCCATTAGTCAGCCTTTTGAATTTCTTGAGCAGTTCTTCGACACTTCTGAGAGGACATCGTTTTCCATGATTATCCTCGTTATATTCATTAGATCCTTAACTTCTTTTTGATCCTTCTCCCGTTTCCTCCTTTTATTTGCATTCATTATTAATAATCATGTCAGTATATTTTCATCCAACAGTCATTCTTGAACTTCCCGTGATTTAATAATCAATTAAAGCACAAAACTTAATATTTTTCTCGATAAAAACTTTGCTTTACTGTAATTTACTGAACAAAACGAGTTTCTTCGAAAAATAAAACTAATGATGCGATTAATTTTCTTTTAAATAAAAATCCAACACCGTGTATTAAACTGCAAAAACGACCGTAATTAAAACTTCTATTCAACATTTACACTTCACATTTACACAAAGGATATGTGGGATGGTCGTGTCCACCAATTTCTATTCTCTCCGGTATATAACTCTATACAGGAAAGCTTGAACGAAGAAAAAATTCTAAATCAGGGCTCGAAATGTTGATTACGTCAATTTGGGATTTAAAGTGATGAAATTAGTGCAAAAATGTACACTTTTAAACCAAGTTTAAAATTGGTATTTTACAATACTTGCAAAAACATCATTACGAGCCGTTAAATTAATTTTATTTGAAATTTTACAAAAAACTAATTTTCCCGGCGAACTTTTATTTACCGAGAGGATGGAAATCTGGATGGGCCCGACTTAAGTATGAATACAACAATTCATTGCTTTTTTTTTTTTGGATTTCTCTTTTATGAGAGTTATACATGATATTGTATAATAGAAACCCAAGATTAATGTTTCCAGATTTCTGATGTTTTATTGAAATACTTTAAATATGGGTATATAATACATTACAAGGGATAAAAATTAATAGACAAGAATTATATTCTCTTAGACCTTACCTAGTATAAATTGTAACGAGTACGGCTTTCTCACTATTAATGTCTATTTTTTACGATTTTGCACACACATTCACTCTTAAACTTGTATCACCGTTTTTGACTAGTTATTAATGATTCAAAATTTCAAAATTATTCATGAGGTATTTAAAAGTTTCTTTTAAATATTGTTTTTATCGAAGTTTACCTGCTGAATCCACATAAAATTTATTAAAATTATTGCAGTCATGTGTAGAGCCTCTGAGAACTTCTTTGGGTTTTCTGGAGAGTAAAATTTACTTGAAGATGATAAACACGTACATCATTTTCCTCTTATCTTTTGAAGATGAAATGTTATACCATATAGTGTTTAACATATACAATTAATTATAAAATTAAAATGGAATGAATAAAATTTCAATGTTCCTGAAAAAATTAATTAGTAATTGTAAATTTAAAAAGCTTCATGACTAGAACTAATGTAACATGAGTGTGTTCATATGTGTATAGTTTGTTGACTAGAGAAATAGAACTTAGCACCAATTGTTTCAATGACTGCCCACCTGAAAACTCAATATTCAAGTGTTAGAACTATTAAATTTCTAACATATATCTTAACCAAAATCAGAGAGATATATTAAAACTTAGAATTGAGTAATCAAAATTTAGTTAAATTAAATATTAACATACAAATTCTACCTTCAATTTTCAATGTAAAATGTAATAATTGAACTGTTGAATTACTTTTGAATAAATCTATTATACAAGAATAATGAAAAAATTAAACATACCTTTAGGTTTAGCTGGAATAAGTTTGATGCCTCCTTTCTTTTCTTCAATAGTTGGAGACTCCAAAAGTAACTTTGATTTTCTACTTTCAATGGGTACATCTCTAATGGGAGAATACCTTTTAATCGGCATTCTTGGAATTACCACTTTTTTATCAGGCAACGTAGGTTTCTTTTTAGGCATTGGTTTGACTTCTTCTTCGAGACCAGTTGATCTAAACTTCGAATTGAAAGTTTTTACAGTCTTTGGACGAGATCCTTCTTTCCTAGTTTCAATTGATATTGAGATATTTTTCTTTTCCGGAATCTGATAAATTTTTTTAGTTTCAATTTTATCAGTCTGAGTTTTGCTGGATGAGGAATCTGCTGGTTTTTCATCGTCGCTTTTTTTCTTTGGAATTTTTCCTAATTTTGAACCCAAAGATGGGATTTGTAATTTCTCTAATGTGGCCTTATCTTTTTCAGCTTGGTCTTTTTTCAATTTTTCTTTTTCTTTATCTTTGTCTGATTTAGTTTTTAAGCTTGAACTTTTTGAACTACTAGAGTGATGTCTATCCTTTTCCTTGTCTCTGGAAGACTTGTCTCTAGAGCTACTACTACTTTTTGAGCTAGAGCTGGATTTATGTGAGCTAGATCGATGAGAGCTAGAGCTGTGTTTACTAGAGCTTGAGCTATATTTACTAGAACTTTTTGAAGAAGAGTGGTTACTACTTTTCTTTTCCAAGCTATTTGTACTTTTTTTATCTTCTTTTTTATCACCATTGACTTTAACCGTGGTTATTGTTTTAACATCGCTACTGTCATTTTCATCTATCATTGAATTATCATTTATTGGATTAGATTTACTTTCCACAACACTAGATTTATCATTTGAGACATCTTTACCAGAGCTTTTAGCATCTGAATCTGTCCTTTCAATGTTTTCACTTTGTTCAATATTAATTTCATGAACTTTATCTTTAAAAAGACTGTCTTTCATTAATTCACTTTGAACTTTATTTACACTAGCAGCATTTATATTAGCTACATCAGTCTGAACTTGTGTTAAAACTTGCTTACCATCTCGTATGGTAATTTTATACATAGATGGTGAATTTAGGGGTTTGTCGGAATGAGAAATTGGAGCAGAATCATCAGACTTTTGAGAAATGGGACTTTCACCAACATGATTGGTCATGTTACCCTCACTTACAGAACTAAGAGTTGCTACTTGGCTAATATTAACATTATTTGTCTGGGGTAGATTATTGGTAACTAAAGGCTGTGATGGGTTGAGAGTTTGTGTGCTAGAAACGCCACTAGGGGCCTCTCCTTTTACCATTTTTAGCCATTGTTCAACTATACGATTAGCCAAGTTTTTAACCTTCTGATCTTTTGCATCTTTAGAAAGACCTTTGATAAGCTTGGGAGTATTATTACTTTTTAATCGCTCAATGTCCACTGGACAAAGTAACAATAGTTCCAAAATTTCTTGGGTCAATGCCATATTTTTGTTCACAATACAATCAGTAAGCCACGAGTGAACAAGATTCCAACCTCCTCCTGCTCCCATAAATCTGAAACAATAAATAGAACAATGGCTTTTAGATATATTCAACTCAATGATAATTATAAATTATTGTTAAAAATCATTAATTAAATGTAGAACACATATCAGTAAGTACGGTCCATCAATGCAACCGCCCAATGGTTCAGAGTTCTTAATTCAATCTGGCACACTTTTGATTTTATACACGCATTCATTTTAATGAACCAATAATTGCGTGTCTCAGTATGCAAATTTTTATGACATTTAGTATAATTTAGTATAATATAAAGAAAAATTGAATGAATTCAAAATTAAATAACATAGACTTACTGGTTCAGGAGTTCTGGAGTAGTACTCTTGAGAATTTGAATGTAAATGCATTTTGAAACAAGTTTTTTGGAAAACTTGGTCATTAAATTGGCTAACCGAATAACCTCATCCTTGCTCTTAATACCTCCATTGGGACCAAGTAGGACACTAAGGCACCTAAGTAGAGATAATGGGTCTATTCGGGGCTGAAACAATAAAAAAGTTTGTTGGTTATAAAATTGTCGGAAATTCAAAAATTTTGTAGTGAGGATTTATCAATAATGGGCTACATTTAAGATAATAAAATTTAAACAATGTTTACCGATTTCTTCAATTCTTCCGTCATTTCAAATTAAAACCGTGCTACTATTACATTAAAAAAAAAAAAAAAAATATTCATAAAAAAGTTATCTTATATCGTAAAATATGGACACGTGTCCGCTGGAGCAAAGTGGAAGCATATTCAATGCCCGATGTGCGCAGCTACGCGTTGGTAGATGAAATGAAACATGTGGGTGAGGTTGGCCGAAAAAACCCGAGACACGTAGCTGAACGATGGCACGCATATTAAGAGGGAGAGTGGCCATAATAGCGCGAGAGACTCGTACAAAGGCGCGTAACAACGGGAAACGGAAACCGTGAGCATCGAGCCGAAGCTGGTCTGTGTAATATACGCTCACAAGAGGACTGGTTTTCGCGCCCTCTGGCGGCCTAGCCAGGCTCGTAACGTAGGCCAGGGCAATAAGTCGCGAGAGCGAATTCAAAATGTCTGCCTGCGCTTCTGTCAGTATATCTATAGATAAATATTGACGCGCAATAATGAACATATGCTTGGAGTGATACGAGAACTTAATGATAAAAAAAATTAACGTAAATGAACGACTTACCATGATAATGCTTATTAATATCCTCTCATGCGAAGCGCATTAAATAGACGTGTGCCGAGTTGGGTAACTTTTACTTATGGAACGTAATCTGCAACAATGTTTTTAGTGTGTCGAAGTTATAAGGTAACTTTAGTCATGAGGTGTGCTTGTCTCGAAGGCAGCCATTTTCTCTTTCTCGTAAAATCACGGCAACAACGAGTGCAAATTTTTGCGCTCTCTCTCTCTCTCGCTCTCTCTCGATATAGCTCTTGCGTGCGTTTGTTTTTTCTCTCCTTCAAGACGATAAACGAAAAAAAAATTCGACAACTGTTTCCGTGGCTGATCGATAAGAGCTTCAGTCCTACCGCTATAAAAATGCGTGCAAAATACAGAAGGTAGGATTGGTATTTCGTTGTAAGCATATGCCTCGCTACGCTTACATTGAGAAACTTTCGAACCTTCTTCGCAATTAAAATGAATAAATAAAGTTGAACAATATACTTTTACAATGACGAAAATCAAATGTATGAACTATCTCGTGAGTAAGCAATAATAAACATTCGAAGTGAACGCCGAAGAAAGCCAATTGAGACTTAATCCAAAATGGAGTATCGTATAGAGAAGACAAAATAACAAAGAGGGACGACGGGCGGGCGCTTCGTGTACTGCGTAGTAGTTCTTTGCGGGTATCTCTCCCATACACACATAAGTATCTCTCTCTTTCTATATATGTATATACGACTACATATATATGCGCTGCTAAGATGTGTAGGTGCGGATCAAATGCTCTGGAGGTATATATATATAATATATGTATATATATGCGAGTGCGTTTAGGCGAAAGCCTGAACACGATGCTGCGGCTGTTGAGGCTGGCTCTGTGCGAGAAGGCCGACTGACTCGAGCGATCGCAACGTCGGACTTTCGGAGCGCGACACACGCTTGCGCGCTAGTCAATTGCGCATCCAAGTTCCAACCTGTCTCCAATATTAGCGCGTTATACATACACATACACACACTCACACACAAACAACAAAGACACATATATGCATTGCACTTCTGGCCGCCGCCTTCTCCTCCTCCCGGCTCCCGATCCCGCCAGCTTCGTGTGACCCTTATGTATGCGCTCTACCACATATATGTATGCGAGCTCGACGATCTTCTGCTTTTCCTCGCTCTTTTTCACCAGCTGTAGCGCCGAGTCTAAGCAAGTCTTCCCCTCCCAAAATCGTTCGCCTGCTAAATCAATGCCTCTCACGTACCAAATCAATCTTCCTTTATGTGTATTTTAAATGCATCAACGCACGATTAAAATTCGAATGTAATCTTGGTAGACCGCACTTAAAACTCAATTAGATCCGATTCTATTGTGGCTCGGTACGATACGACTCGTATAAAGTCATAATAACGTTGCGCTTACACAAACTGGCGGAAAAATTTCTGGACGAAATTCATTTCCATGAGCTACCGAGAGACAGAAAGACGATAAGAGAGAACGAAAAATTATCGCACGTGTCAAGATGATAACTTAATGACTCGACATATAATCACAAACTTCATTCTAATCCTGGCTAACGCCCTCTTGCCAATGTTTTTCAAGTAAAAAAATAAGACTCGCGTTCTGCAAGAAGAGAGAATGAGGCTGAACGAGTTCGTTGCTAATGCATTTCATATGAAAATAAACAAAGATCGTCGCTGCAGGGTCGACGCATTTTCTTTATGTGTATAATGTATGTAAATATGACGACGTAAACCACTCACATTTTTGCTTAAAATGATAATTACATATGCTTGGCTTTACATATGATGCACAGGATAACAAGTTAACTTTTAAATTGCTCAATGCCGAGACTGAATTCGGCTGCACATCTCTCGAAATTGGAATAAGAAAATAAGGGTCAAAGAAAGAAATAGCTGGCAGCAGCAAAGGCGGAGGCCCTACGATGAACCGAGAGCCGTGTGTGTCTGTATGCGTTTATCGGCTTGTCATGGCTGCACCTGCAAAAATGCACAGTTTTATCTCGCTTCACAATACATGTGTCAAGCAGCAGCAGCAGCGAGTTTCGTTTACGAATATAAATCTTAAAAAAAATGAGTGATTCTTACCTGAGACTATCCTAGTGGAGATTTATTACGTAGGTAACTTTTGGAAGCAGTAGCAGATGAGTCGCTCGATTCGCTATATCTATAGCTATATACGTGCCAATATTCGTTTGATATTTTATTGCGAAAGCTTAAGTTCGCATTTCGATCAATTTATGCGTGCCTTTGTCAATGTATACGCCATGGGCCGTGTACGTATAAACATGTATAAATTAGGCGTTCGATGTATAGGTATAGGTAAAATTACATGAGCACATATATATTCACACTGCGAGAGAATGGAACGGAAGTACGCCGTAGCGCTGCAACGACCGAGTCGCGCTGTCGTGCGCTAGCTCATGGGAGAAGCGCGAATTCTGCTATGTTTGCGCTAATATTATACCCTCGAGAGGGAGAGCGAGAGAGACGAACACAACCGTCCTACTCCTGTCTCCTATACAGTCATCCCCCCCACTTCTTGCCAACTGCGATCTTTGCAGTTGTTATGGTTGCGAGGCTTGGGATCGCGCGCGCACACAGCGACTTTGCGCGCTTGCCAATGGGCTTGTTCGCGCGCTGTTCTGCAATTTCCAATTCTGCATTCTAATTGACGCGCGAGTCCGACGGCTCAACTTTATAAACATTTTAAGTTATTTCAATTCAATCGTTACGATTCTCGTGAGAAAAGTCTTCAGTCGTGTTAATTTGATAATTAACGACGAAATTGACGAACCTCGGGTTTTGATTAATGCAATGGTAGGAATGTACGCATTGTCATCAATTACAATTGAACCAGTTGTGAATTCCCGCCATTGCATACTTTCATAGTCAAACTAGAGTATGAATTTCGAAAAGCAAACACTCATTGACAAGTCGCTCATGAAAATTTTATCTAAGACGAAAAAGACTATATCCGTCTTTACACCACTGCATTATACTTGGTAGTCACTAGTCATTGTAGTTGGAGTTTGGACAAGAAAAACGTAAACAAGTAGTCGATTGACTAAGGAGTTTTTCCATTAGGTACACCAATCGTCTACTTATGCTTGCGCCATCGTACAGTTGTTATTGTAGCCAAGTATTGTCATATGAACGTGCGTCCCCCACTACGCTATGTTTATATTTTCTCGCCGGTGCAGAATAACCGGTCCAACTCCAATCTCAACCATATGAGCAGCGCTCGACGTTGACTCCAAGTTTTAACTTCTGCTACTGCGTCGCTCCGCTGCAGGTGTCAGTCACCTTTAACACCGAAAAATCATCAACACGGCAAATATAAACAGGCTCCCCGTAATCGGAAAATTAGGGTCAGAGCATGCGCCTTTTACCTCTGTTTGAGCCGAACCTGCTGAACTGCGGCGCTAATGTGATTCGAGTATCCGCGTGTTAATTTTTTAGATAGAGCCGGTTTTTGACATTTAATCGTCAATATCATAAAAGTTGCTTCCTTATATATCACCAACGTGCGCTATCATTTCTTTAGCCACTTTTTAAGTTTGATTATTTTAAATTACATTATGATAAAATATTTATAATTAGGCTTCTACCTATGCATTAAACATGTTGTGGTTCTGGAAGTTGTTTATTTTTTTTTTGCTCTGTGCTTTCAACGAAACTACTTCGCACACTCGTAAAATAATTGATGTCGATCCTACAAGGACGATTCTTTGGGGTCCTGGCCTAGAGCCTGATAAAATTGTTTTACGAGCTAGATACATATTTGTGCAACTCGTCGATCATCAAGGACTAAAGTATGATTGAACATTTTTTCGATATCAAAACTTGTTCATTTTTATTTTTCTAAATTATTGATACTTTTGCGACTTTCTCATTGCAGTGTAACCAATTCTCCTGGAAAAAATTTCGTTGCGGCAGTAATCAATGGCAATTCCTTAAGTAACGAGACCTGCAGAGTATGGTCTCAAATTTTTGATTGTAAAGATGGTAGTTTTATTATCAGATATCGATTACACGAAACTTGCAACGATTTGCAGATTAAAGTGCTCGTCAAGAATCATACTTTACCATTGATTCGACCTTTAATAAAAGGTTTTTATTGTAAAAACATGAATAAGTCTTTCAATTTACTAAATACAATGTTCATTCGTTATTTTAGGGCCAATTTATGAAGAAGAATGTTACTGTCCTCAGAAATCTATAAAAAAATGGTTGGAAGATAATCATTGTAATAGTAATCACTCACAAATTTTAAGAGATCTTCAACTTTTTCCAAGCGTTGATTTTGAAATTTACAGAAGTAAAATCATATCAAGATTTAACCAACCACACGGAGTTAGCCTTTGCCATTATGTGATAAAAAATAATAAGGTATGGTACAATAACAAACAGAAAAATAGATACAATTATTAAATTTTAATTTTCAAACTAGATTCACAGACAATGTTTCGGTGAACATGTTGGATTCAAAACATTTGTCGATGATATCCTTTTATCAATAACACGCAAATTATTTTTACCAGATGTTGAATTTTTCATGAATTTGGGAGACTGGCCTCTAGTACTTAAAAATACAGAGCTTCTTCCTATTTTTTCATGGTGTGGTTCTGTGGACTCCCACGATATTATTCTCCCTACCTATGATTTAGCAAAGTCATCTGTAGAAGCAATGTCAAGGTAAAATTGATGAGACAATAAACATTGAAATGTTTCTTTTGGTTTTATTAAAATAATTGAAAACATTGTCTTAGCGTAATATTGGACATGCTTTCAGTACAAGCTAGTAGTAAAACTGTATGGGAAAAGAAAATTGAAAAAGTTTTCTGGAGAGGTAGAGACTCAAATAGAGCAAGACTTACTTTGATTGATTTATCAAGAAAACATCCCAATCTTTTTAATGCAGCTTTAACAAACTTCTTTTTTTTCACAAAAGAAGCAGAAAAATATGGACCAACTCAAAAACATGTATCATTTTTTGATTTTTTTGAGGTAGCCAAAATTTCTACTCCACTAGAATGAATATTATAATTATGATAAAAACTATGAAAAACATTTATAATTTATTATTCTAGTACAAGTATCAACTAAATATTGATGGAACAGTAGCTGCTTACAGATTTCCATATTTACTTGCAGGAGATTCTCTAGTATTCAAACAAGATTCTAAATATTATGAGTTTTTCTACAAAGATCTTGAAGCTGAAAAACATTTTATTCCAGTGAAACGCGATTTATCAGATTTGGTGGAAAAAGTGAATTGGGCTATTAATAATGATGAAACAGCTTATAAAATCACAAAAAATGCCCAACAGTTTATAAGAGATAATTTAATGCCCCAACATATCCTCTGTTATCATGCAGTTTTAATTCAAGTAAATCAACATTTAATTTTTTTTTAATACATTGATTTTTTAATATTTCATGTGTATGAATTTTTTTAGAAGTGGAGTCATCGCATCACAAGTAAAATAAAAGTATTTCCAGAAATGGAAGAAGTAACACAAAAAGAACATGAATGTAATTGTTTAAATACAAGAGATGATGGTAGTGAAATAAAAGATGAGCTCTAGAATTGAATCAAAATCGTTTTATATTAATATGCTCTGAAAAATCAAAACTAAAATATCAAGTTATAAAAGTTAAAACATACTATTTTCATTTGAGGAAAAAAAGGTAGTCAAAGAGTGTTCAATAGATTTCGATGTAAATAAATCACAAATATTTATTTTTATACCTTACAAAATGCATGTTACATAATTTGTTCTATCTAAATATACAAAAAAAAAATAAAAATTTAAATCATTATGATAAGTGGGTACTCATGTAAAGTAAAAGATATTTTGAGATTGAATACCGTTAAAAATTAAAAAGTAATCATATCTTCATTTTCAATGCATATTTCGTCCATTTATTTTATTCGTAATAGTATTTTTTACCAAAAATAGTAAAGTTATTAAATAATGTTTTACTGCAATAAATTATTTATCGCATGATGAATCTAATAAAAATGCAATATCTCTTGAAGTCCTTTTCTTGGATAAAAAATTATCCTAATCAATACACAGAAAATACAACTATGAAATGTACAATTTACAGCAACGGCATTAAAAAAACCTATGATTTTACATGCTAATTATTATTATACTGATAGATTAAATATAATACATGATCTTATAAGAATATTTAAGTTATTTTAAAAATTATATTTTAATTAATGTACAGACTATATTCTTTCTATACTCTGACATTTCATTACAATATCGTATGAAGGAAAAAAATTCATTTCAATGTGAAAAATACAAATTTACAAGATTATAAAAAAAAAGGAAATATGAAAGTAATAGTCTTATACACGACTTAAGTCTACAGATTTATAATAAAAATTCCAAGTGCCTTGATTGGCAAATAATTAATTTTATTTTAAAGAACCAGTCTGAACTACTGAGGTGGTGGTTGATAGCTGTATCCACCATACTGATTAGGAGGTGGACCTTGAGGTCCTGGTGGTGGAGGCATGTGCCCAGTAGGCCTAGGTGGATATTGTCCATAAGCCTGGCTACCAGGTGGAGGTGCATAGTTTTGAGGAGGGTACTGAGGGTGACCATAATGCTGATTCGGTTGAGGAGGATAACCCGGCTGCCCCACTGGTCCTGGCGGAGCATAAGATTGATTCGCTGCTGGGAGAGGTTGAGGCGGAGGTGGACCATAATTATTCGGTTGTTGTGGCTGCGGAGGACCACCTGGTGGTCCCTGTGGTGGTCCACTTGGAGGCTGAAAACCTGTTGGCGCAGGACTTGATGATTGCTGTTGTTGAGTCTGTGGTGGCGTTTGTGATGGCGGTGTTTGTTGCGGTGACTGAGATGAATGAGGAGATTGCGATGGGTGAGGTGATTGATGAGGTGGAGGAGCTTGATGCTGCGGTTGATGCGGCGGATGTGGCGAGGGCTGCTGATGTGGGTGAGGCGATGGTTGCTGATGTGGGGGGTGAGGCGACTGTTGTTGATGTGGTGGATGAGGCGATGGCTGAGGGTGTGGAGGATGTGGCGATGGTTGTTGATGGGGAGGATGTGGTGATGGCTGTTGATGTGATTGATGAGGGGACGGTAATTGATGCGGTGGGTGCGGTGATGGTTGTTGATGAGGTGGATGTGTTGACGGGTGTGGTGGTTGCTGATGCGGTGGTTGCTGATGCGGTGGTGGATGCTGAGGCTGATGAGACGCATGAACTGGAGGTCCCCAGCCAGGTGGTGGAGTGGGTTGTTGATAACTACTTTGTTGTGATGTAGATGGTGGAGCATTACTTGGTGGAAGATTTGGAGTCGTTGCAGTAGAAGTACTAGTAGGTCCACTTTGAGCATACGTGTTTACACCACTTCCAGCTGAACTGAACGGAGGTGTCGATGCTGGTCCATACTGCGATGAACCACTTCCGGGTCCAGAGCTGTTTCCATAACCAGGTTGTGGTGGCCCTGATTGAGGGGGTTGAGGGACAGGTGGTTGTGGTGGTTGAGCACTTGAAACCACTGGTGGTGGATATTGTTGTTGAGGAGGAACACTATTTGGATATCCTTGAGAAGGTGGAGGGTAATTTCCAGCTTGAGGATTTGGATTGTAGGCATTCTGTGTAGGTGGTCCTTGTGGTGTTTGTTGATAGCCAGGTTGTTGGCTTGAATTTGGAAATGGTCCAGTTTGTTGTGATTGCTGCGGGTGTTGTTGTTGAGGAGGTGGTGGTGGTGGCTGTTGCTGTTGTTGTTGTTGTTGTTGTTGTTGTTGTTGTTGTTGTTGTGCTTGTTGTGCTTGTTGTGCTTGTTGCTGTTGTTGTTGTTGTTGTGCTTGTTGTTGTTGTTGTTGTTGTTGTTGTTGTTGTTGTTGTTGCTGTTGTTGCTGCTGTTGCTGTTGTTGCTGTTGTTGCTGTTGTTGCTGCTGTTGCTGCTGTTGCTGCTGTTGCTGCTGTTGTTGACCTGATGATGGAAAGTTAGGCTGCGGAGTATTAGGAGGATATGTTTGTTGATTTGTTGGTGGTGGTGGTCCATATCCACTTGGTGGTGTATTTGCATTCGGAGGGACATATCCACCAGGTTGTGGTCCATAATTATTAATTCCAGAAGGTGGACCATAATTAGAAGGGTTACCAGATGGATAATTTGGCTGTTGAGGCCCACCAGGAGGACCATATTGATTTGGTTGGCCAGGACCATAATTTGAGCTTTGAGGCCCAGGGTAATTTGCAGTTGGCCCTTGATTATTATATGGAGGGTGGTACCCTTGGGGAGGTGGTTGCTGAGGTGGATAGCCCTGCTGGTTTCCTCTGAATTGTGGTTGTGGTTGTGGACCAGGTCCTGTAGGAGGTCCTAAAATGATAAAATTTTAATATTTGCACTATAATATCAGCCTTAAAATCACCTTGATAAAGAATTACTCACTATTCATTGCTGGGCTTTGACCTGGCATTACAGGCCCTCTAGAATAACCACCCTGAGGAATAGGCTGGTTTTGGTTGTATCCAGGCATTGACATTGGTTGCTGTGTGTTAGGAGGTATGTCTCCAGCAGCACCAGTAGGTGTTGATACATTTGGTGGACCTTGGTTGGGTATAGCGTTATGTGCAGGCCCATTTGGGATTGATTGTGGAGGCTAAAAATTAAATATTGTTTTGATGAAACTTGTGATGATTCACAAATCTTAATAATACTTTGATAAAACAATCATCAACTCACAGGCAACATGTGCTGTAGACTCTGATTAGCATCAGCAATAGAAGATAAATAAACTAAGTTTTTATGCAAAATATTTTGATATCTAAAATAAAATCAAGTGAAATAAAATAGAAGTAATTATTATTATTAATCATAATAAAATAGGGTTTAAAAGCGGGCTCAACTTACTGTATGCATTCTTGGGACTTGCCTTTGCTTTGATATTCTTGTATTGTCTGTATAAGATGACTATTTTCATCAAGCATCTGCATGTAAACAAAAAAAATGTAACTTCACTAGCTGAGAATTTAGGTTATACAAAGCCGACAATTAGATAGAAATTTAATTTACGCACCTTTTGCAACTGTGCAGGCGTAGGGGTTGGTTTACCCCTCTGAGCGTAAGTCACAGACATTTTGACTCACACTATGACAAACTGTTTAAATCAACAACAAGTGTAACTTTCAAACGTTGTTATTGTAAAGTATATTCGTATACTAGTACGCAACAACTATACGTACAGTGCACACCATATATACACAAAACATGAATCCCAGAATTTTCAAACGCGTCGATAATGACGGTGAACGAGTCCGACCGAGCGCTGGCGGGCTACTTAATTTTTTATTTCAAGTCGGAAACTCGAGTCCTCGTCACTGATAGCTATCATACGAACTGTTGTTTGTGCTACGTACCTATCCAACGACGACTAAGAAACAGACAGATTACAATTTTGCATTCGTAAAAAGTTTAAAAGGAAAATATTACTATTATTGCTTTCGAAAGATGGACCTATCAAATTATTTATTCCCTCAGTTTTTATGTATGATGAAACACAATTATATTAATATAAAAAAATATTCATTTCAACCCAGCTCCTAAATGCATCTTTATTGACTTTTGACTTTGAACTTTCTGCAAAAATTTGTTGGGCATTAATACTAAAAATTCGCATTATAGATATAGGTGTAAAAAAGTACTAATGAACTCATTAATAATTCCAATGTTAATGCGAGATTATAAATTGTTCGTACATCCAGGGGAGAAGTTTATGGCATAGAATTGTCGAAAAGCATTTTTTTTAGTGGCAATTGTGAAACAAAATCTTCCGCACATGTTTCAAGCTCTCCTGCAAATAGCCGCACCTAACTGTGTACAACATCTTTAGTCATGCTCATATATATATATGCACCGTATAGGCACATATACTTTCCTGCTCTGACTCACTTGGCCACTTCTATTGCTGCTGGTGCTGCTACTGCTGTAACACGGGTCCTGCCATGTTGCGTAGTGGCTATAGTGCGAGTTTAGGAGTATACACAGAAGTGTGAGACTAACTTGTTGTTGTCTACCATTGAAGAATTGCACACCAAAGCAAATTAGACTTTGGAGTCTGCCCGTGAAAGTACGAGCAAAGCAGGGTGTAACGAGTCAACGTAATATCCACCTGGAGAGCACTGTTGTAGCAGCGGCGAAGAGAAAAAAAGTCGCGTGAAAAATAATCAAACGCTTTGGGATCAAACTTGTAAATTGTAAGTTCTTCGATCGCACAGCTGCTTCTTTTGTATATATAATATATAATAAATATACATAGTGATATGTGTACCATTGGCGTGTACGTACACATAATCCAGTATACACACACAAAAGATCAGCTGCAGTTTGATTAGTGCTTGGCTTAACGGTTCGGCCCAAGTACTACGTTTTAATTAATTGTGACTGCGTATGTCGAGTTGTCGTTCACTCCGATGCACTTGGACTTTCATGTTTTTTCTTATCTATGCGACGTAGGTAGGAACGGAGTTTACAGCAAGATTGTGACAGGCTTCAACGACGTTTGACTGCTAGCTGCTGCCACTTCTATCTGCAGACCGTACTCGAAAATTGCAGTGCTTATTTAACCCCATATTTCTTCATTTACAATCTACCGACTTCGTTTTTTTACACAAACGTGAGCAACATTATTGTGAGTTTTTACTTTCATTTTTATACGCCTACTTTCATTTCACTGCGTAGCAGTGTGCTTACATGCGTCTATACATATACCCTTATTTTTGTGTTTTTCTCGCTCCAGTCGCACAACATTGATATGATGATTAATCTTGCTTTGATACGTAATCTTCACGTAATTTTTTTTAATTGTCTTTGATTGTTTGTGACTATTAAAAAACTACAATTTGCGAAGAGAGCCCGCGAAATTTCGGTATATATCGATGATGACACTAGTGCTATGCCATGATTATTATTATAGAAAAAGCTCACTTCTTCTTACTGAAGTAGTTTATACTTATGAGAATTCTTACTCATGAGTTTATTGAATGGCTCATTCAATAAAACTCAATATTCAGTCCTGTATTGTTTGCATCTACATGTTTTTGATAGTTTTATTATTTTCAAGTAATATATAATACAAAGTTATTATTCTTATTATAGATTCAACATGTCAGCTGGACCTTACAATTATTCATACATTTTCAAATACATTATTATTGGTGATATGGGTGTTGGAAAATCATGTTTATTGCACCAATTTACTGAAAAAAAATGTAAGTTATCTCATCTTATAATTTAAAAGTTTTCCTCTTTATTATTATACTCTTGAATATTTTTGAACCAACAATTTAGTTATGGCTGATTGTCCACATACAATTGGAGTAGAATTTGGCACCAGAATCATAGAAGTAGCTGGTCAAAAAATCAAACTTCAAATATGGGATACAGCTGGTCAAGAACGATTTAGAGCAGTAACTAGGTAAGTCAAACATTTAGCTGGGCTACAAAGTTGCAATATTTTATAACTCACACAATGAATTTTCAACAGATCTTATTATCGAGGTGCTGCTGGAGCTTTAATGGTCTATGATATAACAAGACGCTCAACTTATAATCATCTTAGTAGTTGGTTGACTGATACAAGAAATCTTACAAACCCAAGCACAGTATGTTCATGAAATTAGAATTAAAGGAAAAAAATTATTAATAGTCTTAGTGTTGTTTTCTTTTTATTCTAGGTTATATTTTTAATTGGGAATAAAAGTGATCTAGATGCTCAGAGAGATGTAACTTATGAAGAAGCTAAACAATTTGCAGATGAAAATGGATTGATGTTTGTAGAGGCAAGTGCAAAAACGTAAGTAAAAGTTTGCATCATGTATAAAGGGTGCACTTAGTAGCTTTGCTGTCATACTATGTAGATGTAGCACAATGCACACTCTTTACTAAGAAAAGAAAAATATAGATATTTATTTTAACATCATGGATCATTCCAGGGGTGATAATGTAGAAGAAGCCTTTTTAGAAACAGCGAAAAAAATCTTCCAAAGTATACAAGATGGACGGTATGAAAAATCAACATTTAAATTTTAATTCAAACTAAAATATATTTTAAATTTTATTAATTACTATAACTTTTTATGATAGGTTGGATTTAAATGCAGCAGAATCAGGAGTACAACATAATCCAAGTCAGCCTGGTCGCACTAATTTACAAGGAGTACTAAATGCACAACCTGGAGGAAAAGATAATTGCTCTTGTTAAATTGAATTTTAATTGTATATAGACTCCTTGATACATGTATGATGAGAATGCATTATTATGCATGGTTAAATGAAAGCAAAATAGTCACATGCCCTGTTGGATGCGATGAGATAATTAAAGAAGACGATAAAAATTATTTAAATTTCAAAGCAGAAGATATGAGTAATATATTGTAAACATTTTTATCTAATTTTGTTTGATGAATGTCTAAAGATTTTGTTTACAATCTTTTAATTTTTCTGGAAACTATTAATTATCAGTAATATCTTAAAAGTAATTTTAAATAGGGTTTACTGAATTACAAAAAATTTTATAATAACTAAGAACTAAATTGCATTCCTCTACATGCTTAAATTATCTTAAATTTATGTTATTGTTTAATAGATGGGAACAAGAAAGCTAAAAAGTTGAGAATAGTTTCTACTCTATTAATGGCCACTGAAAGTTTTAAAATCATTTTTTGTAAGAAAATATATATTCTAATTGTCTCGTTTCTGCATGATCTGATATGATTATAATTAAGTGAATATACAATTTCCTGCATACGATTTGTATGGAGGATTTGATGGAATATTTGAACATCCAATAAATGTTACATTTTATTCAAATTTTTTTCCTGGCAATATCAAGAAATTATTTAAAAAATGTTAAATGATTTCTTTTAACAAATATTTTGTATTGTTATTTTATTATGATTTAAAGCATTATAAAATCTAATTTGTACATAATATAATATATTAAATAAGCGTCAAAAATAATGAAAACCAATTTATATATAATCACTTTATATAAATCAGAATAAGGCCTAAACAAGTATACTTTTGAAATTATTTAATTTTACTCTTATCAAATACGTTTCTTTTACAAAATTCCAGATCAATTTCTTATACAAAATATAGTATTCAGAGTCCATAATTTATTTTAGCTTAAGATTTTATTAAATGTTAATAACTTTAATTTTCACTGAAATATATCAATACCTGTTATAGTATTTAACCAAAAGAAAGAATGTGAAAAAATGTATTTTGTTGGTATTTATTTTTCAAGTTATGAATTTTATTTTTTATTTTACACTTTGGTAAGAAACGAAGAAATATTACTTCTCGTTGAATGTATTTTTAACTCGGGTTTAAAAAATCGCAAATATTGATTTAATAATTGATAGTTATAAGCAAAATACACTAATAAAACATGAAAAAGTATTAAAAATTTTCTGAATGCCTTATTCTCTCTTTGAACATTATGGTCTTAAACACCGTAGAATATTATGAATTATTTAAAATTCACAAAATTTTGGGGAAATTTATATCAGCAGTTGTTGAGAGATATCACGCCCTAACTTTTGCTCTCGCACGGTAACTTGTACTGTCGTCTGCTCGGAAATAAAAAACAACAACGACGTCCATCGGACCAACTGTCAAAACGCGCGCCGGACAGTCAGTGTGTCTTGACTCTTGGCTCGAATAAGTCACACATAAATCGTAATTGTCGTGAGTCGCAGCACACAATTTCACTGCGCACGTGTGTTCATGTATACATGCTAGTTTATCTATTTATCTACAGGTTCAAAATGGAATACGGTTTTTGTGATTTATGTATTAACGAAACAGAAAATTTAGAAAATCTTAGAAGGATTTTAAGAAAGCTCTATCAGAGTAAGTTTTTTCAAATTCATAGAAATTGATTATTTTGTCTATTTTTTTATATCCTTCAGGTGGTTACAAGACAATTGCTCTGAATCAAAACTTTGATGAGAACTTGCTCAACACTGTTGACAAAAAAAGGAAGAGCAATGGATTACCGGCTATACCTGAGCTTGAACCCATTGATATAACAGAAATAAAAGAAGAATTTAGTGGAAAATTAAATATCTTACACAGGCTGACATTTTATTTTTCAGATGCAATGAGAATGCACACATTGGTCAGTATTCTGTTTATTTACATTTTAAACTACGTATACATCATGTCATACAATAATATTATGTATCAAAATTTGTTTTAATTAGAATCAGCTGTCAGTCCTGAACAAATATGATTTATATGCTATTGTTCCAAAAACGCAAGCAGCTCTGCAAGTAATTTCAATAATTTTCTTATAAAAGAAGCTTAAATGATAGCTTGATGTAAATTATACTGTCATGTATTACAGATGACAATATCACAGGTCAATGCTGATATAATTTTAATAAACAATGACTGCTCAGGAATAAAATTGAACAGGAGTTTGTACAATCAAGCAATACAACGGAATATGTTCTTTGAAATACAGTATTTAGATGTAATTAGAACAAATACTCGAAAAGATACAATGTCTCAATCACACCAATTTCATGCTTATGGATTGAGTAAAGTAAGTGACTAACATTTGCTTCTCTATGAATTAAGGAATCATTTGAAAACAATTTAAATTTTTTCAGAATATTTTCATTTCAAGTGGGGCAAGTAACGTGTTACATACAAGAAGTACATATGATGTAGTAAATTTGTATCCTTTACATATTTTTTTTTATTTAAAAACTGTATTTATATTTGTTATATCTATCGGTTCAATAAGTTACTTTAATTATGATTCTTGACACAAAACATTATTAGAGCTAGAGTATTAGGAATGGATGAATATAAAGCCAAACTTTCAATACTTCATCAAAGTCACAATGTTATTTTAAAAGGAGGTAATGTAATAAAGTTTCTACAAAAATATGTATGTTGATGAATTTATAATTATTCAATTGTTTTAGAGCAACGCAAACGTTCCATGGCACCATTTATGATTGAATTTGTAAATATGGAGGAGGAAAATGTTGATAACAGAAAAAAATTTGATAATAAACAATTAAATATTATTAAAATGTCCTAAAAAATAAATTATTTTTGAAAAAAATTAATTAATTAATGTTAGATTTTATTTACTGAATTAAACAGTTTTTTTCAGTATATTATAATCATGTACAACGAAACATTACTTTAAACCTTGAAAACTTTTAACAGATATTGTGTTACAATCAAATCAAGCATTGATTTTGTAAAGGCAAAACTACACATTGTTTTTTTGACACATGTATGTTAGATACTTAATTCTTGAGAACATTTTTTACTTCGGCCAATTGAAGATATAGTGTTCATTAAGATGTAGTGTTCTTTTGAATAAGAAATTCAAACACAGGGAATTTCAATTGTAAAAATTAATTTTCGTTACATACTGTACTCATGAAGATCGTCTAAATTGACGTTCAAAGGCTTTTTTGAATATTTAACACAAATTTTTCAAGTTCAACTAATAAAGTTTATTAAGATCGTATATGAAAATAGAAAATGAGGATATCGTCGATATTTTGGCACAAAAGAAAAACTTAAAATGAATATGAAGAAAATTAATTAGCGGTTTAAAAAATATCGATTAATGTCCTTTTAAATATTTGAAAAAATACATATTTCGTATGAATGTGCTGAAAAGCAAATTGTAATAATTTTTTTGAGAAAACATCAGCGTAATCTTTACGATTTTCATTCAAATTTAGTCCTGTGTTGCCCTAAAACATATAGCACGCCAGAAGTTGTGGTTCCCACAGGCCACAACGATGAGTGTGATTCATGCATCGACATTTGACGCGGCTAATCAGTAACATCAGTAACATTGCGGCAAAACTGAGCTGTGATTCTGGGTCTTTGCGAACTGACGCCTGATACTCCATGATATCATTACGAAACACGCCGCTTGCTTCGCTGCAATCGCATTTGATGTGAATATTCAGTTTGCTATAGTTCATTGTTCAGCAAGTCCGAAGCAAATTTTGTAATAAAATTTGATGCAAATACGATAATCTTTAATGTAATTTTTGTCATATAAATATTTCTAAAATTTTTTTTGCTCTCGAAAATCTTTTTTTAGTTTTAATAGTGGTTCTATAAAAATTTGTTTTCAGAGTGATAAAACCGAACTCTGTATTGGCTCAGGTGCATGCTAAAGTATATAAATAAAATTTTTAAACCCTTATGAAACTGTTATAGTTTTTCATAAAAACTCACGATTTCATCCTAAAAAGGTACATTATACAGAATGCAAAGCGTAATAAACTCAGTGAAGGGCACAGCTCTCAGTGTTGCCGAATATTTAACTCCTGTTTTAAAGGTTCGATAATTTTATTAATTATTTATCATCTTAACCTAATAAGCTTGAACAAATTTAAAAAAACTCTAGGGCAGAATCAGCCCTTTTACTTATACGATATTTTATTGCATTCAGGAGAGCAAGTTTAGAGAAACAGGGGTATTGACACCAGAAGAATTTGTTGCTGCTGGGGAACACCTGGTTCATCATTGCCCAACATGGCAGTGGGCAGTAGGAGATGTAGACAGAACTAAACCATATTTACCAAAGGATAAACAATTTTTGCTTACTCGTAATGTCCCTTGTACTCGTAGATGTAAACAGGTACTTGACCTATTAAAATAGGTAATTGTTTCTTAAATAAATTTTATTATTATTATTATTAATTTTTTACAGATAGAATATTGCGATGATCTTGAACAAATTATAGAAACAGATGGTGATCCAGAAGGTGGTTGGGTTGACACACATCATTATGGAGTAAATGTTGGAGGAGTAGAAGAAAAAGTATCAGAAATGACACTTGGAGAAGCGCAACCAACTAATTCAAATGTTGTAAGTTCTTCAGCTGATGATGATGACGAAGATGAAGAAGCTGCTGATATGGAAGCTTTTGAAGTCAGTGGAATGCTTGATGAACGAGATAAGGTATTATTATAATATTTGAATTTTAAGCAATTTTTAATTTTATTTGAACCAAGATAATTTTTTTAACAGTATACAACAGAATCAGTGAAACCCAATAAAGATAAAAAAGAAGCCTTCTCTGAAGGTGAAATTATTAAAACTCGCACTTATGATTTACATATAACTTATGATAAATACTATCAAACGCCTAGGCTTTGGTTATTTGGATATGATGAGGTAAGTCTTTTTGTCAAGTTTTTTTTATAAATGGAATTATAAGTTGTATTCAATTCATACTCCTGATTTAGAATAGGAAACCATTGAATGTTGAAGAAATGTATGAAGATGTAAGTCAAGACCATGCAAAAAAAACAGTTACTATGGAAACTCATCCTCACATGCCTGGCCCTCCTATGGCATCAGTACATCCTTGCAGGTAATTCAACTACTGTCATCATAACTTTTACTTGTGAATTATAATATTTCAATCTTTTAGGCATGCTGAAGTTATGAAAAAAATAATTGAAACCGTGATGGAAGGTGGAAGAGAACTAGGTGTTCATATGTATCTTATAATATTTTTAAAGTTTGTTCAATCAGTGATTCCTACAATTGAATATGACTATACTCAAAATGTTACTTTGACTAGCTAGAGCAAAATCAAACTTGTATAATTTTTCCACAATAATTTTAGAACGATTTTCATTATATTATGCCCCATAGTCTTCTACAATTTATCAATTAAAAATTCTTATAAGAGATTTATATATTTAAGCTTGTGGTAGATGAACTACAGTGTACCTACTTTTAATCCAAAATAATGAATACCTGATATGGAAGAGTGAAATGCTGGTATGAATATATTATAGTTAATTACATGTATAAAACAATGGGGTTGCTTTGCAAATGTCTGGCTCATTATAAGACTTCTGTGTTTGTCTTTATTCCTAATATGATCTGAAAATTGAAAGTAAAATTTTTTTAATGAAGAGCATGGTCTCAACTGTCAAGCTATTTGAAAATAATAATTTGCACAATTAAAATTACAGTTATGTAATCATAGTCATTTTTCCATCTTTGAACAATTTTTATTTTTCATTTTTTTATTTGTACAAAACTCTTAAATATATAAGTTATGTAAACAATTCATTGATATAAAATGTTTATATATTTGGTTAGGATAATTAGTACATGTTATACATAATCATGACAACTGCATCAAAATTAATTATTATTATAGATATAATTTAACTATTGTACAAAATCAGAACAACATGCAGTGTATTTTCAATTATTTAGTTTTTATATTATATACAAATTTCTAAATTTCTCTAAAGTGAATCTTTGATGAATTTTTAATTACAATTTTTTTAATGAATTTGGTGAAATAAAATATATCTAAATGGAAATAACTTAATAAATATTCAAACATTTTTTTATTATTTAACGCTAATACTAATATTGCAAAATGATTTTTTATTGATCAGTAACTGAACGCCATGCCATTAATGCTTCAAAGTAAAAAATTAGAAAACTATGAGAGAGTAATTTGACCTAATTTAATGTTACAAATTTAATTTGTCAATCGATATCGACTTTTATGAAATTTACTTTATCTAATATCAAAATCTAGTCTTAACTCTTAAAGCATTGCATATTCTAAATTAATTTAATTTATATCATATTCAGGTACTCTGATGTTAATTGTAAGGGGTATGATGCATTTATAATCTGTACTTTTTGTCCATCTGGTATTTCAAAAACAATGGCTTGTTCATTACCATCCAGTTGTATCGGATTTCCAGCATCAATTTGATTTATCTGTGCGACTCCCATATTGACGGTGTTCTTATCCTAAAAATACACAAAATCACGGTGTTCAAAAAAATAATTGAAATTTTTTAATTTTTCAAGAAAAAGTAAGTCAAACCTCTAAGATTTGCTCCATATTTTCAGCATCTTGTTGTATATTTGATACTGAGGATGATGAAGTGTTATTTTTCAATGGTACAATAGTAGTAGAGATTTCATCAATTTCTAAAGAGTTTGACGGCTGGATTCGAATGATTTGGTTTCCATTCAATTGATCTACAACTTGTCCTTCAGAAAATAATTGCTTTGCCTGTTCAACGGATAGAGGAATGGTGTTTCCATCTTCATCTGTTACCTACAATTTTATAAATTAAATGAATCAATTTCTTGATGATATTAAAATTGGCTATGTGAATAAAAAGTTTTTTATAAAAATTACCTGAAGCAGTGAATTGGATTCCGCATCAAGCTCTGCATTCAATGATCCATTATTACTTGTCTGTAAGCCTGATTTGAAATTCACTGTGGTGCTAGTTTTGCCAGGAATGGATTGTTTAGGACTTTTATAAGCTACATAAATTATTTGAGAAATTTCATTTTCTGTTGTTATGTTTTCTTGAGACTCATTGACATTAACAAAATTAATATTTTCTTGACCATCTCTCAACCTTTGCCAAATATTTCCCTTAGATTTTTCCACTTCATTTGATTCACGAACTCTATGAATTTTCTTATGTTTGCTTAGATTTGAACAATCTGCAAATTCTTTTCCACATACATCACATTTGTACGGTTTTTCTCCTGCAAAGTCAATTAATTTTTTTTAGCAATTATTTAATAAATTAAATTAAAAAATTTTATTTGCAACTACAAAACATAAGTCCTTTTTATCTTAATGTATTATTTGTTTTGAAATGCTTAACAAACTAAAATAACAATTGATAACAGAGTCACATTTATTTCATAATTAATTATACCTGTGTGACGTCGCATATGTTTTTTTAACGCCCACTGTTCAGTAAATCTTCTATTGCATTCCGTACATTGAAAGGGGCGTTCTCCGGTATGCCTACGCAAATGGGTTTTCCAAGTATCTTTATGCAAAAATGTTTTTCCACAACTTTCACACACCCAAGGTCGTTCCCCAGTATGACGTTTTACATGTAATTTATATTGTGAAGATGTTGTAAATCTTCGCTTGCAAAATTCACAACAATACGGTTTTTCTCCAGTATGAATTCTCATATGCTCTTGCAAATTTCCATTTTGAGAAAAACTTTTAGGGCATTGATCGCATTTATATGGTTTTTCACCAGTGTGAACTCTGAAAGTATAAAAAATTTGTTAAAGTTAAAATAAGAAGTCTTATATTTATATAAATTTGAATGAAGAGTACCTTAAATGTAAAGTAAGACTAGTTTTATGAGCAAATTTTTGTTCACAACAATGGCAAGCAAATCTTTTTTCTCCTGTATGAGTTGATTGATGGTTCAATAAATTTGCTTTGGTTTTGAAAGAAGCAGTACATATTTCACATGGATATGGTCTGTCTTCTGAATGTACTAGCTGATGTCTTTGTAAGAGTTGTTTGTGTTTGAAACTTTTTTCACATTTTTGACACGAGTAACGTTTATGATTATGATGTTCTATTACCTTGTGATGTAAAAGTGCATTTGAATCGTCTAAAATTTGATCACAATCGGAACAAGCACAACCATCATTTGTTAATTTTATCTAAAATATGAAATTTTGATAGATTTTAAAAATTATTCAAATACATGAATATAAATTAATCTAAAAATTACCTGATGATTGAGTTCTTTATGCCCATTCAAACTAGATTGATAAGAAAATGCTTTGTTGCATATTTCACAAACAAATGGTTTTTTACCTAAGTGTACAATTTTTATGTGGTTTTTTAAATTGAAACTTGTTTGAAAATGCTTTTTACACTTTTTACATCGATATGAAACATTTTCATCATCTAAGGCACTCAGCTTTTTGTGTTTTTCTTTTACTTCATCAAGCCTTTCATCAGAAAATTCACAATCAATATCTTTTAATAAATGATCATTATGTGGTAAAATATATGTAATATTTTCTTCATCTTGAGAAACAGTTACTACAGAAGAGCTGTTATCTTTATCTGAATTCATGAAATCGATATTTTTTTGAGAACTTTTTTCTTTTTCATGATTTAAATTTATTTCAGAACATTCTTCATTCCCATGGGAACACAATTGTTGATGATGCATTAAATCTTCCAAAGTATTAAAAATTAGTGGGCAAAAGCGACATTTTTTATTAAAAACTGAAGCATGTGTACTTTCATGTTTGATATACTCGTTGGGTCCTGTGAAAATTTTATTACAGGGCAAACATAAAAATGAATTTTCATTCTTTAATTCCAATTTTTGAGTTGTATCTGATGTTTGGTTTTTTCTTAGTAATAAGATATCTTGTTGTTTAATAGATTTAATATAATTTTTAGATTTATATTCAATCTGAATATTCTTATGTGAAACTGTTTCATTTTGAAAAATATTATCTAATTCTTTTCCTCGTAAGCTTTCCACAAATCTGAGCAAAATATACAAAGGTATAAATTAATTAATGAAAAAATAAAAGCTAATAAAGTATGTTTGAACCTTTTGGGAGTTTTTCTATGCCTTTTGACTCTTTTATCTTCATTGATATTTGCATTAAATTCATCTCCTTTTTCAACAGTTTCTTGGTATTGCGGCTTCCTCAACTTTAGAAAATAAAAAAATATTAATTTAAGATATAACAATGTAACAGTTTAAAAATACCTTTTCCTCTTCATTATTCAAAATTTTTGATTTCTTGCCCTTTCTTTTTGTTTCTTTATATTTGCTTTTAGTTAAAGATTCATTCAAATTGTTTTCTTCTAGTTCAATTACAGAATTATTTTGTTCCATTTCCGCAATTTCAATATAATATTTAACATTGTGATCATTAACATATTTATGATCTATCTGAATTTGTTTTTCCCACATAGCTTGCAATTTCTCTTGACCTCTTATGAGTAATTCAAAAAATTGAGCCGTTGATTCCAATTGAATATTGCAGCCTGGACAAATTGTTCGAGGAAATTTTTTATCATCGTGGACCTAATGGAACAATGAAATTTGTAATTATTTCTGTTCAAACAATTGTCAATTTCCAAAAAATATAATTTATTGTTAATATCGTTTTATAAAATTGTTCATTAAGCCTTCTTTTTTTCTATTAAAATTTTCATGAAAGTTTTTTTGAAAAATGAAATGTCAACAAATATATTGTAAATAATTATTTATATTATCTATCTCTATAATAAATTTCCCGCTTTTGAGAAAACTGCATTTTTATTAAGACGTTTTGATTAGAGCAGTGGCGTTATCTAAGAGCCTGCAATTTGCACGCATAAGCGGTCTTATAGAAGTATCGCACCAGTCAAATGCGAGACGTAGTTGTCAATTTCAAAATAATAGACTTACTTTAACGGGTAAATAACGATTGACCATAGCGCTCAAATCGTTCACTTCAGAGTCATTACGAAATAATAATTCTCCATTTTCATTATCCTCTGCACATAATCGACAAATTGACGAATTATACAAGCAGGGCTCCATCATGACTGCAGTAGTTACTAATTTCTATTCAAATAAATGAATAATTGAACAAAAGCAAAATCATTCGAGTATTTACTTTTGCTTTACTGCTTCCGATGACATCTCTGCATTTCAATTTTTCCCAGAGAGTAATTTGTTATAAACATTTTTTCTTAATTTATTATCTTAGACAAATCACTCAGTCATTGTTGATAATGACATTATTTTCACATTCACACATTTGCGAATAACAAGCTTTACAGAATGGGGTTAGAGTACGCAAACCAAAACACAGCCATGGACGTATCGACAAATATAGAAAGGTTGTGAATGAATGATTGCGACATCAGAGGGGATTTTATCATAACAAACATGCAAAATTTTCATAAAAATCGTCTATTATCGTAAAAATAACTTTTTCCAATAGAGTTTTAATGGCAAAAGATTGTCCCGTCGTTGTAATTGAGGATCAAATATATTGAAGTCAATTCTACGCAATTTTTCCAAGTAATTCTCTATGATCAGAGATGGTAGAAAAATTATTTTAGATTCCTTCTTTATTTTATTTCTCATTGATAAGGCCTGTAAAGATAGCATTATTTAAATTATGTCTAATAAATATATAAATATGAAAAATTATGAAACAACCTTATTTAAATGTTGTTTAGCTCTTGATGATACTTCAAAAATTACATCGTTTAATTCTTTACTGCCTCTACCTTGAAATACTGATTCTGATGAAATGTTATACTTCATAAGTATATCTTGCGGCAATAAAATAATTCGTTTCTGAGCACTATAAGGTACAGATCGAATTAAATTTAATATGCCATGAGCTTTACCAAAATGACTAGCAAAATGATCTGTGTCTACATCTTGAATTCCCTGAGCTTCCAACATCAAATAATAAATAGAAGACACAGTTTGTTCAGCATACTTTTCAACTGAATCTAAATCTGCAAACAAGGATCCATTTAATCGATTGTAACGAGCTTCGATCAAGCGCTTGAAATAGTGTTTGGATAATTTATGCTTTTTCAGGACCTTGAAAGAAATGTCACTTGATTAACATTTTTTGAACACCAACTATTATTATGTATATCAATAATTACCCGATGCAATTCTAAACATGCAGGATTTTTTGGAGGTTTTCCATCAAATGTTTGTTGTAGTGATTCCTCCCAAAATTTTAATCGCATTAAACCTATGTTATCATCACTGACTTGATCTTCTACTAGAGCAATTTCAGTATTGAATGCTTTGATAGCAACTGCTGGTGATCTCAAGTTATTGGGTAAGAGTAAAGTGCACAAAAATCCTTCGTAATCATGTTTTCTGAAAATTTGAGATTAAATACATTTTTTAAAAATCATTTATCTGACTTATAAAAAACTTGAACTTGGTAAAACAAATTCAAATACTTACATCCCTTGAAAAAATTTCCTGTAGGATCCGCGGAATTCCTCCTGCAGGAAATTTTTTCAAGAGATAGAACTAGCTGCCAGCTGTAAAATTACAATAATAATTACCTTATAAGATGTAAACAATATTCAGCAGGAGTTTGTCTAGTAATTGTATTTATTCTTCTTAATTGAATTTGTTTGAAGTTTAATGATTTATAAAAAAATATTCTACATGGGTTCATAACAAATAATACTTGCGATCAATTGATGATAAAAATATTAATAGAACGAAAATTGTAAGCAATTAATATTGATAATTCATCGAACGAGAAATTAATGTTTTACACAGTCCGCGATTCCGCAGTCGGCCTCGAATCTCGACTCTTACGTTGACTAATTTTGAGGCTGTCTGCTGGATCAAATGTCACGCGCAGAATCACAATACAATATGCAAATTAGTTGCAACATTAAAAATAACTTGTTTTAGAAAACTCATCTAAAATATTATTTATTTTCAAATTATTCATAGCAGCTCAATTCAGCATTATATTATTGATAAATAACTCAGCTGCGTCGATTGTTGCAAAAATAAAAAACAGTGAAGCAACTTTGTTCTATTTGATCGTGTAAATTAACGCATTGAGATTTACAGTACGCTTATATATTGTGATTGAGTGCAAGTCATAGAAATGCTTCGATAATTATTTGAATGAATAATTGGTAAAAAAAAATCGAAGAGAATATTTTTCATTTCTATTCTATTAATATTTGTCCAACCGACTCTGATCTCAACTTTAAGTCTCACTGTGTGTTTGAATAACTAACTCGTTAGTTAACAATACATTTTCTTGTTCCAAATCATCATTTTGATACATAGCCATAAGGTATTCGTTTTGCCAACATTAAAAAGCGCTATCTTACGTAGTTTGCACAATTGAAAATCTAAAAATGCTAATATTATCAATTGTGCTTGCAGTCTATGTTTCGTTTGTATGATCCAAGACCGAGATAGAATCATCCCGACTAGCGCCTGAACTGAAGTCTGAGAACTGATCTCGTAACATTATTCGTGCATATATATTTACGTATATAATGTTGGATGGCCTAAGCTGGCTGTGATAAGTGCATCAAAGAGTGAAAGAGAGAGAGAGAGAAAGAATCGCGAGCCGCTTCGAGTTTACTTAATGCGCTAAACTGTATAAAGGAAGAAGCGGTAGCGACGCTTTACTCGTTTTTTTCTCTACTTGCGAGTTGTGCCGAACAATCACAACTCTACTTTAGTTTTTCATCCATATAACAGATTAAAAGTTCAGAAATCGCAATTGCTTCAACGTGTTGATCAAGCAGTCGAATCAGATTCGTTTAATTACAACGTATACAGCAGTAAGTAGCATCATATAGACATAATCTTATGTTACGCATACCTAGCCGAGTGTTTATTTCAAGATTTTTCCGTGCTTGAGTTTAGTAGAGGGTGGGGAGACATTCAATTGTAGGCTGCATTATTTTTACTTGGGTTAGGAATACACCTATTTAATCTATGGGACCACGCTAAGCAACCCAGTAAAGTAAACCTTACAGTTTACACACATCTCTTGGACATATTCTAATGCGCACCGGGTAGTCATACGTAAATTAAATGCGCTCAACTAACCTTGATTTCGAAGTGTATCTGTCTTCATAGACTATTGCTGTTTTACTTTCTGTAATAATATAATATATTAGAATCTAAACATACTTTGATCGGCTAGTGTTCTTCCTGGAGAGGTTACATACAAGTCTAAGAACTGATAAAAAACAAGTGAGTTGGGAATTGCAGAAAGTGTATTAATTGTCTCTATATAAATAGAAATCTGATATATTTTGTTTATGATAAAACTTAGAGAAGAATCTGTTAATTTTTTTTAAAAACTTAAATCAACAGCCTTTATTGGTGTATTTAATTTTATTAAGCTTCATCAGTCCTATTTCAAAAAAAATTTTATTGTTCTAGTAATGAGGCGCAAAAGTGAGCGTAACAAGGCAAAGGCAGCTGTTGAAAAAGTTGTTGAAACAGTCACTCCAAGGCGAACTACTAGAAGAAGAGCAAGAGTATCACCATCTCCAGACAAAGAAGTAGTTAAAGAAAGTGCACCAGTGGTGGATGATAATAACGATATTACTAATATCGAGCAAAGCAATGATGTGGAAGGTACACAAAGTAATGTTACTTCCAGTGAACTAATTAAATCTGTTCTTGGAGCAAAAGAAGAGGATGGAAATGGGTCAGTATGGAAAGTAGCAAGAGCGGATGCATCACCTGGAGAAATCCAGAAACTGAAGTTATGTAGACAGCGTAATACATCAGAAACATCTGAAAGTTCAACGCCAAGTAAAAAAAAATCAAACAAGTGGCAGGATAGTGGAGAAAGCATTGCAGAAGAGGTTGAATCAGCAGATGAGCGTGTAGCAGCTTTGGAAAAGGTTGCTATTAGCCAAAAAGCTGATGATTCCTCTTCTGTAAATCAAGGTCAGGAACCCAAGGAAGAGGTAAGTGATTACAAGGAGAACCTGCCTGAAACCACTTCAGTCAACTTGTCTGATGATCAAACAAACATAGATCAACAAGCTGATTCCAAGGAGAACTTGCCTGAAACTACTACTATATCTTCTCTTAACTCTGAACAACCATCAAACAGTGAGGAATACCAAACTTTGACTAATACTCAAGAGGATCCATCACCAGATAGCAGGGATATTGTAGCTGATTGCGTTGAAAATGAAGCTGTACTTAATCAAGGAGAAGAAGAACAACAAGAAGATTCTAATTTACCTTCTGAATTAGAAAATAAAACTTGTGAATCTCAGCAGCCAACTGATATTAACCTTAATGAAAATAGTTATAAAGTTGTTGCTGAACAAGCTAATGAAGATTCAATACAGGAAACTGTCAGTCCTGATGATGATATTAATCAAGAAAATAATGAAGTTTCACAAGTGAATAAAAAGTATGACACTGAAATCATTCAACAGAATGAAAAAGTTGAAGAAGAATCTCCAAATGCAGAAGAGCCATTAATTTATGATGAAAATACTACTGAAGATATTTCATTAAAAAATGACAATAATTCAGAAAATGAAGTTTTCAATTCTGAAAATAATGCAGAATCCATTTGTATTGACACTGAAAATTGCTTAATAGAAGAGAGCAAAGAAGATGAGGAAGAAGAAGGTGAAATAAAAGATGAAGTAGAAAATGAGCAAAGTCCTCATAATCATAAAAAATGGTCAACTAATAAAAATTCATCGAGAACAGAGAGAAATGCAATTAGTTATGAAACTCATCTGGAAATTTCTGAAAGTACTATGGATAAAGAAGATATTTTAGAAATTACAGATAAATCAGATGATTTAAGTGCATCATTAATTGCATCAAAACCAGCAAAAGTCAGTTTGAAAAGATCGTTGTAAGTAATAATATTTTATTTAAAATCATTATTCAATTTTTCAATAGCATGTTTGCAAGTTTCTTATTACTAAATTAATTATTTGTACAGCAATTCTAGGATACCTCAAGATTCAGAAAATAATACAGAAGATAATTCTGTTAAACAAGTTTCAGAAACAAATCAAAATAAAGTTAGTAAACTATTACAAGTTTTATTAGTTTTTATGTAATTTTATCAAGAGAAAATAATTTATTTATCAATTTCTTTAAGGAAAATCATGCGGATAATGATCAGCCTGATCAAAAATCAACCACAAAAAGACGTCGGTGGGGAACTACTACAATAGCAGCAGGTGTTGGACCAGCTTTTTCTATATCCACTGATTCTTTGAAGGTATTTACAACATCTTTATTCTTAGGTAAAAGTATACAATAATTAAAACTTCATTTGCATTATTTAGGCTTTAGTACCTGGGGCAAAACCTGTATCGCTTAATGAGGTACGCCTAACTAAAGACGATGAAGAAAGAGTTACAAATAAAAGAAAAAAAGAAATAAGTGACAATGAAGAAGAGACAGATTTAACTACAAATTCTGAAATAACCAAAAAGGATCAAAAAACTGACAATCAGACAGGTAAAATATATTATTAATGATTATTAATTTCCATTGCTAACTCATGAATCATGAATTGATAGATTGTAATATCATTGTAAAAAATATTTTTCAATTACAAATTACTCAAATCTGAACCTTAAATTAAATCGATACTATTTTGCTTATTAATACTCTTACATCTCTTACAGCGTCAAGACGAAAAATCAGTATTATTAAAGAGACGCCTAGACCTGCTTCACCTAGTACTGCTGAAGCTCAAGCCACAAATATTTTATTGATTAAAAATTTGGTACGGCCATTTACATTAAACCAGATCAAGGAACTCCTCTCGCGAACAGGAACTATTGTAGAAAACGGTTTCTGGATGGATAGAATAAAATCCAAGTGTTATGTAGAGGTATTTATTATTTTTATTACTTAATTCAAATCATTATACGCAATTTAAATTATTCTAAAAGCAAAATTATTATTATAGTATAAAAATGAAGACCAAGCTTTTGAGACTCGACAAGCATTACATGGTATTTCTTGGCCACTCTCAAATCCAAAGAAATTGATCGTTGAGTATGCCAATAAAGAAGATATGGAAAAAGCATGGGCGTCAACGGTAGATCAGCCTTTAGTCAGAAAAACAGAGCAATCTATTGCAAATGAGACTTGGAAGCAAGATACATGGGACAGAGAAGAACGAAACCAAACCGTAAATAAAGTAAGATTTATCAATTTATTTATAAAATGCACTAACAAATAAGTAAAATAAACCTTCTATTACAAATTTATTTTATAGATAACAGTCATTCGGGAATGGGATCTTGGGAAAGAAGATGGGCTACTTGAAAAGAAGGAAAAGGAGCGAGAGCGAAAAGAAATAGAAAAGAAAAAACGTCAGCGCAGTGCATCTCCAACACATGAAGTTCATCTTCCTGCACCTGCGAGAAAATTTAAGAAGAAAGAAGAGGAGCCTCCCACAGCAAAACTATTAGATGATCTTTTTAGGAAAACTAAAACCACTCCTTGTATATATTGGTTACCTTTAACAAATGAACAGGTAAAATTGATACAATTATAAATAATTTACTCTAATACCGCAATAAAATAAGGCGATATTAATACATGTATTGTATGATTTTATTAGATTATGGTCAAAGAAGAATTAAGACGACAACACATGGCAGAACATGCACGCCGAGTAGAAGAGATACGACGAGTAGAGAGAGGTCGAGATTCACGACGCCGTAGCCGCCCGAGAAAATAATTTTTCACGTTCTTATAATTTCTGAAATGATGCAAACTATTATCCTTATCCTTTCTCAACTTGACCATTCTAGCCCCTCGGCACGACTACGTGATTGATAAAGTTAACTCACAGTTTCCTATTTTTTGTTCGTGTTTCACGAATATGTAAATATTTATATTAATATTATTATTACTATTAATATTCTAAATTGAATTTTTTTATATTTTCGCGTGTCCGATCAAGTACACAAATTCTGCTTTGTACACAATGAAATAAGCCTCGGCAATCAGTAATTAAATAATTTTTCAATTTATTATTCCATTCGTAACACTGTCATGGTTTTTTTATTTTTTGAATAAAAGAATTTAAAAAGTCGTAGCAGTTTGCCCTTATCAAGTCCTTGTCACCTTTCCATATTTTTCCGAAATTTTTCTTTTTAGCCGTGCTTTTTACAGGTCAGCAACGATAATCAGGATGTAACGCTTCATCATAGTTATATTATGCTAAGGATTTACACTGACAAGAAAAATTCACCATGAATTCTTAGATATTTTAAATGCAACTTGCAAGTATCTTATGATTCTGATTAGAATCGATGATATATTAATTAAAAATTCCAAGTATATCTATGGAACAACACAATCAAACGAGTTTTATCTTAAGAGCAGTAGAAAAACTTATTTTGCACTTCAGTTTTTCAAAAGCAAAGTTAAAAACACCAAATTATAGACTAATGTCATTTCAAGATTACAACAATTAGTTAATTCTATAACATTATTGTGGCAAAATTGTTCATCGTATCTAACGTAATGTAAATACATGCATCATTTTTTAGTGGTATTTGAAATGTAAAGTAACTGTTTTACATTGAAACATTTGAAAACATTTTTTGTTGATTCATAAACTTACATTAGAGCTAAATACATCATATGTAGATCTTAGGAATTATTATTAATAAAAGAAGCATTTAAATGAAATTTATTATTTTTATTTAAACTCCTTATTCATATAAGAAAGACAAACAAATAATATGACTGCAAACAATTTATTATAACTATAATTCCAAAATTTACAGTTTTAGTCACGTGTTAAGTAGAAAGGGCATGACTTTTTAAATGACTTGACAATGAAACTATGTTATGGTTCAAGCCTTGTCTTAATAATTTACAAAATACTAGTGTGCATCAGAGGCTTTCTATTTAATTATAAAATAATCACAAATATCACTTCAGATTTAACAAACACTTGCTCCAATGATTTTATCCTTTATTTTGTCTATAAATTAAGAAAGCAAATAAAAAAAGTATTGTATAGAATTTCATTCTTTACCAAAAGTGAAAATATCCTTTCTTAATTTTTAAAATAACTTATCATTATTGTACTGACTTGTATTCTAAAAACAATTATTTTTAGAAGTAAAATAAAAAGCAAAATAATTGGTTATTTTTGTATTAGAAAGTTTAGAAATATTGTAGATAATTTGAATTTAATTTTTGCATCTTATTATCTAAGTTATACAACGATTATTATGATATTTATAAAAGTCACTCTTAACGAGCCAATGTACATAACTAATATTACTTGTATACTACTTCAATTGTCTTTGTAATACAAATTTTTTATTCTTAAGTCTCACTTATGCACCAAGGAAAGATCTTCTGCTTGTAACGTAAATATTATACATGGATTTTAAAATACTTTTGGAGAAGGAAAAAAGTCGTTAAACTTTGTGTATTCGTACAAAAATGCTAAGAATACATAATTGTCAAAATCCATTAATCCGGTTTCCTTGGTTTTAGAAATATACATGGTATCAATCATGTGAATAATTCATATAATAACAAACACTTGTTTAGCTAAATAATTATAGTCTATAGCTCTGACGATGTTATGAATAAAGCATTATGCAAACTGTAGTATAAAAATTATTACAATTTGGTCTTAAAAAATTTATTAATTTTCACAAATTGTTCATATCAAAAGTTTTCAGTCAACTTTGACTACGCTGTAAATTTTTCTCACAAACCAAAAACATGCAAAGAAACCAATGGATCCTGAAAAATGTATAAATTGAAGATTTAACTTATAATACCATTTTAAGAAAGTAGGATTCTTAAATAATGTGAAAAGCAAGTTACCTGTCAACAAGAAGAATAAATAAACCATAATCATAGTGTATCCAAAGTACAGGAAGGTAGAAGTGGCGTCTTCAATATTCAATTTAGTGGCAAAATAGTGTATGCAATAAACTAGCAAATAAAATGCTGTAAATCCTGACGTCAAAAAACTGCGCCACCACCAATGATAATCCTAAAAGTGATATTTATTAAGATGGATTTTCTAACTAGACGTATAACAAGAGTTTATGGCTACTGTCAATTAACTTACTTCTGCACACAGATGGAAGTAACACAGAAGTATCGTCGTTTCTGAACATGTAAGAACAAGAATAAGAAAAACCAAAAACAAGAATCCAAACATGTAGTATGTCTGGCTGGACCTAAAAAGATACATATAAACAATTTAAAAAATCTAATTATTTGATGTTTTATAAGTATCAATTGAATTTTGCAATTACCAGAGTGAATTTAGTATGAAAAACAATTGAATAAATATACATCCAAATGGCAAAACGCCACCCATAATAACTCCAGGAACAGCTTGTGTATAGAAACTCTGTTCAGGAATTTGTCGTGGAATTTGATTTGTACGAACTGGATGCTCAATTGACTAAACATAGAAAAAAAAAAGTGAAAAATATGCTCAATACAAGTATCGCTGCAACATAAAACATTGTTATTTAATTATCTTACCCTTTTCTTGAAACCAAAGTAGGCTCCAACATAAGTTAGAGGAACAGATATACCAAACCATAAAGCTAATATGGCAACAAGAGTGCTAAAGGGTACAGCAGCTGAACTACCTTTAGCCCAGAATATAAGGTTCATAATGAAAAATAAGCTGAAAACAAGTCTAAGAGCAGAAAAAATAATTAACCGTGGTTCCTTATTGAAATGTATAAATTAATATGAAATAGCATACCCTGGACTAAGCATGGAAGTAAGTAAAACATTACTTTTCCACTTTTCACCCCCAAAACTTTTGTAAATCCTTGCTGATACATAACCAGCTGTTGTTCCAAGACAAACATAAAGTATCATTGCACAAGTCATTAATGCTCCTCGATTTGCTGGTGAAAGGAAACCCAGACATGCAAAAGCTATAAAAGAAAAAGGTTTTGTTAATTCAAACTGACAGAAATAATAAAAAAAAAATTCGAATTATATATACCTAAAGTAACCAAAGCCATGAAAAATACTTGAATACCAGAACCTAGAAGAACTGATAACAACATTCCTTTTCTTGGTGGGCGGAAAACGTCCCCATGTACCAGTTTCCATCCAAATTCTTCTTGAGCATCTTCACCAGATTCAATCTGAAAGTAAGCCTGCGTTATGATAACACAGACGTGTCGAAAAACACAGTTTTACACAAACACTACAACAGCTCATTCATTTTTTAATCACGTTTAAAAACAAGTATAACAACATTTTAAGAATAAGCTGTGATTTCAAAATATCAATTTACTCTAATTTTGAACAAATAAACAAAAAAAAATAGGTTCCTTTTAAAAAATAACTTACTTGATTATATCTAGCGATATCTTTGTGCAAAGTGCGAAGCATAATCATGGCAACCA
Source organism: Trichogramma pretiosum (assembly GCF_000599845.2). Taxonomy (NCBI): domain Eukaryota; kingdom Metazoa; phylum Arthropoda; class Insecta; order Hymenoptera; family Trichogrammatidae; genus Trichogramma; species Trichogramma pretiosum. The sequence goes on from NW_019640824.1 coordinate 868,889, forward strand.
TACCAGATAAAAATAATACAATGACTAACGAATTTAAAATACTAAACCACTGAATGTTAGTATGAGGGGTTGATTCAAGAATATAGTCCCATCTAGATGACCATTTAATAGTATTATTAAGCTGGAAAGTGACACTGTAAGTGTACACAATGTCTAATTCTTGACCAACTTTGAGTGGATCAAGTGGAATTTCTAATGGTGGCATTTTTGGACCACAACTAGGATTTTTTTCATTATAATCATGTTTGATACTTCGTGGTGTTACTTTAATCGCTGTAAAATTGAAAAATTGGAATTTAAAAAAATGTTATTAAAAATTATGAAAATCATTCCGTATAGTTCAATGAGACAACTTACCAATTATTCTGCCACTATTTTTAGTTCCAGTGCCCCAATCTTCATTAGCGCCGCTGTGATATGTTATAACCAAATCAACATGATTAAACAAATAATATGTTTTTTCTTTGTTGTATGTGGCAGGCTAAAAAAACATTTACATAAATTATATTTTAATTATTGTATAGACTTTATAATGGAGTAGTTAAGGAAATATGATATTGCAACTGACATCAATATCGCAGTTTTCTTGCGATGACCAAGTATCTCGCATGAAACATCCCATTGGGAAACCAATATTACAGAATTGATAATCATTATTTACGAGGTAGCACCAAGTGACGGGCATATTGTCTGTAAAAGAAGGTTAACATTTTTTATAAATGTATAAAATGCGGTGCAGTCATAATGTAACGTATGTACTTACCAACAATCCAAAAATGTTTATAAGAAAGTTGCATTCCTTCTTTAAGAGTTTCCAATTTTTTCTCATCTTCTTTATTGCCTCCAGTGTATTTTCTTTTACAAACAACTGCACATTTTTCTTCTTTTAAAAATTTAATCTGAAAATTGAGATGAGTTGATGAAATTCTTTAGATTAAGTCTTTGAATTTTTATCTCAATAAAGCGTTCAAAAGATCAAACGTACCTTGTAAGGTGAGTTTCGAATGCGTTCACCAAAAATAACTTGTCCCAAGTTTTCAGCTGGAGAATTGGTTTCATCAGCTTTGCAAAAATCAAAACTGTAACAATAATTTTCTGTTGTAGCTGTTTTAACCACACAAATTCATAATAGTTGAAAATCAAAAGTAATTTATTACTCACTGATGGTATTCATAAGGAATAACAGCTTGCAGAGAACTGAGACGATTGACGTACAGACCTATGTCGGACTGAAAATTGCAATAAAAGTATTATGATAGATTTATGGGAAAAACAAGAACGATTGAAAAGATGAGTAGAATAAACAATTATCCAATTATAAATTATGATTCAGGCACGCATTTAAGATAGGTTATCGAAGGTAGTTGTAATTATTTTACACATTAAGCGTTCTTATCTTTGGAAAAGCCAAGGCAGATATAGCGTAATCGGCATGAAATTAATGTAATAAATACGAGAAAGTTTTAAATGGAGATGTCAAAGGGCTAGGGAAAAATGCTACCTTGCAATTTTCGTTGACTTCTTTCTTTCCATCATCGGGGCAATAATTCACCGGTGCCAATCCCGGTAAATAAAAGGCATGTCCGCTCGCTAATAAAACGGCTAGTAAGACAATGGTCTTCGTCATAATTGTCGTCTTGTTGAGCGATGGCACCAGCTGAACGACGACACTGTGTTTCGGGGGTGCTCGCGCGCTACGAGCTGTTGATGCGACGAGCGAATAACGATGATACCGCGCACAAGGCCAGTCTGTTACGAGTGCACCTAGTACAATGTACGATATAGGTACCTATATGTATTAAGACCTCGATATGATCAAACTCGAACTGACAAAGCTGCGAGTCTGAGACTTTGTCGATCGTACGTCGTAGTCCCGTGCAGAGACACCGCGCAATCCAACTGTTCACTTATCACAACATGAATGATATGGTTACATGCAGAGAAGCAGACCTATGTAGCCACAAGTGCTAATGACGACGATGTAAGTGCCGCTCTCGCACCGACTCTAGTCACAAAAATGAGCCGACGACGCTACCCACTATTTTTGATAAAAGCTCAAATACGCGCTAGGCTTGCTGCTTATCGTCATTTTACGGGCTTGATCAGAGTCAACATATAATATCTATGTTGTACACATACACACACACACACTCACATGTGTATATGTAGCTAGTACTACATATGCACACGCAGTGCTCTGTCAGTTTGTGTTTCTATTTCTGCCATGACACGTCATGAAGTCTGTATATAAAATATGTTATATATATAAATTTTTATGTTCGCAGTGCACTGGACACACGAAGGTTATCTATAGTGTAGTATTTAATATGTTTTAGTATACGGCAGATTGTTTGGAAATTATAATTTGAAGTCTATTTCTTTGGCATAACATTTGAATTTTGTTTTCGATTATAGTATTTTAGTTGTAACTGAACTCATTAAAAACAATTTTCCTCAAAAAAATTTAAATATTTTAGGCAAAAACAGCAGGAGAAATTGCAATTCTCAACTCTTCTCACAGAAAAAAAAATATTGACGCAAACTGAAAAAAATTTTCTCACATTTGATTCAATTAGACAAAATATTTAATTTCTTACACATCGAAGAGTGTGCTTGCGCTCCTTCTGGTATACCATATATTTATTGTCTATTTCACTTATCATTAAACTAGCTTACACAAAACATCATTTGTTAACATTTGGCAAAGCTCTTCCAGCATACTAATGCAGTGATGAGCTGCAAACGCGAAAAATTAAGAGAATTTTAACATTCCCCAAAAAATTTTGAATACCTACAAGCCAAAATGCAACAGTTAATATAATTCACTGACTTTTAGTTATAAAATGAATTGGAATTATTGTTAATTCCTTGATTGACTAATCATTAATTATTATATTAATTAATGCAGTAAATGAATTACAATTGATGCAGTTTATAAACATTAAAAAATTCGTTATTTTAAAAATACAAAAAAAATTTTATTCAGAAAAATTTTTTAATTCCTTATTTAACAATTTTAACATTGTATTTGTTATGATAGTTGCTTGACAAAATATTGGTAAAGCTAAGCTTTATTTTCCTAAATATTATAACAGTAGAATTTGATCTCCACAATATCATGCTTCATCACTTCTTAAAAGACTTAATTAACTTCTAATTAAATAACAATAAACAGTGAAATTGCGTTATTCCGATTTGATTTCCAATCTGTAAATATTTCATTAAATATATAAGTTTAAGGAAGATTAAAATAAATTAGTGATAATCTATGAAAAATACATACTTAATCTTTTTCATTTCACCATTCTCAAGTTCTTGTTCAGTTTTCACATCTGTGAAAAGAGTACGTCGCGTCTGGAAAAAAAATATCATATGTTTATTAAAAATATGCTCATAATCAAACTTTTTAAAATTGTCATTTCTTACATTTTCAGTAAATTGATTTTGACATAAGTTTGGATCACAATTACAATTTCCACAAGATACTTCATTGCGTCTACACGTACAAAGTCTAGATGAACAGTGAGTTTTACAAGAACATTTTACCTCCCCGCTAAATGATCTTTTCATTGGCACAGCTGTAGTGTCCTTTCCAACATTTTTTGTTGTTTTCTGAAATGAAAAATATTAATCAGTTGTATGAGTTAATATCAATCAGTTTTATGAGTATAAACCTAATCAAAATACCTCAAGCTTTTGAATCCTACTGTATAAAGGAGTTTTTGTCCAATCTGGATCATTTTCATCATCATCATCATTGATCATGCTTTCATCTGTAAAACCAAATGAAGTTTCATAGAGATCTGTTAGAGGTTTAGGTTTTGGCTTTGGGTTCTTATTGTGTCTTGACTCCCTTGAATTGCCATCACGTTCAGTTAGAATCTATGTAAATAAAAAAAAAATGTGCAAAGTCGTTAAATTTTTCACTGAATAAAAATAAATGGTTTACAAAAAAACAAGTAGAACATACTCTATTTTCTAAAATGTCAATCTTTTGTTTATACTCTTCAACTTGTTGTTTTAATTGTTCAATTTGTGTATCTTTTTCGGAATCGTCCAATAAATCATCTCTCTGCTCTGGTAAACCCAAATCTTTTTTTCGTAATTTTGAATTAGATTCTCTAATTTCATATTTTTCAATTTGAGCCTTCATTTTTTCTACAGTTTCCTACAACAGAGATACTATTAATATGAAGTATTCAATAACACTTGATATTTAAATGAAATTCTTTACCTCCAAGTCATTGTATTTTGATTGAAGCAAACTAAAGTCTTTCCCCTTTGCTGCTGTAATATCAAATAAGGTTTTCAGAGCTTCTTTAGCATCAGTCATAGAAGATAGTGACTGCCACCTCGTTTTAGCTCTATTTTCTTGATTAGACTCTTGAATATTTTGTTCTAAATTTTTAATTTGTTTATTCCTCAACTCGACAAATTCCATTAGTTCTGAAATCTGAGCTTGATTTGACTGTGACGGTTGAGATTCCTTTTGTAATTGCAATTCAGCCAATTGTTTGGCAAATACAGCTTTATCTTTTTTCAGTTTATTGAGAGTGCATTCTGCATAAACTGTACTGAGTAATACTTCTAGCTCTTGTGTTACCCAAGCGTGAATATCATCTTTTGCATTGGCAGTTTTCTCTTTTCTCAAAGTTGCACGCTTTTGTAAATCCAAGGCATCCTGATAAATTAAATTTATTTTTTAGTATTATTTTCATTTAAAATTAAGAGAAACAAATTTGACCAGAACATACTTTTAGTCTTTTTTGAATAGCTTGAGCTTCTTCCATTTTTCTTCTGAACACATTCTTTTGTTTGTTGTGCTCAGCCTGCATTTTGTTGATTTGATTAAGTCGTTTTCTATCTTGATCTTTTAATTTCACAAGCTCCTGTTCTCTTGACCTTTTCCATTTATTAAATTTGTCAGTTTCAGAACGCATACTTCGGATTAATTTCACTTTGGTTTGTTTGAGATTCGTTATCTCATTGGATAGACTTTTTATTTGAATATCAGATTTTTCTTTATTTTTGATTACTTTATTTTGTTCAAGACATTTTCTCTGCAATTCAGCAATTTTTTTCTCTAACTCCTGTACTTTTTTACGTCGTGCTTCTGCCAATCTATTGAATTGAGATGATCAAAATTTTAATAAAGTATTTGCATAATTATAAATTAATGATTTTCAACTTACTTTGCACTAGCATTATTAGCCTGAACATTTTTCAATTGTTGTAACAGTTCATCCTTTTCAGCATGCAAAGTTTTAATTTCTTGCTCCATTTCATCCAACTCTTTTTGGTACTCTGCTACTTGAGAAGAATTTTTCAGCAAATTAGATACCAATTCTTCTTTTATAGCTAATTGTCTATTAATATATTGAACATCCTCAACTCTTTCTGCTTGTTGTAAAGTATGTTCTTCATGTTTTTCATCTAAATCATATGTCTCATTGTGTATATTTGGATTTTCTATGCTATTAGACAAGATTTCTGAATTGGTACTCAAATCATTGTTACATTCCATGGATAGTTCATAAGTAACAAGTTTGTCTATTGCTTCTTTCTGCTCTTTTTGAATAGCTAAAAGTTTCATTAGAAATAATATTTCAAAATATAAGAGGCAACCGATTATTATATATAAATTTTCTTACCCATTATTTTAAAGCAAATATTTTCTAATTTGGTTTTTTGACTTTCCATCGTAGAAGAGTCACTATCAAATTCCTTTAATAAATTTTCGCAATCTTCCAAAATAGCAGCAATAGAGGTTTTAAATTGCTCCCTAGATTGTTCAGCTAAATCAGCTATTTCATGCATATGTACCATTTCTGCTAGATTACTATTTAAAGTTTCAGTGAGTCCTCTAAGTTTTCGCTGAAGTGATCGATTTTTCTCTACAAGTTCTTGATGTTCTGGAGGACAACTATTTCCATTGTTCACATCAGGACTGGTGTACAAAGCTGATTGCAATTCTTTTATTATCTTTTTTAGATTTGTTATTTCAGCTATGTGTGGATCTTGATTGACTATGGGTTTGTTTTTAATCTTTTTGGCACGGTCCGCATACCTCAAAGTACTTATTGTTTCTTCTATATTATAGTCTGAGAAACATTATTTATCTATCAATATAACTTTTTTTTCAATTTTAAATATTTTAAATATAAGAAATATAAATACCAGCAGGACTAACACATGCTATCATGAGCGTTACAGAGTTTCCCCCAAGTGAATCTTGTAACAACCGAGTAAGCTTACTATCCCTGTATCCAACATAGGAAGAATTACCATTTTCTCCAAGTTGTGAAATGACGTTTCCAAGTGCTAGGAGGCCTTTGTTTATATTAACACCTTCTTTAAATCTTTCCCCTGTAGCTTGTGTTTTTTTACTTCTTTCAGATCCAGCTAAATCTACCAAATGAAATTTGGCAAACTTTGCGGAATCCCTTAAAAAAAAAACAACTATCCATTCAAGTTTAAATTACAATTTTAATACATATAAAAAAGTTTATACTCACGGTTCATTCTTTTTTTCTTGTTTAACAGATATTGTGAAAATGGCATGACTTCTACTGCTCTGCACATTCATTGCAGTAGCACCAGTGGCTCGACACAAAGAGCCCTCAGCTAAACATTGTAATGTACTTGCTGTATCATTAACTGGCACTTCTGTTAAACCGACAATCCTGATTCCTTTGACATCCTCACGAATGTCAACAGCGCATTGATTACGAGGTTTCTTCGAAAGTAAATCATACAGTTGCTCTTTATATAATTCCATAAAAGAAACAGTTACAGTGAAATCCCAATCTTTTTTTAGTCCAATTTGTTCAAAAATATCATGAACAGCTCTAGGAATAATGCCACAATTTGCATCATTTTCATTGTAATTGGTACCCATTGAAAATGTTTTGCCACTTCCAGTTTGACCATAAGCCAAAATAGTTACATTGTATCCTAAAATTACAAAGTTGAAATTATAATTAATGATTGATGCAGAAAAAATCATTCATAAAATCCAAATAACTACCTTCAAAAATATTGGATACCATATTTTTAATAGCAGAATTATAAAAATGTTCTTGTGAACTATCTGAAGCAAATACATAATTGAATGTAAATGCTTTTTCAGCTGAGGGAATATGTATTTGTTGCTGCCCAGGAATAACATTAAGACATGTTTGAGAACCTTTATCAAGTTCTGACTGTATCATAGGTCTTATCCTCACAGCTACTTTTACTAAATCATCTGTCATCTGCCAATGTATGAAATTATGTATACATAGAAAAAAATGAATTTATCGATATTAAAAATGAGAAAAACACGAATATACCTTAAATAAATATTAACTGAGTCTGGACAAACTTCGGAAAAATTAAACAACGAAATTAGTAGACGAAAACAACCCTAGTTATTGAACAGTTGAAACGAAAATCAATTTTTGACCTTTGATAAATTAGTGCCTAGAGTAATCAATAACATAACTAAAGAACATATCACAACTCGGAACAAATTGGAAGTTTTAGACACTGAGTTTATACGCGAAACACTTGACACTTATTTAAAAACGATGCCAATCGAGTCACAGGATAAAGGAGTCCTCGAGGGCGCCAAGTACTAGACACCATTGGAATTAGCGAAAGTTAGGACCAGCGGCTGTTTGGCGCTCGGGCAACATTTCCCAACCGTAAAATTTAAATTCAGCCGTTGTTGTTAAGTAGCGACCTCTAGTTGAACACGTCGAGTTTTTTAATTTTGTTGCGTCGATCTTACGGCGCTTTGCATCGTTTATGAATATATAGTCAATTTCTGCCGCTGCTCCAAGCTCCGCCTTCTTAATGCCTTGTGACTCTCAAAACTAAGACTGGCTGCGACTGTGATACGTATAAAAGTTTTCATAAACTAATCAATCTTGAGATGTGAGCACGAATATTCGTTCTTTGCGTACATTTCACGGTTCCCAATCACTGTCCTGAGAACGGCGCTCGATACAAAAGCGACCAAATTGAAATCCGTTATCCAAGAGCATCTTTTTTTATAATTTTTTTGTTAAATGGAAAAATTAGATAAAAACTTCTAAGATTATTAGGGCGATGTAAAACTGTTTCGAATTGTAAGCCTAGTCGAAAGTTTTTATTTTGACGATTAACAGGAATTGTTATTATTCGTAACAGCGTGGAATCTTGCTAATCATGCATAAGTTAACACTGAATTTTGAGTTTTCTTCGATAGGTTCAACGACGTTGCTGCAACTTAAATGCGATAGTTTTCCTTGAGACGAACGAGGCGAAGTCTATAAGTAATATAGAAAACATAAAGAAGAACGAAGTGCATTGGAAAAAAAAAGCTCGGGTCGACAAGAAAGTGTATTGCGGAGCGTAGCAAGCAATTTTTCGATTTATGAGCAAAGCCGCGTGTGCCGCTCGATGACTCGTGCGGGCGAAAGCGAAGCCGATCATATTTAATACGAATCAAAAGTTCGTGTCTTATATGACATTTCAATCGCAACGGAAAGACATGTGCGACATGTGGACACTTCCTGTGCGCACATTGAAATGTTTGATCAGCTTGTATAGGCGTAACAACGTGTGCGTGCACTGCTGCAGGGCTGGCAAAGATTACGTATCGTCGAAACGTTCTCCGGCCAAGTGAAAAGCTCGCGATGCTTTCGGATTAACTGCCATGAAACGTCGTGACTTTTGCTTCGATTTGGATGTTGCGACTGCACGACCGATTAGCCAAGCTTTTGAATGTCTTTCGATCTAGCGACGCGCATCCAGCTTGAAGTTTGCGCGACATTTAAAATGATATTCCATAATTTTGAATGAAGATTCGAATCGATCGTATGTTTATGTACAAGTGGCTCGGACGCAAAATACGAAGCTTAATATGCAGTAGATACTGGAGCAGAACTACCTGACCGACTCGCGCGACATCGCGAAGTCGAACAGATACCTACCGTACTGGCGTTTATACAGTCGCGCGCTTGCTTTTGGCAAAAAAAAAAAAAATCATGAGCGTGTGGCGCGGTGTGCGTGTCACTGGCCCTTTGGCCGTGCTCGACTCCTCGTCACTCGCCATCTCCGCTCTTCTCTCTCCCACCATATAATTTCTGCAGGCTCATTCTTCGAGCGCAAAAGGAGGAGTAACCGAGCGCGTCTTGCTTACGTGTGTGTGTGTGTGTACAATAAATACGCGGCGGCAGCGGCGGCGACCACCACTACACGTATACAACGTAATATACAGACTGCAAAATACGTGTGCACCAACACAGGCTTGTGGACACGTATATACGTAGTACACACATATTCTCGGCGGACGCGCTGCTGGTCTGCAGTTGGCTCGCTCGCGCGTATATACCTACTCGGGCTCACTGGGTGCAATTTTGCTCGTGTGTGAGTGAACTGCATATCGGTGCGCGGAGGCCCGTATAGACGACGACGGCGGAGCAAAGAGCCCAAAGAGAGCTCGAAGAGAGCCAGCGGCCGAGTGGCATGCGACTTCAGTCGAGTTCTGCCTCGAGACAAGAGAATCGACCAAAGAGCCACACATACACAGCCTCTCTTATGCTCGTCTAATACCTATACGTACATAGGAGAGAAAACGAGCGAAAAAGAGAAAGAGAAAAGTGCCGAGTACAAGAACTGCTACTACAGTGGTGCTGTGTGTGTGTGTGTGTGTGTGTGTTGCATGCCATGAGACAAAATTCCTCGTGCGCGCGCCTTGCGTATCGTGGTATTATTGTATAGTTCGATCGCCGCGGCGGTGTAGCAGCAGCAGCAGCAGCAGCAGGCAGCAGCGGAGCCAAGCACAGCGAAGCACAGCGCACAGCTCCTGGCAAAGAGTACGCTACACACTCTCGCGCGCACACACACGTACTACAATACATACGCTTGGGCTGTCGTTGCCATTTTATATTATAGTAGTGAGCGAGCGCGAGCCAGCAGCAGCAGTAGTAAGCGTGAGCCAGTAGCAGCTCATCTTGTGCTCCGAGTGTGCGTGTGGTGATATTATACGTGCAAGAGAGAAAAGCGAAATTTTCGTATGTGATTTTCGGGACACACGCGCGTGTTTCTGTGATACGACTTCGATATTCTACGTTAATATATATATATCGTAAAAAGTATAATGTATATATAGATATATAGAAATACATATATTTATAAATGCATGAGGTGTGTGTATGTGTGTGCGTGTGATATATGGAATACACGACATATATGTATTTATATACGAATATAAGTTGCGCGATTCAGTGCTAGTGGAGTATACATAGAGATATATAGATATACTACGTTGGCCGCTGCGCTATCCGGCGTAATAGTATATTCTTGAAGGTGCAACGACACCGTTCGTTTCTCCAATTATTCCTGGCGGCATCGAGCGGCAGCTCCCCGTTACGAACGACCTATTCGCACCCACGCACTTGGACGATTCGATGGACAGGATGCTTCGCGTCGATTATCCATAGGTGAGTCCGTTTTCTCTTTTTCCAATTTCGAGTTTCTCGGGGACCGTACAGCGCAACGAGCGCGCGGCACGCATTTTTACCCGTACAACGTTCTCGGGTCTATACGGCATCAGAATAGCGAAGTGTATAATAGCCAAGCGCTACTCGGCGCGTCTCTCTTCGGTTGACTTTCTGTATACACATAGACCGCGAGCTGAACAGTCTACCTAGAGCTGCTCCTTCGTCGGCCGAATGCCGCGAGCCTAATACAATTTTAGTTGTTTCCCGGCGACAACAACCTTTGGTTCTACGTATACGTGCCTATATATGTGCGATTAACTGCGAGAGAGCGGAGAGCGAGCGAGCGAGCGATAGAGGTTAGGTAGGCATACATAGTAGTCTTTGGCTCGAGCCAGAGAAAAGGGCTCTGCTTGGCTTTGATACGTGTATTCGTATAAATGGAAGAGTGTTCTGCGCCGCAGCGCGACTGCGTCGAATGGATCATGGATGGGCGCTGCAGGCTGCTGCCACCGCCGCCGTAGCACCGCGACGAGAAAACACATCCAGCCTTTATACATCCCAAGCGATGGAAAGAGAAAGACCGAGAGAATTCGGAAATCCCTCTGCTCTCTCTCTCTGCATTAAATCCAACTCTCGATGAAACGGCTTCGCGTTTCATACGCGTATCTTGCTGCAACTGCCCGTCTTTCTCTCAAACTCGAAAGTATACTCGCACCCACAATGTACATGTGCCGAGCAGTGGACGAACGTACAACTTATGACTCCAAGCAGATGAGTCCGACATATCCTTCGAACGGCTTTTCTTGAATAATAGACCGCGATGACATTTGGCAAGCCTGGAAGATGTTGAAGTGTTAAAAGTTTCGATACCATTATCGCGTTTGCTCGAATCTGCTTATGCTTTAGTTTGGGAAAAAAATGCCGTGTACCTAGATCGCGTACAACGGTGGCACAGCAGGCAGAAGGCAACGCTGCTGCCGCCGCCGCCACCACTACCGCCTCGTCTTCGGTTAATTAGCCAAACAAAATGGACACCGCCGTCAGTGCACAGTAGGTAATGTATATAGTAGCAGTATGCGTACATATTGAGCTGTAGCTGTACTCGTGTCAGTGTCTTTGTCGCCGTCGACAAGCAGATTTTTCCAGCTCTTCGTGCATACAAACAAATTTTGTATACTCTGTGCTTTTATGCCCGATGATATATATACGTGTCATCTTGTACTTTGCGAGTATCAGCAGCAGTAGCTGTGACGACGACTGTTTCATATTGTACCCCGCACTGTTTTCTCGTTGCGCTTGTATTTATTGTATATTGTCAATGGCACGGATCATCACGGTTTGATTTAAAATTGTCAAGCTCACGAAGATCTATTTCTTTTATATGTGTAGGATGTTTCGTTCAACGTTTCTTACGATTACGAAGGATTACTCGTCCAGCTTCATCAAAACAAAAAGAAATATTCTCGTACAACAATACACGAAGAATGTATCAATCCAAAAAAATTAAAAATTCATACTCTGTCAAAGATGTAAAACAAAGCTCGAATAGGGTGAATGATCTTTCTTTTATGTTAGATGTAAAAAAAAACCTTCCTGCCTTTAAAACGGCTGCTCTACTTATTTATTCTCTCGCCATTCTTCGAATTTTTCGGGACGGAAAAGGCATTTTCGACGAATCGATTTCAAAAAAGTCTGCGTACATACGATTGAGCAACGTTTTCCGTTACTACATCGAGTGTGTAGGCCCACGTCGACAATATAGTGTAACACTTGTTGTTATAATTATCCGAGTAATTTTGACGAATCGTTTATTAAAGTCTTGACATTCGACGCCGACAACTTGCATAAACAAATCTTGGTGAAATAATCAAAAAACTGCACCGTGTTTATTAATACATCGTGAGTTTAACGAATGAGAGATAATGCAATTTATAATTATTTTTTGATACTCATTTTTGTCGATTCAGTATAATACTTATGAGCTTTAATTAAAAACGAAAAAAAAAGAAAAGAAGAAACTACTCTTATAGAAATATCATTTTTGAACCTATTTTCGCTCTCATACTCGGAATAATAAAAAAAATATCGAATTGAGAATTATATTACGTATAAAATTACGTATGTAACGGTGAATTCATACGTGGGAAATAAGGTTTTGGTACACAGCTTAAAACTAAATTAAAACATTCAAGTTTTTGGGGAAATTAAGTAAACAAAAAGTTCATAAGAACCGGACTGAAATTAAAATGAGCTTACAATTCTTGTCAGTATGATTATACGTTACTAAAATTTAAACTAATTCATTGTTGCAATACTTTTGAGAGTTTGATGAAAAAAACCTCGTCGTATCGTAGTTTACCACCCGTGACATTAATTATGGCATTTTCTAATATAATCGTTAACGTTTTTTGTCTAGTCTCGTCAAGAATCATATCCGCTGTTAATAAACAAATGTATATATATTATTATGTACGTGAGGGTATGCTATCTATCGCTGCGAACGCCTTGGTTTAGTCTCGCGGTGTGTTCACCTTTCGCGAGTGAACGCGAGCGCGCGCCCCAGCGAGAGAGAGAGAGAGAGAGAGAGATTGGAGAGGAGCAAGGCTCTCGCGCGCAAGAAGCGCGCCTGCCACGCTGCTTTTCTTGCGCGTATGTGTGTGCCTGTGTATATATAGGACTGCCCAGTCACCAGTGCCGTACAAAGACTTCCCAGTTCCAGGAATTTTTTCGCCAACTCTCGATTACACACACACATACGCACATACATCGGCGAGCGTTCGCGCGCGCGCGCGCGACTCCAGTATAGACTCCGAAACTTGCGTATGTGTGTGTTTTCATGTACGTTTCGGATGGTTCGTAAGCTGCAGGCACGACTTTTATCTGATTAATTTTCCAATTTTTCATAGTTTTTGAGACAGAATTTATTGTGAAAATCCTTGTACTCATGTAGAAGTCTCAAAGTATACTCTCTCTCTCTATATATGAGGTCATTTTCTTATTGTCAATGTCAATGTCAAAGGTCCCCGCAAGAGCAGTATACACGCGGCAATCGATTCTGAACGCGGCGCAACTTTTACTTCTTCTCTGCGTGTCGCGCTCGGCGAGACAAACTTTATATTTTCATGGAAGATATCATGCAGTTGTAGATTTGTCAGTCGTCGTAATGGCACAAGACGAAACGGCACCGAGCCGTTTCGTTGGGATAGTCGCCATCGGCAAGTTTGATTTGGATGATTTTTGCGCGTTTAGTCGTCGTAGCTGTTGCTGTTGGCTCGAGCCGCAAACCAGGTGCTAGGCCGCGCGGCCGCGTATACACGTATACGCACACACGAGCGTATTAAACACAACACGCACGGCACGTCGGGCTTGGACGCGTTCATTGCTCATACGCGAGGCGAGTGCGGCAGTAGTGTTGGAAAGCGATACTCTTAAACCCTTCGCGTCATGTTCCGTTCTCGTCCCCCTATATAACATATTCATCTGTCGCTTTTTTCCCTACGCGGCGACTATATATAATATGCAGGCGCGCGAGCGAACCATATAGATTCGCATAGGCAACATTTGTCGCGGCAACTCGGGCGTTTTGTCACTCGGAGTAGGCTAGCTAGTTTTACGTGCGCGAGCGTGTAAAACTCAAACAAGAGCAAACAATGCCTCGATGTTATTAAGCGACGCTTCGAATGACCCGCTTTTAATTTGAGTATGTAACAAATTGTGTACGAGATAAGGCTAGAGCGTGGCCGTGATAACAGAATTTCCCAGAGTCACGTGCTTGAACGCTGCTCCAATACACAGACAACGCACGGAATAAAGAGCGAGCCCACTCGTAAGATACACGAATCGAAAAAAATAACGTCTCTCTCTTTCTTTTCTTTCCGGAAATTGGGAGCTAACGCGATGTCGCGTGTATTCGTTGCTGCTTGGAATCAGCTGCTATTAAATAGAAAATACTAATGAAGCCGAGACTCCAAAGAGAGAGAGAGAGAATTTCGGAGTCGTATGTGTGTGGGTCTTTCTCTTCTGGAGAGTCGCTCGCACACACACACGATACCACGTACACGTACAAGTAATCGAATCGATCGGGCATTTACGCGCGCCTGTGTACGCGTGTACCTTCTATATATGTATATACATGTATATAGACGGGATAAAACTGCTGTGGCATAGTCTTGAATATGGCTCTCTCGGGTGGCGGTGGCAGCGGGCGTCTCTCTTTTCATCGATATAGGCTCTGCTGTTGCCGCCGCCGCTGCTGCTGCTGCTGCTGTGGCGCGCGCCAACCCAAACGAAATAACGACTCTGCTCGCTTATATATACATGTGTATATATATATTATGTGGGTTGGTTCCGCGGGTCGATGGGCGAAAGAGAAAGAGAGAAAAAGATAAAACGAGAGAGAAGCTCTCGCGCGTAGCCGGGAAAAATGACGAAATGTTGCCATAGGTCCGTCCGTGAGCGTACGCACGCAGCAGCAGCGAAATATCGTTCGATTCTGTACGTGTACATGTATAGGCGCACACCGTCAAGCGAGTTTGAGCGGGCTAAAGAGGGGTGGGTGGGCATCATCTCTCGCTCTCTCTATGAATCCCGGCTGCGTATATGCGCCTGCATAATACGCACAGCACCTATATGACACATAGATAGGTCGATCGGAGGCTGCGAGACGCCTCCTTGGGAAGGGGCTGCTGCCCGTTGCGATCGTTTCGCAGCGCGTATAGACAAGGGTTGCGAGGCCAAAAGACGAGTTGGTCGCTCGAGACGGCTCGAGGCCTGAGACGGAACGAGCGTCCGTCTGTTGCTTCGTCGTCTCGTATGTACATTCAGCGTGGTCATTATCTCTCGAGAAACTAGTGGCACATGCCAACTTTCCCAAACTGTTCCTGCTAACCGAAATGTATCACGTTGCGTCTTGAACACTCGATATAGCGTACATGTAAGCACGCTTACGGATACCTAAAGCTCTGAAACGTTCCGAAAAGTATAATCTCTATTTTGTGCGTAAGCGATGAACCCACACAAGTCGTATATACAAGAGCAGCCAGAGACGCGACATACATACGATCTAGGTACTGCACTGTTGCCGATGCTGCTACTGCTATAATACGTGCATCTGCGCCCATGCGATGGTGTTATTGGTGTATGCTGCATGTATATAGGTATATATACACGTATATAGACGCACACAACGACGCGCGACTCACACTAGCTCGGCCTCGCCGTGTTGAGCTCGGTTAGAGAGAGAGAGAGAGAGAGAGAAAGAGCAAAAAAGTCATGTAGCTCTTCTCTATAGGTATTGGTTTATGTGTGTTTGTGCACGCATCACAGCTACTTCGGAGCAGAGCCTGAAGAGGGAGTATCCATGTAACTGCTTTTTCAGCAGCAGTCGCGTGTTTGCTTGTATGCGTGTACTGTGTATACGTATACGTATTATACATATACACCGCGAGGAAGCGAAAGAACACTGAACGGAGCCGTGCGCGGCCGGAGCGCACCAGCGAGAGAGACAGAAAGAGCGAGAGAAAGCATCAGGGGTACCGACTTGCTTGGCGCAATATGTATATATGTATAGGCGGACTATACGGAGCAAGCGCAGAAATTGTACATCATAAATAGGAGCGCTGCACACACACACACGTACGACATGGTACATTTAACATTACACACACACAGAGTCAAGATCGTCGACTGTGTTTCGCTCGCTCCAATGCGATACTTGCAACGAGAGAGAAAGAGATGAATCGAATCTCCATCGAATGTACATATAGACTCGGCAAAAAGAGTCGCATTCAAGGGAATAAACAGCAAAGTACATCGCGAGCGGCAAAAGCTTCGATATATACAGGCTCGCACTCGGGGAAGGTTGGTGTGCCGAGAGGAGCTTTGGTCCATCTCTCTCCCTAGTCCTTATGCACACATACATGTATAAAAGTGGACAGCAACATCGGCACTCGGCAGCAGCGCCAGCAGCAGTGAAGCAGTCCCTTGCGCGCTTCGTGTATAATGCGGTATACACTCGACAACGCGCCTCTATGCACGTATGTGTACGTGAATATATATATAGCGTGTGTATGTGTGCGGGTGTGTGTGTGTGTGTGTGTGTGTGTGTGTGTTGCGGCATATACGTAAAATCGCCTTGAAACGACTACGCGACGACAGTGGCGGTGGCGGCCATCGTCGAATCGAATGCGAGCAAGTATTATGTGTACATGTATGAGTGCACGTGAATATACCTATATATACGCGGCTTGAAGTGCAAGAGCGAGAGAGAGAGAGAAAAGCCCGACACCGGCCCGCTTTATACCGACAGGACTAGCGCGTATCCAGTCGGGCAGCAGTCGTAGGCGAATATCGCTCATGTCATCAGCGGACTCGTCCTTGTCCTCGGCGACGCTCGTCCTTTTCAATCGTAAGTCGTCCTGGCAAGTCAATGTCTGTGTGGCCATCATCGGTGCTTGTGTGTGCGCGAGTGAGTGTGATGATACGCTTCCTGCGTTCGATCTTGGAGATTTGCTGCTGCTGCCTCGCTCGGTGCGCAGCGTAGCACAAAGTCGTCTGCTTTGCACCGGCGGCGAATAGGCAAAAGCAGAGCCTCGTAATTCGTGTACGCGATCGCACGACCGCATGCTGCTGCTCCTCCTCCGACTCGGCCCTCTCTTGCTATTCTACTCATCGATCCTTCCACTGGCCGCTCTGCTCCTTTTCCAATGCTTTTCGATCGATCCCGAATAAAACAGAGCCAAGACTTGCCCTGTTGTCTTGATCGCTGATTCGATTCCTAGCCCTTGTTTTCGACCCGACACCTCTCTCATTCTCTTTCTCTCTCTCTCGCGTCGTTGCGATTACGTCAGAGGCGCCGTGTCTCTTGATTCTTTATACACATCGATATAGATACATTTTTATACCTATCGCACTCACGCATGCCTATCGCGCCTTCAGCCTCCGGAACAGCAGCAGAAGCTAAAGCTCCGACGATACTCGTGCCGTCCTTTTCTCGTTAGTTATACCGCGAGTGCCGATGGTACACCTCTATGCTCGCCAGCATTTGCTCTTAAAGTTGCGCATCTTGTCTACCTATATAGACAAACCAACAGCTATTTCCTATCGTCGACTCATAGTTTGTCCTGTCACTGCCGCTGCTACTGCTACTGCTACTACTGCTACTGCATTTGCGCACGCCTCTGTAGGTATATATGCTTGTACGCGTGTGCGAGTCTCTTCCCTCTGTGCGTGCGGCTGTGTCTGTATGTGTGTGAGTATGGATAGATAGAATCCACTGCTGTATATATATATGTATATAAGAGAAGTGCTAGCTCTGAGCCGAGCCGAAAAATCGATTTTCTCTCGCGACAGCACGGCTCCCGGCAGCAGCAGCAGACGCATTGGTAGACTCACAATACATGAAAGCACGAGACGAGAAAATACGTCGAATTTCTCTCTTTCTTTCCCTATCTCGCTATCTCATCAGACATAAATACACATACACGCACATTTATAAATCTATATATGTTTACTATCGTAAAGCGTTCGCGTTTAAAAGCTTTCGATTCATTTCGCGAGTATCATCCTAAAGTTGCACATTTTGCAGTTGCTTGTTCGTGTATTAGTTTTTTAAACCGATCAGAGTTGTCGCTCTACGCTGCATTAACTCTTACCGAGCTGACTCTGACATTCGAGTAAAAAAAATTTTGTTCGATACAACTTATCCATTTCAATGCCAATCGACCATCGACCTCAAAAGAACTAATTCGACTTGGCTTTCGAGACAAGGCTTTGCATTTCTTGTTCTAGACTTTAACTTATTTTTTCGCTACTATAAATTTTTCTCAACGAGGACTGAGTAATAATATTCCTGCGATCCGTCTGTGCTGAGCCGATGAATTGCTCGGGTCAAACGATTCCAGAATAATGCCACGAAGAGGAACGAGACAAAAGTCGAGCTTGCGATGACTCAGGGGGAAAGGTTATATCGGTTATGAGTATATTTGAATTCCATAAGCGTATAGCTTTTCCCCTTGAGTCTTAGCAGCTTCAGCTCGAGCTTTATCATCGTCATCGCCGTCGTCATCAGCAACAGTAACAGCAGCAGCAGCAGCTGCCTGCACTTTGGTGCGCCTGTTCAAAAAAGTCCAATAAGAATATAAATCCGTCTGTTGCGCCAACTAATTTTATCTTAAGCTATAATTATCCTCTCAGTCTGTCAAGTCCCTTCTCGCGCGCATAAGCACGCACACGCGCGTATTATCCTCCTATAGGCCAATTCGGAAAGAGCCTCAACCGTCGTCTATTAGTTTTGACGCGAGAAAACGAGAACGCTTATAGATGTGCGATACAACATAAAATATATAAATAAAAAAGCTTGCCGACATTTGCCGAGATAGCGTGAATACGAAATATTTTCTATACACTTTTGTGTTATATGTGTACTGATAATAATTTACGTAGTTGATTATTTTGTGTAAAGTCAAATTTTATAATTATGTCTTTGTTTTTGAATTTTGCAGAAACAGAACGAAAACGATGGAATCAGCCCCAGCTGTTCTCATAAGTTTGAATAATCAACAAGTGAAGAAGACGAAGACGAGCGGTCAGTGGGATAAAACAATATCGACGCTGCGCACTACTGAAGCGATGGAAGAAGAGGCGAGTTCGCATCGTCTAGTAGGAGCTTAAGTTTCCGGGGCCGTATTCCAGGCAATGGAATCTTACGACCTCTTCGGCGACGATGTCAGTGGTTCGATGCTCGAAAGTCTCTCGGAGTCACTCGGGACTAGTGCAGTTGATCAGTTTGAAGCAGCTAATAATAATCCCTCAGCCAATCGTCCAAGCAGCTCGGCAAATGCGCCCAATTCCTATCAGTCGTACGTCGACCAGCAGTCACCCTTGCAGAAATTGACTTCGTTCGGCGGCGGTCCTGCCGACTTTGCAAGCTCGCAACAGCAACAAGCAAGCGCCAACAGCGCATTACAGGCGGCGCAGCAGCAGCAGCAGCAGCGCGCCAACATGTACAATCAAAACATAGGCGGCTACGAGCCCAACTCGGGCCAGCCGCAACGCGGCATGGTACCCGGACCGGGGCCCGGGCCCGGCCCGACCGGCTTCCCGGGCCAAGGCCGCTCGATCGGTCCACCCACCGGCCCGGCGGCCGGCCAGCGCGGCCCGCCCCAGGGCTACCCCAGCTACTCCGACAGCATGTACTCGATGGAGCAGCTGCACAATCCCATGGCGGCTCGCTCGAATCCCCAGGCGGCCATGGATCCAGCTGCCGGCATGCAGAGCTGGCCAGGCGCGGCTGCGGCCCAGCAGGCCAATGCCTATCCCCAGATGCAGAGGCACTACAATCACATGATGCAGCCCCAGAGCGCTCCTGGTGGCTACCAGCAACACATGCCCTACCAAGACCCCACTCAGGCCAGTATGAGCCAGCAAAAGATGCAGCAACAGCAACAGCAGCAACAGCAGCAGCAACAACAACAGCGTCAGCAGCAACAGCAGCAGCAGCAGCAGCAGCATTACTCGACACAGCAGGGCATGATGTCTAGCATGGGTGTACCGCACCAGGGTCTGCAGGGTAGCTCGGCTGCTAGTAACGCTGCTGCGACATATCAACATATGGTCGGCCAACAGCAACAGCAGCAGCAGCAGCAACAACAGCAGCAGCAACAGCAGCACTACCAGCAGAGCAGCGCCTCTATGTATCCGGGCTCGTCGGCTAGCTACATGGGCTTCGGGGCTCCGAACATGCATCAGCAGCCCCAGCCCCCGCAACAGCAGCCCCAGCGAGTGCCTCATCATCATCCGTCCCACTCCACCCACCAAACTCATCCCTCGCATCAGCAGTACCCGCCCATGGTCGGTATTCCTTCTACTACGTCGACGAAGAGCAATAGTAGCGTCGGTCGCAAAAAGAAATCACGCTCAAGTCGTTATGCCGATGTATCGTTACAGGGACAGCATGCGCAGCAGCATCCGCAACACGCGGTACCGCAGCAGCCACAGACCATGGATACGCAGTATTCCCATCATACTTCGCAAATGTTCAATCAACCGCAGCATTCGGGGCCCACGCCGCAATACGGACCCGCGAAGCATGCGGCCCAAAGCCCTCAATACAGGGCACCTTTTCCACAATTATCTCCACAAATGTCTCCTAGGCCACAAATGTCGCCTAGACCTCCTTCGGTGCCCCAACAAATGTCTCCTCGGTAAGTAATCACTCACACGGTCACGCATTTTTTAGATTCATTTTTAATTATGAAAAAAAAAAAAACAGTACACAAACATTAAAAACAGAAAAACATAATTCACATTCACGTAAACGAGAGTTATCTAATTTTTGATATTTTGATTTTTCAGACCAATCATGTCGCCCGCCAAACCGACTCTGTCGCCGCATCCACATGCACAGCTAACTCACCAGCAGCAAGCCCAATCGGTTCCGAGTTCTCCTTGCCCGCCGACCTCGATGCCAATGGGCCCTGCTTCGGGTAGCCAACAAACGACCCTTCAGGCTCTCGAACAAATGGTCATGCCCGGCGTGTCCGTATCGAATCCGAATGTACCAACGCCTGACTATGGTCAATATCAATCTCGAGGTGGAATGCCTCACCTACAGAGCAGCTTGCCCCAGCCGCCTCAGAGTTCCATGGGAACGATAGGGGCTGGACCCCGAATGCCCATACCTTCTCTGTGGCCACCGACGCAGCATCAGCCACAAGCACCACCCCCGCAGATACGCCCTCCAATGGGCATGGGTGATGGTCGTTCTATGATGGACCCGCTTCAACAGCAACAGCAGCCTCATCCATCTGTTGTGCCGACGGCTCAGCCTCAGCCAATCGTATCGGAACAGAGCACGCCGCTGTACCCTCCGCTCAATGGCAGCGAGAGTCTTCACAGCGTCGTGTCACCGGTCGCTCAGCGAGAGCCGGCCGATATAGTTCCGAGCTCGGTACACTCGCACGTGCATGCCCCACCGCATCGCGTTGTGCCAGAAACTCAGGAACTACCTGAACAGACAATGCAGAGCCATCAGCAGCACATGCAACATTTGCAACATCAAGTATCGCCTCAGCATCAAATGCATCCACAACATCAGGCACCGCCACCATCGGCCCAGTTGCATCAACCACATCAACAGCAACCTAGTCATCAGAGCAGTCAGCTGATGAGTGCCCAAGACTTATTAAGCCAGCAACAGACGCATGGCCACAGTAGTCCAATGCATAACACACCACAAGTCAACACACCGCTAGACTCTGCAAGCTCAGTAAATCCGGCAGCACACATGGAGCAGTCCGTTCCATCATTACCTGTATCTAGTACACACAGTAGCGTCGATATGCCCTCGATGCTGCAGCAACAGTCAATGACTAGCTCGCTATCGACGATTCAAAGCGCGATACCTAATGTAGAAAGTAAGATAACTGATAATGCCCCAACGAATGACTCGATGTCCGATATACAGTCAACGGCCTCGCAACAACCTATATGCCCCACTCCGCCAATGGTAAGTCAGTCGCAATCACTGATGTCGTCCCAGTCGCCCATTTCGCACGTGAACATGGGACCAATGTCTGGAAAACAGAGTCAACAGGAGCCGGCATCGTTGTCTTCCATGGTACCGCAGCAGCAACAATCAACGATGTCATCAGTTCCGACACCGATGAATCAGCAGATGCTTATGGTACCTCAACAACCAACTCAACCGCCGATGATTCATTCGCCTCAGTCTGTATTGGCTCAATCTGCACAGAACCCCATGCAATCACAATCTATAGCGGTGCAGCCGCAAGTCAACGTTTTATCACAAAGCAATACGACTCCAGATAACTCGCCGCTTCAACCTCAAATTCCCGATCAATCAATGCAAGTAGCAACTCCACCGCAGTCGGACAGTCAGGGATCGAATCAGTCGGCTACGGTTGCCAGCGAATCGCCCCAAGTCCCATCCTCGACTGACATACTTGATCAGTCAACATCGCTACCTGCTAGCCAGGAAGCTGATCAATCGATGCAAGATCAAAGTCAATCACCTGATCAATCGACTGAGCCACAAAACCAAGTTATCAGTCAACCGAATCAAATGCAGCCTCTTCCGCAGCAAATTCCCGGAGTTATGACACCTCTTGGCCAACAACCACCTGCCCCGGTCGGTCAAGTCGTTCCTACAACTGTACCAATTCCTGGACAACAGCCTGGTTTCGGTGATTTTACAAACGTGCCCAAGTATCCGAATGATATGGTAGTGGCAGGCCAACAGCCGGCACAGCAATCTTATCTTCCACCTGGCGATACTAATTCAATGATTAACAGTACCGGAATGACGAATCTTAATTACATGGCTCCAACGACAACACCATCGATAACGCCGAATTATACTAACCCTCTTGCGCCAGTCTCGCATCATCAAGAGAGAGCAGCACTACAGCAACAGATACAGGAATTGTTTTGCATGCCATCGACGCCCGAAGTGCAAGAAAAAACCGCAGTTTTGCAAGATAAGCTCCAAGCGCTGCAGCAGCACGAAACTAACGATCAGTGCAACGGAGGGCCTCAGTGCATCCTTCAAACCCCGCTTTTCACGGCCCCAGCTATCGTGGATAGTCCGCAGGTGTCGAGTACTACTGGCCGTGGACGTACCAAGGGTACTTCCAAAGCTCGCAAGAGCAGGAAAAAAGCCGAAAAAGAAGCCCCGACACTCGCATCAACGATGACCTTGCCTGAACAACCAATTTCGGAGATGTTGGAAACTCCCGTAGATAGTAGTAACATTGTTGATAGCGCTGCTGATTCAATTGAGGATTTGAAGGCGTCTTCAGGAGGCGAAGGAGAGGACGAATGGAGTGGTAAGGGTAAAAAAGCCAAAGCAGCGAGAAAGCGAAACGGGAAATCGAAAGAGCCCAAAGAACCAAAAGAACCTAAAGTAAAGAAAGATAAAGAATCGAAAGCAGCAAAGAAAGAATCGAAAGCCAAGAAAAAGAAAGAAGGCAAAAGTAAGAAAAAAGCTAAAGCAGGTTCTGGCGATGACGAACCTAAAGGAGATCACGAAGAGGTATCGAATTCCGATTCGTTTACGGAAATGAAGGCTGCTAAAGCTTCGTCAGAAGACGATAACGAACAAGTTGATTCTTCCACTATTGATCCGATAGTTTCGGAATCAAAAGAAGGAGAAGAAAAATCTGAAGTTGAAAAAGTCGATGAAGAAAAGAAAGAGACCTCGGAGGATCAAACAGAGACTCCTGTAGCTAAAAAGAAAGCTCCAAGCCGTAAGAGGCCTAATAAAAACGCTATCAAAAGTCCTAGGAGCTCGAAAAAAAGGAAGAGTCGGATTGCGCCTGATTCAGACGGCGAAGAATTGGCAAATACTCCACCACCGTCACCTGAAGCTGACGATAATAAAAGACGTTCAGCTAGAAACACACAGCGCAAAAAATACGTTGATGACGTTATGCTTCGCTTTTCGGACGATGAGCTACCTTCTCAAGATTCACAAGGTAAAAAATCTGATGCCACTGGCGGTGGCAAGACTTCGGCTGACAAAAAGACGGGTGAAGGTGGCGATTTCATTCCTAACAAGCCCAACTTTGTGTATATTGTGAGTAATCAAGTTAAGAATTTTAATATTTCATTTTCCACGAATTTTTAATTATTAAATTTTAATTTAATTTTATAGAACACTACGGATGAGGACTCGATGGTTGTTCAACATATTCTTTGTTCCCGTATGGGGAAACGAGAAGTTAAGCCTGAAATCAAGCCGGAACCGGTAGAAGATGTAAAGAAAGAAGAATCGGAAGATGTCAAAAAAACTGAAGACAAAGTCGATGATAATACAGAAGAGAAAGTTGACGAAAAAACCGAAGAAAAAGCTGACGAAAAAGCTGAGGAAAAAACTGACGAAAAAACTGACGAAAAAACTGAAGAAGCAGTTGACGAAAAAATTGAAGACAAAGTCGAAACTGATAAAACAGATGTTGAAGTAAAAGATAAAGTAGAAAATGCCGAAAAAGAATCAGAAGCTACGGAATCCGAAAAAACTTCAGCTGAAAAAGAGGTAACAGATGAAATTCCGACTGGAGTGATTGAAGAAGTCAAGGAAGAAGTAACCCAATCGACTGAAATTGTGAAACCAGTAGAGGAAGAACAAAAGGAAGCTGAAAACCCCAATGAAGAAAATGATGAAAAACCGGTTGAAGCTAGTGAAAAACAAGAAGAATCTTCTGAGAATGCTGTTGATAAGAACTTGGAATCTAAGGTTACAAGTGAAGAAGCCGTTAAGACTGAAGCAATTGACGAATCTGAAAAACAATGGATTGAAGTTGAAGAATATTTAGTAAAATATAGAAATTTTTCGTATCTTCATTGCGAGTGGAGAACGGAAGAAGAATTATACAAAGGTGACAAGAGAATACAAGCTAAATTAAAAAGATTCAAACAGAAACAGCAGCAGAATATGAATATTTTCGAAAATGTAAGTTTCATCATGTAGTATATTTAAAAATATTTTTTTGAATAACAATATTCTAAAAGTATGTGTATGTATTTATATAATCTTTTATATTTTAGACCGAAGAGGATCCTTTTAATCCAGATTTTGTTGAAGTTGATAGAGTTCTGGATGAAGCAGAACACACCACAGATCCTGCCACTGGTGAGACGGTCAGGCATTATTTAGTAAAATGGCGATCATTACAGTATGAAGAATCTACATGGGAATTGGAAGAGGATGTTGATCCTGATAAAATTGAAGAATTCCGTAGATTTAACAAAGTACCACCTAAAGATCAGTGGAAGCCAAAGAAAAAACCAACTCCAGCTCAGTGGGTCAAATTAGATGAATCTCCATTATATAAAAATGATAATACATTAAGACCATATCAGCTCGAAGGTCTTAATTGGCTTTTGTTCTCTTGGTACAACAGTCACAATTGCATTTTAGCAGATGAAATGGGTCTGGGAAAAACCATTCAATCTTTGACTTTTGTAAATGAAGTGTATAAATATGGTATTCGTGGACCATTTTTAATTATAGCACCTCTTTCGACAATCCCAAACTGGCAACGAGAATTTGAAGGCTGGACTGATATGAATGTAATTGTTTACCATGGATCTGCTGCAAGCAGAAACATGATATCCGAATACGAAGTTTATTATAAAAACGATAAAGGCCAGCAAATAAAGGATCTTATAAAGTTTAATGTTTTGATAACGACTTTTGAAATAATTATTACTGACTTCAATGAGCTTAAGGGATATAACTGGAGACTGTGTGTGATAGATGAAGCTCATAGATTAAAAAATAGAAATTGCAAATTACTGGAGGGTCTTAGACAACTGAATCTTGAACACAGAGTTCTTCTTTCGGGAACTCCTCTACAAAACAATGTAAATGAGCTTTTCTCGCTATTAAATTTCTTAGAACCAACACAGTTTGCAAGCAGTGAAGCTTTCTTAAATGAATTCGGAAATTTAAGCAGCGAAGACGAAGTTAAAAAATTACAGGTGCTTCTTAAACCTATGATGTTACGTAGATTGAAAGAAGATGTCGAAAAATCCTTAGCACCCAAACAGGAAACAGTGGTTGAAGTTGAATTAACTAACATTCAGAAGAAATATTATCGCGGTATTTTAGAAAGGAATTTCTCTTTTCTTGCTAAAGGAACGACATCTGCGAACATTCCTAATTTGATGAACACTATGATGGAATTGAGAAAGTGTTGCATCCACCCATTTTTACTCAATGGTGCTGAAGACCAAATTACACTGGATTACAAACATTTGAAAGAGGACGCAGAAGCATATTATCAGGCACTGGTCAACAGCTCTGGTAAAATGGTTCTCATTGACAAATTGTTGCCAAAATTGAAAGCTAGTGGACACAGAGTTCTGGTTTTCAGTCAAATGGTCAAATGTTTAGATCTACTCGAAGACTATCTTGTATATAGAAAATACCCATACGAAAGAATTGACGGCCGAATTCGAGGAAACATTCGACAAGCCGCTATTGATCGATTCAGCAAACCCGATTCTGACAGATTTGTATTTCTTTTATGTACTAAAGCCGGTGGTTTAGGTATTAATCTTACAGCCGCTGATACAGTAATTATTTATGACAGCGATTGGAATCCTCAGAATGACTTACAGGCGCAAGCTAGATGTCACCGAATTGGTCAACAAAAACTTGTAAAAGTGTACAGATTATTGTGTCGCAATACTTATGAAAGAGAAATGTTCGATAAAGCTTCGTTAAAACTTGGTTTAGACAAAGCTATTCTTCAATCAATGAATACAAGTCAAGGTGGTAAAGATCCTAATAATAAAGCCCTTACAAAGAAGGAAATTGAAGATTTGCTCAAGAAAGGTGCTTACGGTGCCATCATGGATGACGACAACGCTGGCGATAAATTCTGTGAGGAGGATATCGATCAGATTTTGGCCAGAAGAACACAGATTATTACCATCGAGCAAGAAAAAGGATCCACTTTCTCTAAAGCTAGCTTTGCATGTTCAGGTAATCGCTCGGACATTGCCATTGATGATCCCGACTTTTGGACAAAATGGGCTAAGAAAGCCGAAATCGACACCACTGAGAAAAAAGAAGAAGAAGATCTTGTACTTTCGGAGCCTAGAAGAAGAACTCAAATCAAGCGATACGGTCACGATGAGTCCGTGGTTGATATGTCCGAGCTGGACAGCTCTGCCGATGACAGCGATGACGAAGGTGGCCTATCGGGCAGACGAAAAAATCGAGATAAGCTTTCAAAGAAAAATCGCAAATTTTACGAAGAATACGTACCTCGAGAAGGTGAAGTCGTCTACGGAAACTGGGCTCGAAGCGAGTGCTTCAAGGTTGAGAGAGGTCTTTTGACTTTTGGATGGGGCCGTTGGGATGAAATTCTCAAGCACAGTCAGCTGAGACGCGGTTGGCGAGAAATTGATGTCGAAGACTGTGCTAGAGTCATTATTCTGTATTGTCTGCGATTCTATCGTGGAGATGAAAAGATCCGTGCGTTTATTTGGGATCTTGTCACTCCGATCGAAAATGGAGAAAAAATTAAAACGATATCGAGCGCTCAAGTTGCCAATAATAAACAAAGACAACAACAGCAGCAGCAGCAACAGAAAAAGAAGAGTAGTCGAGTTCGCGAAACGAGGGGATCAACCTCAGCTGCTACTACAGCGAGCAACAATGGTCTTCAAATGGAACCTAATCATTGGAGCAACGCTGAAAAGTACGACGGCGATATATTCTTAGAGAGCACCTATAAAAAGCACCTTAGTCGACATGCCAATAAGTATGTATTTCGAAGTTTTGATACTACTTGATACTCCATGTAAAGTGACTTACTTACCACTTAAATATAACATTGTCATTTTCAGAGTTCTTCTGCGAGTGCGGATGCTTTATTACATTAAACACGAGATAATTGGGGATTTGGTTCAACACATCAATGATGGCGTACATATAAGGTTAGTAAAATTAATGATCAAAAAGCTTCATTTTTATATATCTATATACGATCAAAACAATCCAAAAATGTACCGTGCACTCACATGAAATGAGCTTACACAGCAACGCTTAGTTACCATATCAGTTGCATGTCCGCATCAAATAATTTGTTTTCACTATGGGATGCTCATTCAAAATTAAAACTCAAATAAATGTATGTTTTTTTGTACTACCTCATATAGCTGTTAAAAGCAAAATAGCAAAGCTGTTAATTTATTGGCTACTAATTTATATTAAGTTCATTGTCGTTCATATATATGCCTTCAAACAAACAAAAATTTTTTTTTAAATCATTCGCACGATATTATGTATTCGCACGTCAGAAAACAGTTCATTTTTTTCAAATGTTGAACTTTTTCTATGGTTCGTCCATATGTATAAGTGAAATGTAACTGATTTAAATTCGAAACGTATAAGCTCATTGAACTTGATCTTTTCTTGCGTGTACATAATCAATCCTCCTTGTAAAAGTACAAAAATTTACTTTGGAATAAGAATCGCGGGTGCCGATTTGGGACAGTCAGCGTGACATGGTAAGATGTAGCAGTGCACTGTGTCAAGAGGGCGAAATTCCTAAAGTTTTACAAGTTATTAATTCGGCGCTTTTGAAAGTATCAGTTAAAATGTCAGTCGTTGAATACGCAAACAATAAAACGAGCCTCTGATACAGTCAAACGCGTCGATCACGGAGTCGTAAAATCGAAAAAAATACGTTTTTTTTATCAAACTTTTTTTAAAACGAAAATCCTGTGGCCCTCCACACGTTATACAGTGCGTTGCCGCTAAACCTCCCACTAATGCCCGAGAAGCCAGTCAAGTGGTGGGATGCCTTAGCCGATAAGTCACTAGTGGTCGGCTGCTTCAAGCACGGATACGAGATGTTCGACCTCATGAGGAGTGATCCTACGCTTTCTTTCATACAAAGCTGTCCTCTCCCTTCCGCAACTACTACTACTACTACTACTACCAACACCACCACCACCACTACCGCCACTGCTACTACTACTAGTACCGCTAGTACCAACGAGAAAGCCAAGTAAGTATTAAAAAATAACATGCACCATCGGCATCGCTATTTATATTTTTTACATTTATTTTTTCCATCTCTAAAATCCTACTATTTCATCCATTATTTCACTGCTACTGTTGTTTTTTAATTGCATGCTTTATTCATAATATAACAATAATAATAATAATAATAATAATAAAATAATAATAATAATGACAATAATGATAATAACAATGATAATATTAATACCGCGACAAATGCACCTTTTCAAAGCGCTTAGCTGTACACACGCTATTCTATATGTTGCCTCATTTATATCATGTTAACACTACTACATTCATCTTACATTACACCTCGGCAATTATTATCCAAGTTTAGTAAACTCAGATCGATCTACTACTATTCTCCAATGTAAGAAATTTGAACGAGAGATTCTTCAATATCAAAAAGGATTATTTTTTCAAGGACTTACTCTTTTCACTACTTTTTCACTGTTCAATTAAAAATGTAGTACATTTTTTACAAATAAGCAACTGTTAATTATCATTTTTCGCCCTCAATAGGGACGAACTTGGTATGGACGTGGCCGAGCTCGAAGAAGGCGAGGCTTCGGGAGTTGCTGATTCCCCGGCTACTGCCAGCAAAACAGCAGATGCCACACCGGCAGACGCAGCTGCCACCGCTTCAGCCAGCCTGAGTCAAGATGGTGTTGAAGTTATACCCGTGGAAGATGACAAGACTTGGCCATCTAGCGTCGATCTTAATACGCGACTTCGTCGTATTATCACATCTTATCAACGTGACGTTACCAAAAAAGAAAATATCAAGGCTCATCAGCAGCAGCAACAACAACATCAACAGCAGCAACAGCAGCAACAACAACAGCAGCAGCAACAACAACAGCAACAGCAACAGCAACAGCAGCAAGCTGCTTTAGCCAACAGCGTCAAACTTGGTCAAGATATCAAGATTGGAAATCACCAAGGAGCACCTACTCTTGATTCCATGCAAAATTGGGATTTACAGAAATTGGCTATGTATCTTCTGGTAAGTAACACGAATGCAACCATTCTGTAAATTCATTTGACGAAAATTTTCATTCTTATTATTTTCCCTCTTAGAAAATTGAGAGAAAGGACAAGTTTGATCAACTAGCCAAAGAACGAGAACAAAGAGCTCGGATTGAAGAGTATAAAGCCAAATGGACAAAACGGGAGGAGAACGAGTTTCTACGCATTGTATCTACTTATGGCGTCAACTACGACAGAAAGAAGATGCAATATGACTGGGCTAAATTTAAAACCCTCGGCAGATTTGATAAAAAAAGTGACCATGACTTAACTGACTACTACTTGGCTTTTAGAGCTATGTGCAAAAAAGCTTGTAGCCTTAAGATAAGTGAAGAGGAAGGTACGTCGCTTTTTAATATTTTATAATTAACGTATTTAAAAAAGATAAGATTCAATTCATTAAAATATTTAATCATTTTTCAGCTGGTGGTGCTGACATTCCAATTGACCCTCTAAATCCAGGCAGGGCAAGACGCATATTAGATCGAATTGACTTGCTCAGTAAAGTAAGGGAGGAAATACTTACCCATCCTCATTTAGAGGAACGACTTTCATTATGCAAACCATCTGGTGATACACCAGATTGGTGGCAACCTGGCAGACATGACAGAGAACTCTTACTTGGTGCTGCAAAACATGGCTTAGGACGAACTGATGTAACTATCCTCAACGATCCAGAATTTTCATTCTCTAAAATGCTTAGCAAGAGTATGAATAGACAAAAGCAAGATCAAATAAATATGGAACTGGCTGAAAAAGCAATAAAACTGGATAATCGAGAAGATATTTTAAAATTCGACAAAGACGAAATATTGGTCAAGCTTGAGAAAGGTGAAGGTACTCTTAAAATTGAAAAAGTTGGAATTAAAAAAGACGTGGATAAAAAACCTGACATCAAAAGTCAAATTGAATTAACTTTGGTTAAGTCTGACAGTAAAATTGAAGATTTACAAACTCCATCAGGTTTGACAATCACACCTATCATTAAACCTCCTACTCCTGAAAAAGAACAGGATCCTGTTAAAACAGAAATAGAAGAAGATACAAAACAAACAAAAGAAAAGACAGAAAAACCTGCTGAGAAATCTGTAGACGATAAAACTAATGAACTTGAAAAGGTACAGCCATCAACTGACATTGAAGAACAGGATAAACAACAAGAAGAAGAAAAAGCTGGAAATGAAAAAGAGGAAAAAAATGAAGATCTTTCCACTGAAATAGAAACTTCTGAAACTAATAAAGAAAAATTAGTTGATGACGAGGACAAGAAGGTTGAAAATGTCAAGGAAGAAGAGAAAATGGAAGTTGACGAGCCTAATGAAAGTAAAGAAAAAGATATAGTTCAGCAGAAAAGTGGTGAAGAGCAAAAAAATGAGAAAGAAATTGATGAAGCTGATAAAAAGATTGACGAAAAAGAAGAGAAAGCAGATAAAGTCGAAGTAGGAGAAAAAGGAGAAAAAGAAGAAAAAGAAGAAAAAGAAGAAATAGAAGAAAAGGAAGAAAAAGGAGAAACAGAGGAGAAGGAAGAAAAGGAAGAGAAGGAAGAAAAAGAAGAAGAAAAAGAAAAAGAAAAAAGTACAGAAGAAAAAGAAAAAGAAGAAGGTACAGAAGAAAAAGGAGAAAAAGAAGACAAAGAGTGCTCGATCAAAGACGAGGCAAAAACTGAATCTCACTCTGAAGAAAAGATGGATGTTTCAGAATCTGATGTCACTGAAAAACCCAAAGAAGATATCAAAGACTCTGAAAAAAATGATCAAAAATCAATCGATGAGAAAGCTGAAAAAAAATTAGAACCAGATGAAGATAAAAAAGAAAAAGAATCAGAAATTGAAGAAGAACCCAAGAAGGATTCTAATGAAAGCGAAAAAGTCAAGGAGCCAGGGAAGTCTGTTGAAACTGTTGAACCTGTAAAGCAGACAGCGGCGGCCTCAAAAATTGAAGATAAATGCAGTATGCAAGCTGCAGAGTTAAAGGCTATGTTCCCAGATCTAGAAGTTATTCAGCCTCTGTCCCGCTTGACGCAAATTGACACGTTCGTTGTAAGGGATAAGGGACAAGACTCACCAACTGTTGCTCAGCTTTTGTCTCATGGCTATCCTTCTTCCATCAAATGGCCTAAAGAGCATGCTATTGAAGCTCGTTTGATGCATATTGTTCACGCTATTGAGCACAAAGAGTGGCCAGTTTCGTTGAATTTTACAGCTGGCGATGAGATGGAAATCGAAAAAGAACAATCCGAGGTCATTACCATCACCACGGATCATGGCATTCCTCGACACATGCCATCAAATCTAGGCAATGTTATGGGTTCCAATCCTCTTATAAATTTCAATTTTATGAATCCCAAAGTTAATAAGGATACAAACGTCAATAGTGTCAGCAATAATGCATCAAAGAAGCGGAAAAGACATATTGCTATTGATGTCGAGACAGACAGAGCCAAACTGCATGCGTTACTTAACAGTAGCCATACAGTTAGTCAACCCCCACCAGCACTAAGCAAACCAAGTCTGTCTTCAACTAATTGGGACTCCAAAGATGTCGCAGATGAGAACAGATCTCAACCTCCTCCAGCTCATCAACATATAAGAACACCATCCATACCATTTGATTTGAAATACACTGGTAAGACGACGATAATTCCGGGAACATCTAGTACATTGACACCAATCGATCTTTCATCAGGGTAAGTTATTAAAAAAACATTATTATTTTGAAACATAAAAGAAATAGTTCTTTACTCATTATTGTCCTATACTAGATTTTCAGTGAAACCATCTACTACAAATAAACAAGATATGTTGAGTGAAGTTCAAGATTTCTCGATGCCAACTAGAGATAAACAATTGAGTAGTAATAAAGGGAAACTGGATAGCATGTTGGACAGAATCGTTAAAAGGAAAAATATTGTATGTAAAATAACCAAGATAAATTGATGTAATGTAAATCATTATATGAGTATTATAATTTTAACATCCATACATTATTTCAGACTTTGGAAGAGCCCCAAGTATCTGGCATGGGTAAGGAGAAGAAACGCCGGAAGCTTGACGAAATCGTTGGAGCCTTACAGCGCGGAAAAGAACAACAAAGTTCTCACTATCCCGAGCATAGTAAGAAGAGCACAATCATGCCTAGTGTTACTGTAACACCTACTTCAGCTCCCGTAGGACTCCCGAATCCACCATCGTCGTCGCAGAAACCGTTTTCTATCACTGTGACATCCATTCCATCATCGAGAGTATCTGGAAGTGGCTCTTCTTCGAATCAACAACTGCCACCTCCGTCAATGCACTCGCACAAAGACAGTTTCTCGGCTTTGCTTGCGCAAGCTGAACAGCAAAATAGAGACTATGTCAAGAAGCAACAGCAATCACATCAACTACAAC
The DNA here is from genome assembly GCF_000599845.2 of Trichogramma pretiosum. Classification (NCBI taxonomy): domain Eukaryota; kingdom Metazoa; phylum Arthropoda; class Insecta; order Hymenoptera; family Trichogrammatidae; genus Trichogramma; species Trichogramma pretiosum. The sequence continues at coordinate 902,335 of NW_019640824.1, forward strand.
AACAAGCAGCTATGAACGCAGCACATGCATCATCTTCGGGTCATAGAAAATCCAGCTACGAATCTATGTTCGCTGAAATCAACAAAGTTCAAGAGTACTCAAAGAATCTTGGAGCTTATTCGCATGAAGCTAAAGTTAATAAATGGCTGGCGGAACAAACTGCGCTTACAGAACAGTTAAGCGCCGAATATCTCAATGCTCCAAGACGTAGGAGGCCGCGAGCTGATCCAACTTTGCTTGATTGGAAAAAGGTAACCGGCGAAGAAAACGTACCTGTGATACATAAAGCAACTGGCAAAAAGGTAATTTTGAGCATTAATAATTGACGAAAAGTCTCGAATTTATAAAATAAAAAGAAAATTTCAATAAAATTTTAATTTTACTCATAGGTAACTGGAAATAAAGCTCCTCAATTGAAGCGCCTTACGCAATGGTTGAACGATAATCCTATGTATGACGTTGATCCGAAGTGGGCAGAATTGGTCAAAGATCGCGGACTTTTACCGCATGAACATCCAAAGAGAACTCAGGCTCACGAGCGAGAACAAGAAAAAAATAAAAATGCTGGTCGGCCCCCGATGATGCCTAGTCCTAATAGTCAACAATCGCTCAATCAAGCAAATCTCGCAGCAACTTCGATGGCGGCAGCAGCAGCATCTGGTCTCAATTTCCCTGGTCTTGGCAACCTTAACAATTCGCTTTTGCAAGGTCTATCGTTGGGAAATTTTGACCCTAAAAATCCTCTGCTGATGCCGTTTGGTGGCATTCCAAACATGGGAGCTCTTGGGAATCTAGGAAATCTTGGTAATCTCGGCAACATGAATCTCACGAACTCAATCTTTGCCAACTTAGCGGGTCTAGGTTTGCCAGGATTAGCAGGGATGGAAGCATTAGCTGGTGCAGCTGGACAAGCAAGTAGTCGATCAGAAACTAATGTTACTGCAAGCTCACCTAGCACAAGAAATTCAAATTCGTTAAATGCTACTCCAAGTACAAGCAAATCTCGTACTAAAATGGAACCTCCTAAGTCAACTCCATCGACATCAACATCGTCGTCTATGGCAAACACTTCATTCCCGTTCTTGTTTCCTAACCCAAGTCTACTTTACACACCACTTGGTCTTAGTAGTCTGAATCCGTTCGGCATGCAACCTGGTAGCGTATCATCAGCATACGAAAGTTTAGCTCAATGTGGTTTGATTCCACCAACATCTAGTGCTGGTGGAACTTCTGGGAGCTCGTCACGAAAGTCTACAACATCGAGTTCAGCAGCTGGCGGCTCCTCATCCAGACACGCCCGTAGCGTCGCTGAAGCGTTGAAGCAACGCAGCGAGGACGCGAAGAAAGCGCAGTCTAGATATCCCGTGCTCGATCCTTCGATGATGAATCTTCAGCAGTACACCGAAGCGATGCAAGCTGCAGCTGCAGCCGCCGCCGCTGCTACTGCTAAGGAAAGACGTCGTTCGGATCACCAAGAAAAAAAACATCATCCAGTAACCGAGACTATTGACTTGGGAGATATTGCCGACCTATCAGCAAGATTAGAGCGTAAAGCGAAAGATCAAGAGATGAAAGATGTGCTGGAGCAGTTTAATCGAACCAGTGCTGAGCTCTTTTCGCGAAATCTAGAAAATTTGCAGCAACACAAAAAACTGCGAACACCCGACCGACATAGTAGTCATGAGCCTCATGTACCACCTTTAAATGAAGTGACGTTTGAACCGATTCCTAAAAAAGCGAGAACCGAACATCATAGTCGAGATAATGTACTTGATCCACAATTACTGCCTCCACCAGCTAGACCACCATCGAGGCCGTCAAGGCCCGCTTCTTCATCGTCGCACAGAGAATCTCATCCATCGCGTTCGCCAACGCCTAAAATTGCTGCGACCATTGAGCCGGTACTATTACCCGAAGCACTAACAGTTCCTGTGCGTAGTCCAACGCCACCACCCGTGGTAACGACGCCAATTGCGCCAGCAACTGCTTCGAGTCATCATTCGGATCCAAAGCCACCTCCTAGTCCAGAGCCCAACCAGTCGTTAAATACGTCCAACGAGAGCCATAAAGAAGAAACTATGGAACCAGCAGCTTCTCTTGCCTCGTCTGAAGAAAGTCAAGGCTCACTGAGTAAAGCTGAAATGAAACCCTCTGAAACTGAATCAGAAGAGGCCAAAGCAACGAGGAGCAAAAAGGCCAGAAGTGCCAAGCGAGGACTGTTACCTCCAGAGCCACCCATTGAAAGGAAAAATCTGCGCTCGAGTGCTGGTAGACAGGCTAGGGCAGCGGCTGAGCGGCAGGCCCGTAGTTTACTGGAAGAAGAACTTCAACAACAAGCTGAACGAGAACGAGAGGCACAAGGCTTGTCGGAGTAAAGACGTGTTAGTGCATTTTAAGTGTCTGAGTGTTACACAATTAGAACTGCTTACACAAAATCAGTCTAAATAACCCCTCTCCTCCTTATCTCCCCGTAGTTTTTAAGAGTGGATCCACCGATAAAATTTTTGACATTTTTGAAGAAAAAATTGTGACTGTAATATGATAAGATTTTTTAAAATAATTTTTAATATTAAGTATAGTGAGATCGATGAATTATTATTGAAAAATAAGTACACGATAACAATCATGCAACGGGCGATTGAAATAAATTATGATATTGAGACAATGGAATCTTGTAAAAGAAGAGCAAACGATGAGAGCTATGCATAAAGGCGGGCAATAGTATTTCGAGACATGATACTACTTTATGTATGGTAACCATCGTTAAAATAAATATATCATAGCTTTATTATAAATTTAATAAGATCATTATAATTTTGTTAAAAAATTATCTTGTCTTTTTGATCCTATTGGTTTTTTTCACCAAGGACTGTTTTTGTATAACTACTACTATATTAACAAGTAAATATCATAAGCATAATAACGTCATCTTAGTATGAAAGACAAGAAAGCGTTAACTATACAAAATAACTTTGTTATTAACAAAAAACTGTAAATATTATACGATTCGCGTAGATAATATGAAAAATCGTGTACTTTGAAAATGTATATAAAGCAGTGTACTTTTAATGATATAAATTAGGTCAAAAATATTGGCTTTGTTTTTTTTTTGTTGCAACGAAGCAACGCAAATTTTTCACTTAAATCAACGAATAGATGTTTATTAAAAACGAAAATTTATTTGAATATTCAAACACATCTTGAAAATTGTCTGTATAAAAAGTTACATTAAATCCTGTTAAATGTAATTAAAATATTTGTAATTTTTTCCATTGATGAAATAATTTTTGTAACCAAAATAGTTTAACCACTGGTTGGCTGAGGAACTATACGAAGATATGGTTTGCCTGAGGGCAATGCAAGAGTTTTAATGTTATTCCCATAAGTTTTTGTGGCTTCATCTTCAGAGACAGTTGGTATGACCATCACTGGATCTCCTTTCTGTAAATGATTTAATTAATCAAGTAATTGGTTTTAAATAAATTTGTTTAATAATTTAATTAATCGAATGAAAAATTACCTTCCAATCGCAAGGAGTTGCAACTTTAAATTTGTCAGTCAGTTGAAGAGATTCGACAACTCTTAATATTTCACTAAAATGGAATCATCACATTAATACATGCAATTTATTGTAGCTGTTGTAAAACTTAAAATCTTACTCAAAGTTTCTGCCAGTAGTGGCTGGATACAAAATTGACAATCTCATTTTTTTCTTAGGATCAATGACAAATACAGCTCGAGCAGAAACTGGCATACCCTCCTTGTTCAATTCAGCTGGATCTAACATTCCCAAATTTACCGCAATATCTCTGGATTCATCAGCTATAATAGGATATGGGAATTCCATGAATTCTCCATAGGACTTGATATCCTTGAAAAAAATGTGTCACCTCAAGTTGCTTTTTTACTTGTACAAAACTAAATCAATATCTCTGTATCCTTACCTCGATCCATCTCTTGTGAGATTCTACGGAATTACATGAAATAGCTATCACCTTGACTCCCAATCTTTTGAATTCTGGCATAAGTTTGGCCACTCGAGCCAGTTCGGTCGTGCAAACTGGAGTAAAATCATTGGGGTGAGAAAAAAGGATTCCCCAGCTGAAATGAGTGTCAATGTCAAAGTACCGGTTTTATGGTTAGGATAAGTCATGATCATGATGAAATGATTAGTTGCACTTACGAGTCACCGAAGTATTTATGTAAATCCAAGTCTCCATGGCTTGATTCGGCGATAAAGTTTGGAAAGGTATCACCCAGAAGCACCATGTTGTCGCTGTACTCACGAATTTAAAAATTTATGATAATAAAACACTCTTGTATATATACTGTGTATGGGCGTGTGACGGAGTTGGTGGAGTACTACGTCGCGTAAAAAATTTCCTATCAAACAACGTAATGAATATAGCTCGAACCCAGTTTCAAGATCGTTATTCTTTTTTTCCCTCGCTCCTGCGGCTTCCTGTCGTTACGTTGTCGGTTCGTTGTATATAGACAATTGCAGCAGGCTGCACGTCTGTCGTGGCTTTAATATGCTTATAGATTCTGTGTGTTGCGAGCACGTGCATCGAACACGCCGACCGTTTCAATTCCGGACATGGAATTTCTCGAGTTATAGTACGGAACAAAATTATTTTCCGACGAATTTCACTCGATGATTGACCCACGATCGATGGAACGAGAAATGAATCGAGTTAAAATAAAATAAAATTAAACGTAAAATTATTAAAAGTAATATTCTATCGATTTCCATTCACTGTTCTCAAACCAGAGCAATAATTCAAATGTAAACATTTCAAATTACGTGAAAATGGAACTAGGGTTTCATTCGAAAAAGACGCATAAAAATATTGTCGATCATGATGACGTTTTATAAAGTACAATGGGGGGCGCATATCAATCGGATTGCTGGTGTAAAGCCCCGCACGTTAGCCTATATATACGCCAGCGGAATATTCAATGAGGGTATAAAGACACTAAGAAACAGTGACTATTCTTGAGAAAGTAAAGCAGCCGACCCGTTGACCTGTCAAACCGAAGGCCATCCCTTATGGGGCGAAGCCATCGTATCATATATTCCACTACCTACCTGCCGCCATTTCATTACATTGTATTTTCTGATTTCTCCCTCGCATTATTTGCGTCTGCTAGCTCTGCAAAACCTGTCTCATTCGTTTTTGTTTTCTTAAAAAAAAAAATTATGGTGTTGCAAGGCTTGTTTCATGAAGTTTGACCATTTGCTCTGAAAATCGACGAATTAGTTTGGAAAAACTCCCTCGGAGAAGTAACTGATATCGCAAAAATTTGCGATTTGTCGATCGCAGTAATAAACTGGGAAAAGGTGGCGCGGTGTGGCCCAGCAGCCATGCTTCGATTTGTAAACAAAACTTGTTTGAAAATGGTGTGAGGAAGGGCTTCACAGAGACCGCGCGTGGTTACCGCATCTTTCATCGTATAATAAAAATTGAATCGTTAAAAAGTCTTGGGTGAATAGGAGCGTCTAAAAACTCTTGAAATTTTCTATAACCACACCGTGTTGGTTTGCAATCTTAAAAAAAAGTTCTCCGCTGAAAGCTGCGCTGATCGATGTTGGAAATTTGACATTTTTTACTCGGAATTCAATTAATCCCAAGGTGCGATCATGACCCGTGAAATAAAAACATTGCGTTGTCTTTTTCCTGAACCAAGTACGTATCTTTTGAAAAAATGAATAGTGCACTGGTATTTTTCTTTTAGCAGCACATTGTTTTTTTCAGAACCTCCAAGACGTAAAAATTTTATCAAGGAAAATGTCAAAAGTGTACGAAAAATGGAGCAACTTTTTCACTCTGATAGTCAAGAAGTCAAAGATTTGAAGTTATCTACGCTAAATAAACATAAATTTCCCGTCAAACATAGAAGTATAAGCAATAGTCAAGGTTTTAATGAACACAAAGTTGTGTCAACTAAAACCATTGAAGAAGGCATAGCCAGTTTATTACTTCAGAAATCAAGTGATAGGAAAACCAGTGCTCCAGTTTTTTCTTATAAAAAACCTAGTTTAAAGAAACAACAACTTAAACCATCAGTAAACAAATTAAATGTTAAAAGAGTCCGAAGTTCAAAAGATAATGCTCTGAGCAAAATTGAAAATAAGAATTCCAAATCTGAAACTCAAAAAAGTGCATGTGCTGTAAACAATAAATTGAATAGTAATTACAATGATAATAGCAATGATGTGAAATTGGTAAGCCTAGGAATACAAACTGTAGACACTGATGATATAGATAGTTTATACTCTGAAGGAATCATAAGGTATTATTTAATTCATTTTTATTGGGTAGAAAATATTTTCCTTATATTAAAAAAATAATTTTTCATAGATATCCTTCAACAAAATTCAAAAATTCTCAAAATGACTTCAAGGAAGACAATCCACAAGAAATTAAAAATAATGAAAACTGTATTGACTCTGAATGTCAAGTTAATGATAGTAAAGATTATGTTAAAATTAACAAAGAAAAAATTACTTTAGCCAGTAAATTAGCATCGCAACTCAGCAACAGCTCTGGACAAATTAGTCATCGAATGGGAGTTGTTCCTAAGTATGACATACTTTTATGAGATTTTATTTGATAATATTTAAGACACTTATTCCTCTATTTAACTAAGAATCTTCTCAAAAAGATAAAAAATTTAATAAAAAATTGTAAACATGTTATAGATACATCAAGGAACGTAAAGAAGAACTGGTAAAAGAAAAGTTAGCTAAAGCTGCAGCAAAACAGTCTGATTGTCCTGTTGGTCACGTTCCAATACCAGATAATGAAAGAAAAGAAACACTTGCCATGTTGAAAAAAAGTTGCTACTTTGTTTTTATATTGTTTTTTCAATATTTCCTTAAGATATATTAATTTTTTAATTTATAAATTTCAGATCATCAAGAACTTGTTAATGAACTAAATATGTTACCAATCAGAACAGATACATTGCGTTCTCAAAAAAGAAAGATGGAAATAGAAAAAAATTTGGAAAAGCTGGAAGAAGCTATCAAAGTTTTTTCAAGACCAAAAGTTTACGTGAAAGTTGATGCATAATTGATTTGTTTATACTTCAATCTTTAATAATTTACTTGATTATTTCTGTACAGTTTCAATTTGATATTATGCTGAAAAATGGTTTGTTATTGGGTAACCTTTAATCTCGAAAATTGTAAATATTAGACATTTTCAAAATAGTTAAATTGTCTAGTCTTTAAAGAATCACTATTGAATAAAAAATAAACTTATTTTTAATAATTAACAATTTATTTACACATTATTTACAATCAAGCAAACTTATGTAAGTAGTTTTAAATTTCTTATTTTGAGTCACCCACTATATTTTTATTTATGAGATGAACAAACAAATCTTCATCAAATTTCAAGTTCCCTGTTTCAAAATGTATTTCTTCATTTTCATACCAATCTTTTATCTTAAAGTCACTGAAAAATACAGATATTTCTCTTGCTGCTGATTCTTCAGAATCTAAAAAACAAATTTTTTTTATAAATTTTCAAAATTTTTTTTCATTAATAATTTATTTACCCGATCCATGGCCAGCGTTTCTAGTATCAGATAAGCCAAACATGCCTCTAATTGTATTTGGATCTGAGAATTGAGTTTGATAACATTTTGTAGGCCCTAAAAGTTTTCGCCATTTGGCTATCACATCTGGAGCAGTAAGTATGTGAATATCGGAAGGTCCACTGCTCATAAAAGTAGTAAGTCTATTATAAAAAAATTTTCCTTTGTGTTCTTCATAAAATTTTTCAGCAAGTTTTTGATTGATAATGGTTCTCTGTGTCCTCACAATCTTAATGTCATTAGACAAAATCATTTCTCTAATATTCTAAAAAATTTTAAAAATCTCATTGATAGAATTATACACTATATATGTTTACAAATTCGGAAGAAAAAATAAATTTTCATTAAATTTGCAAATATTTATTTTTTATTTTAAGGTTAAAATATACCTGCAGAGCAAATGGATTTTTAACGACGTGGGGTTTTAAAATCGCAAGGGTCAATTGGAATGGCTTTTTAGTTGTCATTTTTCTAATATTTTTTTGTCACAGACAATCAATTCATTATCAAGAGCAGCTCGATCTTATAATAAACCATATTTATGGTAGTCGATAGAGCAGGTTTTTAAACGGAACGCATGCCGTCGCGTGGACCGCGCGACAATTGTCAAAAGCCTCCGCCTGTTGGTCTGAAAGCAAAACACAACACCCGTCACCCAGTACAAAAGTGGCGACCAGATTTTTACATACTTTCCTTATACTTTTTGTCACTCATTTGGGTGCGAAGTCAAATACCTTGTGAATATCGGTATCAATTCAGCAACTAATTATAGAAATATTCTTTACCGAAATATTGAAAATATTGCGAAAATGAGTAAAAAAAAAAGACAAGTACAGGGATGGTGCTTGGATATCCGTTGGTGGGATGCCCTATGCTTTGAAAGAAGGTGACGTAATTTCTATTTTCGGAATATGGAGAAATTGTTAATATCAATCTAATCAGAGACAGAAAAACAAAAAAGTTGAAAAGAAATGGCTACTTATGCTATGAAAATCATAAAAGCACCATACTATTTGTCGACGATCGTAATTACAGATTTAAACTCTTTGGACAGAACAATACTGGTGGAGTACATGAAATATTATAAACGATCTCTCTAAGAATAGTAAAAAAATCCAAGATAAAGATATCAAGTAGATACAAAGAGAAGTATGTAGACCCGGCTCATTTTATTGCAAATAAGTTAGATTTATATGAACATTTGAATAGTTTTATTCAAAAATATGGAAGTATATACGGAAAATGACATAAAGATGCATATTGTAAAATTATGTACTTTGGATTTTTATAAATTTAAATAAATTATAATTATAAAAAGCTTGATGTAACATGATGATATATCGATTTAAAATCAAATAAAATTAAGAATTAAGTATTTGATGAAAAACACATTTTTATAATATAAAAATTTTTATTAAATAAATATAGCTTCTAAAATTTTTCGCGTAAACAAAAATGTGTTAGTATCGGAAGAGTAGAAAAGTAACAAGTTATATTATCAATTTAGTGCTATTTTCAACATTTCAGATATCTCAACAATTTTTTCACGAGGTTTTCCAACAGAATTTCCTCTTTTACGTTCTTCATGGTCAATTTTTTCCCATCCATGATAATCAACAACATTAATGCCTCTTTCATTTAATAAATTTTTTAAATCCGAATAACCACCTTTATCTTCAGAGAGATCAAGTTCTATTGATACTATTTGTCCCACTTTAAAAGCATTATTCATGGTTGAAATAATAATACCCATAGGCCCTGTTGCTACCCAGCCAGCTGCATACAATCCTTTTTCAACTTTTCCATCAGAATTAATTATTTTACCTGATTTCACATCAAAAGGTATATTGGGATCTATCAATTTTGATTTATATCCAATGCTTCTCACAGCAAGATTACACGGGAAATCTTCAAATTTATCAGTAGCTTTGGCAGTTTGTTTTAATAAATCTTCTCCTTCAAGTTCATTTACTGAAAACTTTACTTTTTCGATGTTATTAGTTCCTATGAATTCTGTTGGTCCTCGCAAAAAAATCGGATGAAACTCTTTATCAAAATTGCTTTTGTCAAGAGGTGCCTCATCAAGAGACTTAAGCATGAGCTCTGTTAATCTTTTACGAGGCCTTGCAAGATTAGCAACAATATCTTTAATTTCTGTAAAGTCATTAGGTCTCCAGAAAGTTTTACAATTTGGCAATTTTAACATTTCTCTCAGTTCGGCAATTGTAAAAGCTGCTTGTAGAGGACCTCGACGTCCTATAAGCCATACCCTCTTAACTTTACTCTCAGCAAGTTGCTCAAGTGCATGAGATGTTATATCAGTTGTCTAAAAAAAAAAAAAAAAACATAACACAAAATACATAAAAAATTCCCGCCCTATATTCTCAAAATTTGATAGAAAAATTTCATTTCATGAGTACTATACCTTAAGCCTATCAACTGAGGAAAGAAGTATTCTGGCAATGTCAATAGCTACATTTCCTTGTCCTAATATAACAGCATCTTCACCAGTTAGATCGATTTTCAAGTTTTTATCACAAGGTATACCATTGTACCATCCTACAAAATTTCTGGCAGCTATTACATTGTTTAAATTTTCTCCAGGAATATTTAATGTTCTATCATATTCAGCCCCATAAGTCTAAAAAGGGAGTAATTTTTAATGACATTTTTTATGATTCATGCAATTTCAAAAATATACTAGACTGACCAATACAATGGCGTGATAGAGATTTTTAAGTTCTTCTATTTTGACATCTTTTCCTACATCAACATTTCCTAAAAATTGTACCCGATCATCTTTGGCTATTTTATCAAAAGTATTGATAACATTTTTAACTTCTGGATGATCTGGTGCTACTCCAAACCTGACTAAACCAAAAGGAACGGGTAGTTTTTCTAAAATATCGACTTTGGCTTCAGGTTTTATCTGTAATTATATTGATAACAAATAAAGAACTTTCGATGTGTATTTTTCCACAAAAAATCATTTTTAATACCTTCAAAATTTGTTGAGTAGCATAAAAACCAGCAGGACCGGCACCAACGACGCAGACTTTCGGAGTGACATTTTTCGAAGAAAATTGACGGAAAGAATTGAGTAAAACTCCAGACTTTGACATTTTCAAACAATGTTACCTGCAATATAATTAATTAATACTTATTATTCATTGATTTTATTTGTTGAAATAAAAAAGTAAAAATGTACTATTTATGTTTTAATGATTATTTTTTAACTCAATTTTTTTTAAATATTTTTATCACACTGAATAAGTTTCATAAAAAGAGATGATATAATGTAAAAACTAAACACATTTACAGTAAATTCAATATATTTTTATTCATTTAAAATAATTTAAATTAATTTATTATTAGAGTATGAAATTCTAAAATAAAAAGTATAAAGTTTACAAAACTCACTGGCAACCAACGAAGTATGCTTAATACTTTTATTATAACAGCGTCAATGCATCTCACGATCTTATCTTTAACCGACACAAACCAATCAGAAATACAATATTTAACGGGCCATTAATAACATAAATATATTAACAAAAATATAAGATATTTCAGCAGATTTGAATCTAATATTCGTTTTCGTAAAAAGAATTGTCCGAAAAAACACTAAAAAATTAGCCTAGTAGTTGTTATTTGAATTGATTACTTTCGGAAATCGTAAATGATTTTCTTTGTATCACCAACAATTTCCAACATAATCTCGATTTAAAACATTAAAAAATATCATTAATATATAATTCATTATATAATAACAGACTTCTACTTAAAATGTAAGAGATAACTCTCAAATCTCTTATCACATTTTATAATTATCATTGTTATTGAGTATTAACTACTTCGGTTTCTGTACATTCAAATAGCTTATTATTTAAAGATGCAATGTAATCAATGCAAAACTTTGCTATCCAGGTGTTGATTTTTTCTATATATTCATATATTTCTGAATCTGTAAATTTTTTATTTCATTATTCATTATTAATCAACAATATAACTACTCATTATGCCAAATTTAATATATCTTACCATAAATTTGTGTTATAGGCACAATTGACAATACTGTTTTGTTTTTTATATCCATAACTTGCAATTTTTCTTTAATATCTTGAATATTTTTTAAAACATAATCATTTTTCGTCAAGTTTTTGAATAAAATATAAAATCCTATCTGCTCATTTACACCAAATTCTACATCTTCAAATGTGTCAGAGAGTAAAAACAAAATACCCACATTCAATTGTGTAAGTAACAAAAATCCGAAAAATGCCAAGTTATCTCCCACATTCAATGTACAAAAAATGTTAATAAGCTTACTCATTACATCATTATTAGCATACATTTTTGTAAATTCAAAATAAACTAATTTATATTGTTTGTCTAATTGCATCTCATTTACGAATCTTGAAAGACTTTTTGCATTTGGTAAAACTATTTCTTTTTCTTCATTAGCAATTTTGAATAAAATTTCAAAAATTTCAGCAACCTGCACAGTGCAAAATCTTGAACTTAAGATATTAGTAAATTGTTTTCCTTCCTTTATAATGAAATTACAATGAAATCCCTTGAAACTAAAATTTAAATTCTCTGAAATTGTATCAAAGTTTGACAATTTGGGGATTTTTTCTGCTTGATAAAACAATAGCTTAATTGGACTTAAACTTCTTTTATATAATATTTCATTATATGATTCTGTTACTTGAGTTACCCAGAAAAGACTTTTCCATTTCTTTAATTCTGTATTACCAACTACTTGCAAAGCTTCATGTAATTTTGTTATTGGAAAATTTATCATGTATTTGTCTGCTACAATTTTAGCTATTGTTTTAATACTATAATAGTTCAATCCTGTATTTGATTCATAAGCTTTTATGTTATTTTCTATGACTTCACATTGAAACTTTTTAAATAGTGAAGCACATGAAATTACTTGTTTAATAAAATGTTCTGGAATGTCTTTTTTATCAAACATGGGCAAAGAACATGTTTTCCCATATTGTTGTTTGAGTATTTTTAGATGTGGTAGAATAAATTCAAAACCTTTAAATCCAAGACATATCACATAAACTTCTGAGTTACCTTCTTTACTGGTGACAGGTTTATAAAAATGAATAGTTTGAAACGAACAAGATAAAAAGTATATCAAGCAGATGGATTGGTGTTCAAATATTGTGAAAATTTTTAATAAAAAGTTCCCTTTAGTTTGTAAAACATGTAAAGCAGCCACCACTTCACAATAATGTAAAGGGGATACAATTAGTTCTTGTTCGCTTGGATCATTTGTACAATTAATGCTTCCATCAGCGGTAACTACACTAACTTTGCCTTTTGATTCATATATCTTTAACAGTGCTTCTAAATTTTCACAAGATAACAAATTTCCTGTGTAATCTTCTCCAAAAAACCAATTATCCAGAGTATGTCTAATTAAACGATCATCACTTATCATATTGCAATGCTTATTTCCTTCATAATAAGGATTCAGCGTTGTGGCAAGCCAGTTCCAACGCGTTGCTAATAAATTTGTTTTTAACCAATGATTCAAACAAGTAATGAAAGCACCAGGAGCTTCACACAAATGCAAACTTGAAAATTCATAGTTATTTTCAATAATTAAGTCTTTTGAAATCAGTGGATACTTTGATATTATTTCATGAAATTTACACCAGGCTTGGGTTAATAATTCTGGATCATATTCTTTGCGTAATCGCCATTCTATATCTTTGGCTTTATTTCTGTTTGTAGTGTGTTTATGCCACTTGGATAATGGATAGCAATTTAATTTTGATTTAACTTCATTGAGGAGAGTCTTTAAATTTTGCAATTCTTCAATAATCCAAGGTTTTTTTACAAACATAGACTCAGGTAAAGGGAGCTTGTAATTTTGATTACCCTCAATTGTAAATGATTTGTAAAACATTTTTTCTGCACTTTCTCGCATTTCGGAAAAACTTTCCATTTTTAATAGATCAAATAGAAAGTGTACAATTGCCTAATCTACTGAACAAATACCAGGAATGTAATTGCAATAATGCAAATTTTTGATAAGTATTAAAAAATGAACTTCGTGACGTACCTTGTTTACATATGATGTATCCACTAAGCAAGAATAATTTTAAGAGAAAAATCAAATCCAGTATGTATCATATGATTGATATTAGAGTTGATTCAAACAATGGTATACATTGACTACTGCGATTTGATCTGTGCGAAGACGACAAAAGTGATTGAAGAAATATTTTTTACTTTCATATTAACGGTGCCAAATGACGGAGATTGGTTGAAACTCCTTGACCGAGAATCATTCATAAATTTCACCATATGTTTAACCTACTTAATTAAGTCTTTTACGTTGTTCGATACAGAAATTCGAAATAAACCGTGGAGCAGGTGAGTAGTTTGTCGTCGACTTGTTGTACAGGTTTCATCTTCTCATAAATATTACATGACATAAGTGTTGTGTACCGGCAACTAAGCTCAATGACCTGATGAAAAATTAATAGAAAAATTAAGGCACGTCATTTTTGATTGACGTCGTCAGATGTCGCTATAAGCGGCAAACAAAATTTGAAAAATCGAGACCAAACGCGCAAGGAGAAAGTAAATTCGAATACCATAAGATATTAAGTTGTGTGGACAGTCTTATGTGAATACTGAGGCTGAACACGTGTTTTAAGATTCATATAGTAATTTTGACTTTCTTTGCAACACGCAAATATGGGTACGACCAAAATAGTTTTTTGTTTAAACTTTATTTATAAAAAAAAATTCTTATTTTAACGGAAATATTCAATTGACAAGTGTACAAAATGAAACTTTTTTTTATAAACCACGTACGTGTGTTGCACATGTTCTAAATATGACTAATATAATGATTTTTAATGCAGGTAAACCGCATGGTATTCGTACTGCACGCAAATATAAAAATCTGCGCCGAGAACAAAGGTGGAATGATAAAGACTATAAAAAAGCCAACCTTGGAACGAGGTGGAAGGCCAATCCATTCAGTGGAGCTTCCCATGCCAAAGGAATTGTTTTAGAAAAAATGTAAATAATAATCTATAACAAATTTTATACTTAATTAAATATTATAATGTGCATAATTGTGGTAATTTTTTAGTGGGATTGAAGCTAAGCAGCCAAATTCAGCTATTAGAAAGTGTGTAAGAGTTCAGTTAATAAAAAATGGCAAAAAGATTACAGCATTTGTACCTCGAGATGGTTGTTTGAACAGCATAGAAGAAAATGATGAAGTTCTAGTGTCAGGCTTTGGTCGCAAAGGCCATGCTGTGGGAGATATTCCTGGAGTTCGCTTCAAGATTGTAAAAGTAGCTAATGTCGGTCTTTTGGCATTATATAAAGAGAAAAAAGAGAGACCTAGATCTTAAAACAACTTTTAATTGTTGATGAATTAAATGTAGTACACAATTTTTAATAATTAAAATAAAAATTATAAAATCATCTTAACTTACTGAAATTTATAATTTAAACGTCAACACATAACTTATAATTTAAATTTTAACAAAGGACAAAGACTTGTTTGCTCCTTGAAATATTTTGTTTGATTTAAATTTCATTGAATACATTGCAAGCTTGTTCTATTAAAACTAGACTATTCTTGATAGCTGCAGCTAATGGCCTTGGTACTTTGTTGTCATAATCTGGGATATAACGAGTTTTAATACTGGTTTCATTCATTTGTATCTGAAAAAAACAGATCTTTAAATTTTTTTCGAAAATATTCACTCAAGTTAAAAATATTTATAAAAACTACTGGATTTACAATAATAATGTTCAAACTGATCAAAATGCATACCTTATTTATCATGGTAAATTCTGTGTAAATATTCTTCAAGTCATTACAAAAATCAGGATAATGTTTTGAATAATCATTTGAATGTTCAAGTTGTTCAGGTAAAGAAATAATTTTTTGGAATGAATTACTAAAATTTTCCATCATAGAATCATCTTCATTTACTTTTGATTCAGTCAATACTTTCATACTATCCTGGAAACAAGAGAAAAAATTATATTAATATAATATTATAGAAACTTTTTATGAATTATTACTTTTGCTAATGCACATAGGTGTTTCAAGTTAGCCGATTCCATTGTTTCATCTATCGTTATTTTTGTTATGTCTGTTTTTTCTTTTACATTAGGAGATTCATGAGAAGAAAAATCAGTAACAGTTGGTTTATCAAGTTGAATGTTTTCATCATCCTTCTGAAAAAACATATAAAATTAATGGGTAATATTTTTCACTTGATTGTAGATTATGAATCATTACTGTACTTGATATTACCTTGTCTATTTTTTCAATATCAAGGTGGTCATTTTTAGACAAGTCGGAATTTGATAAATGGACGCTTTTCACAAGTAGAACCAGTAGTGATAAAAATGGCACTTGTTTTTCAATGGGACATTTACCCTGCGGAGACCAATGAATCACATAATTATATTTCAAAGAATTTATCGATATTAAAAATGATTCAACTTACTAGTAAAACATTTTCATCATTGCAAAGTCCAATTTGTCCATAACATTTTATAATTTTATCTAAAACAGAAATACAGAATGAAAAATATGTCTCGGAATTGAACTATGATTTGGTACCAGCAAGTGAATCTTCTTTCAACTTGTTAAAAGCTGCAGCATTGAATCCTGGACTTTCTAACAATATCCAATGCAATAAATCTAGGCGCTTTGATCCCGTAAGAATAGTATTTTCGAACTCTTTATACTGAATCTGTGCAATTTCAGGATAACGCAGCTTTTCCAGAAAATCGTATAAATTTCGTATGATCGAATCTTTATCGGCCACTGAAATAAAATGTTGAATATGTATTTTTGCGTAACTTTGAACATAAAGAGTCAAAGTTAATGATACATTACTTTTGCTTCGCAAAATTAATGCGAATATACGTGAGATAACAAATGTTGTTTACTATTTCATTATGCAGACGACAGTTTGCTTAAACACTGTGTCAGTGTGCGACGAAGACAGCCAATCGTGCCGGCTGAACCAGTAAACAGTCCTGTCCGATGGAGCCGGGAGCTTTGTATGTAGCGACATCTACAGTCAATTATTATTCGAAAATATATATTCAAATATTACGCGTTGCATACAAAAAGGTAGGTAGGCGATAAAATGTGCACAATTAAATCATGGGAGAGGTGAAATTTGAGATGCGATGACAGTGACTGTGGTGTGACGGGTGTCTTGCTGGTTTTTTTTTGCATCGTGCGTCGTTCAAAGGGATTCGGCTTATTTCAAATTAATTTTTTACACGTAACTAAAACCTTTTCATGGAATTTGCTATTGCATTTTGGCTTAAACCAAGCGCATCTTGAATAATTTTTAGAAATGAAAGCTGAAGAAATAATGAACATTAAAAAATGACGAATTCGAGATATTTCAATGATACGCAAGAACGAGAGAGACGGGTGAAGGCGAGATCGATGTCGCCCCCTTGCGTTCTTTGCGCCAACGAATTTACGCGCGGGTATCGCCGAGCCGCGAACAACACGCACGAGAGCCGCAGTAAATGCGATCGTAAAGCAATATGCAATTGTGCGGTAAAGTGGGCTACGGGCTGCAGAGCCGCCACTCGACAAATCTGAAATGTCGCATCTTTTGAATACATGCAGGATCGGCCTCCCCTCAATGCTTCGAGTCCCAGATCTCAAGCCTATAATGAGTAGAGGGTAATTATGCTCGCTTATATTTTTCTCTTTCTTCGCTGCTCATTATTATTATTATTATTATTATAAATTGATGCGTGAGTAAAGTAACGGTTAATGCAGGCCTTGATATATAGGTGCACTGTAATTTAAGCGTCGTCCAGTGGCAGTCGTAAAACCTAATTTCAAGCCAGTAAGTAAGTGTAAAGGATATGGACGCGTTTACATTATGCATCGCGTGTCTTGCCATCGTGTCATCTCGTCGAGTCCGATGTGGATGATGCTGAGTATCGCTCGCAAACCCAAGAATGTGTCAATGTATAAGTAACACGGCTCAGTCAGCTCCGAGTTCGAAACGATCTCAACGGGAGCAATAGTAGTGGCGTAGCATCAGAGACCCCAGTCCGAGAAATGTCCTCTACGGTTCATTCCGTGCAATTAACTTGTCATTTTATCATCGAGTGAACATACATTTTGCTTCAGTTTCAAAGGGCCCGCTATTGAAAAATCAGCTATTAACATCGTATTTATTTATAAAATATTTTACTTGCAAACTATCACTTTAAAAAATTAAAATTGTCAATGTTCAGCTGAAATTTTTTTACAGGTAAATGTTAAAATATGTTATTATTGACTGATACACCAAAATAAATTCCAATTCCGTTAAATGCCAGCTTTTTTCGATATGGTATGCCAAAAGAATAAATGCATAAGTATTGTAAATTTTGCTCGGAGCAAAGATTATGCAGGATCATTTGGGACTCGAACGATCTTCAATGGGCTCGTAATCCCATTCGAAATTGGAATTGGCATCGAATAACTGGGTTCAATGTGTAAGTTCTAAAGTTTTGTCTATACAGAATTGATCACGATTTACACAAATTCGATAGGTCCCGAGCGTCGAAACGAAGCAGGCGATGTGCGCTACACGGGGCTGCATACAAGTGCGAGTCGTTCTATTATATAGCGAGAAGCAGAACGAACCTCGGCATTCGGCATAGGAGTAGAATATAAAAGATAGAGAGAGAGAGAGAGAGAGAGAAGAAGCTCGGCGCAGCGAAAGCATATAGGCCTCGCGAATCGCGAGACTCTCGTTTAAGGGGTATACGAGGGGAGGGAGCTGACCCTAGAAATTCTCGCCGCGACTACGACGGTGCGTGTGCGCGACTGTGTGTGTGTGTGTGCAGTGAACTGTGGAGGGGACACGTACAGCATACAAAGTTCGGAGTACGATATAATATATATAGTGATACAGTCGTAACGTTGGCGGCAACTGGCGTAGACGGCGCGGTTCGTCTCTCTCTCTCTCTCTGCCTCTATATAGAACTATATAGCACCGCCACCACCGCAGAATCGGCGGCCGCACGGCAAAGATATATATGTACACGAGAGCGAGTCGAGTTCAGTAGCGACAGTCGACGGCATCGCAGCGCACGAGCTCGAGCTCGAGCCGAGTTTGCTCTCCCCTGCGGCATATATAAGATCTCGCGCTCGAGACGACGATTCGTCTCTTTATAATACAGTTTCTCTCCCTCGTTCCATGACGACGATCCTGGCCCCAAGGACGAACGAGCCGAGTGCACAGCCGAAAGAAGCCTCGTTATCCAAATTAAACAAGGAAAAACATTGGGAACGATCGTAGAGCGGCTACTAGCAGCTATAGACGGCAGCTGCATATCGCTGCTGGCAAAATAAACGCTGATAAGCGCGTGCATGTGTCTCTGTCTGCGTTCGTGTTCTCCTCTCTACGTCCGAGTCTCTCTCTGTGTGTGCGTGCGCCGCAAATTCCGACTGTGCAGAGGAACGCCTGCGCGTTTCGCCTGCCTCGCATTATCGTACACATTCCACCCTCGCGAGCCGGAGTATATACGCTATATAGGCGCATCGAGGCAAAAGCCTCCTCCGTCAAGCTCTCCGTTCGTGCTCTATACGAGCTTCTGTGTATAATCAAGCTCGCTGCCGAAAGCTGCCTGTGCCGCTGGCCCTATACGATTCTCGATTGTGCAGTTTTGACAGTGCCGTTACTCGTTTGTTGTTGTTGTTGTTGTGGCTGTTCTGGTGCAGTGTAGTGTAGCTATATGTCGCGTTGGCTGGCTCCGCCGGAGGAAAATAACAACACGGACTACAACGGCAAGAGCGGCAGTTGACTAGCGCCCCGATGAAATTATTCAAGTTATGATTGACGAGGGAAAATTGCCAAGAGCAGCGTTCCGGGCTCTAAGCAGCAGCAGCAGAAGCAGCAGCAGCATCAACGACAGAGAGCAGCGAGGCAGCGAAAATGGTCGATAACAATTGCATTATCGAGGGCAATGTCAAGTTCCGCGATGGCAAAAAGGTAGGTTGGCAGCCAAGCAGCTGTCCAAGAGCTATAATTCGCTTCGATATAATAGTACTTTGCTTTGCTTTTGACGCCTGCGAGTTTACGCGTACATACGTGTGCTGTATATGCAATAACGCTCGAATCGCCGCGGCGCAGCAGTGCGTAAGCTCTCGTATGTGCGCAAAAAAAAAGAAGTAGTAAGCTATACGTAGTTACAACACATACAAGTAGTAGTAGTAGTAGCGCGAGAACAAAAGAGGCGTTAGAGGCTGCGTGTGCCGCTTTCCAACTCAGCAACCTCTCTCTCTATGTAATCTCGTGCATATTGCCTGCGTGCGAGATGCATTTAGCGAGTCGAGTATGCCATATAGGTATACACTATATACAGTAGTCGAGTGTCTCTGACTGCAACACGCGACGCGTACACAACTCGCACCTACGTAGCAGCAGCAGCAGCTATATAGTTGAGAAAAGTATATATATACGGGATAGGAGAGCGTGCAACTCTCGTGGGATAGCAGCAGCAGCAGCGGCAGCGGCATCGGTCCGGGCTTATGGGGTGAAAAGTGCAAAAGCTGCGAAAGAGAGCTGCCGAGTCGCGCAGCAGCTAGCACCCCCATCGCGTCGAGAGCTGCCTTTTCTTACGCACCACCCCTCCTTGCTGCTATCCCCGTGGAAGACGTCGTACACACACCTTTGCCTATCGGCTAGAGTGCGTAATATAAAAGAGCCCGATCGTATTTTCCAACTTGCCCTATAGCTTCGTATATACGAGCGAGCCAACATATTATAGGTAACGCTAGCCGGGTCTTTTTGTTGTTGTTGTTGCTGTTCATAATGCGGCGCAGGGCAGCGAAGCGCAGCTGCGGCCGTCGATTTTCGCCTCGATATATATACAATAGGGCCCGAAAATTCGAACGCGCGTACAATCGAGCCAGTGTATGTATGTAACGCAATAATTGCGGCGAGAGGAAGAAGCGAGCGAGCGCAGGAGAATTGGAAAGAAGAAGAAGAGGAGCAGAAAACATGTGCAGCGATCGAATCGAACGCGAAGCTAAGCAGCCTCGTGCGGCGATTAACGATTAATGCCCCTCAGCTCTCGGCTTTCCTCTACTTTTTCGAGCTCACTCCGTACAAATATACCTATAGCAGTAGTAGCAGTAGTAGTAGTAGTAGTCTACATGCGGCACGGGGAGCGAGAAAAGGGCTCGAGGCTCTCCCTCTGCGTATACTCGTGTATATATAGGGTCGTGTGCGTCGTGCTGCGGCGGAGGCGCGTGTGCCATGGCGGCGCACGAGAGCAGCAGCACGCTATGTACGCGCCACCTTCCACTTCCTATAAAGCATTGCTATTTGCTATATAGATATATATAGGCATATATGAGCGCGTCCAGCATAAGTCGGCCACCCCGCGCGATTACGGCATTTTTGGCCGAAAGTGTCGTATGTTTAGCTCGCTCGGAAACGTTTAGCAAGAGTCAGAAAAATAATCCAAACCCATAGATCGATAGATTTTTTCCTCTTCTTTCTAGTGGTGTAACTCAAAAAATTCTTAAAAATTGATTTTGAGGTTAAAACTCGACTTGAATGTTTAAGTCCATTTTCCCAAAAAATGTATCCTCCGATTGCAATTTAAACCGCACCAATCGAAAGAGGAGGCAAAAATCTATCGAAAACGATGTTTTCCAGGATGGAGAAATGATAAGAACTATTAAAGATATCGAGATGAATAGCGCGGGACGGCGCGCGCGGGCCTGTTTTCCTGCCTATGTCTTTTCGACTCGCTAAAAAAATGCTGAAAAAATAATTTAAACACGTAAATCGATAGATTTTTTCCTCTTCTTTCGATTGGTAATGTTAATTTTGAGGTCAAAATACTAAAATACTAGAAGAAATATTGACTTAAAAATTCAAGTCAAGTTTTGACTATGAAAAAAATTTTTGGGAATTTTTTCAACAACGCCATCAGAAAGAGGAGGAAAAAATCTATCGATTTACGTGTTCACATCATTTTTCTAGCCTTTTTTAAGCGATTACGAGCGAGTCGAAAAGACAAAGACACGGCGCCGCGCGTGTGCCGCCGCTGGCGCACGGAAAACAGGTCCGCGCGCGCCGTCCCGCGCTATTCATCTCGATATCTTTAATAGTTCTTATCATTTCTCCATCCTGGAAAACATCGTTTTCGATAGATTTTTGCCTCCTCTTTCGATTGGTGCAGTTTAAATTGCAATCGGAGGATACATTTTTTGGGAAAATGGACTTAAACATTCAAGTCGAGTTTTAACCTCAAAATCAATTTTTAAGAATTTTTTAAGCTACACCACTAGAAATAGGAGGAAAAAATCTATCGATCTATGTGTTTGGATTTTTTTTCTGACTCTTGCTAAACGTTTCCGAGCGAGCTAAACATACGACACTTTCGGCCAAAAATGCCGTAATCTCGCGGGGTGGCCGACTTATGCTGGACGCGCTCATATATCCCCAAACGATATGGGGTGCAGGCTCCAAGTCGTCATAAATATACGCCGCGCCGCACAATATATACGAGCCTGTAGCTAGCTATATGTAGCTATAGATCGACGCGATCCCATTGGTCGGAAAAGTTGCAGCTAAAGGCACTTGGCTTAACAATTTACCCATCTTTATCAATACTCGATTCGGCGTTAGCGTTGATCCAAACTAAGAGCCACCGAGATTATCATGAATTAGCGCTTTTGCATTTTTTTCCTCGCTCGGCATCGTTTTCACTTTCGCCTCTTTTCGATTGATTCCCCAACTATAGATATAGTCTTTGTTAATACATGTCCTATTCCGTTTGATGTCGAGCCGCTCCTATATATACACATATATTATAGGCCTGCACAATAATGTATAAGGTTTATAGTGCAGCTTGTGCAGTACACAGGGCGCGCATATTACAGTAGACACGGCCAGCAACGTCCAGCCACTGGTACAGGCTATATATACATATCGTATACAGCGGCAATCGCTTTTCGATCACCTTATACGCGGTGTACACAGCAAAGAGCAGAGAGCCAAGTGTGTACTTGGACCGGAGCAGGGTAAACATTCTCTCTCTGCATTATTAGGCAGCTCTCGCATGTATACAGGCCATGATAATACGAAAGTGTATTAGCTGCTCCGAGGGAGCGAAGAAAAATAAAGAAATTTCCGCCGGCTGCCTCGCGTACGAACTACATATGTATTATATACCGGGCTAACACGGAGCGATTAGCGAGCGACATTGCGTGCTACGCTATTTTCTCTGTATATACGCGAGTATACCAGATATACCGAGCTTGTTACGAAAAAGCCCGAGAGGCAAGTATTTGCGCGAGGCAGTTGCACTTTGCACGACGATATTATATATTATCGATCTGTCGGCGCGGGCGCGCGAGCTTATCTTCTTCTACTACTATATAGGCAAACATATACGCGAGGCGCGCGCGAGCTTCCGTGTTATATAGGCGCAACTTTGCAAACAGATAAAATTCGAGTCGAGCTTTGTACACCGCATCGGATTGCGGATTTGGAGAGCCTGAGAAAAGCTCTTCTCCGCGCGTATATAGCGCAGCTGTTATCCATTTGCCTCGTCGCGGCAGCAGCAATGCGCCGATGGGAAAAGGCGCTGCTGAATTTCGCTCGAATCCGCGCCGATCTCTGCGGCCGTCGTTAAAATTTCTCTACATGCCGTATATACCTATGTATACCAGAGTGTGGCGCAGTGCTTTAACGCTCCTCGGGACAGGCCTAAGCCCAAGACGACGACGACTACTACTGCTACTGCTACTAGGAAAAAGCCCGAGCGATCGTAAAAGTATTTTTAAGTACTTTATGCCTGTATAGTAGTTGTATAGCGACGACGACGGCGACGAAGCTAGTGCGGAAGAAAAAAGCCAAGGAAAAAAGAATAAAGTCGAGCCGGCCGCGCGCTTATAAAAGTTTGGTAATTAATCGCCTCTATGTGTGTATGCGTGTGTGTGTGTGGACGAAGCAAAGCTGCTGCCGTTTTACAGCTCGTTTCGCAACTCCTCTCTCCTACATAGTGCAGCCGCGGCTCAATTTTGTTAAACAGCGCCAGGAGTTCGGCTATATTAACTGCAGCTCCAGCCGAGATGGACGATTAGTGGAATACTATACTCGTTATTCTTTTTCGTTATTTTTACGCGCGCTGCGCTATAAAAGAGAGAAAAGGAGCGAGCGAATGACATTTTTGCAGCGCGATCCGCGCGCAGTGCAGGCCCCAAAGCTTTGTCGACACACTGACTCGCTGATATTATATATCTAAGCGCGCGCTTATATTCGTCTAGTCGCTGTCTGGCTCCTCTATATGTCTTTCTCATAACACTTGGATGTTCATGCACAAAAGAGCGAGTCAAAGTGCGCTGCTCTTTCACCTAAAACATGCACTATATACGTATACGCTTTAGCTTTTTCTTCTCTCGTCGCATTATTACGACGCTCTGGGGAAAGCGTCCGTAGGAGTAGAAAAATTGCAACGTGAAGCGTCGCGCGCGCGTGCCTAGAAGCGAGTAGAGTCTTTTGTGTCGTCGCTCGTGTATGACGTGTGTGCGATGCTTAATTGACTGCATAAAATCCTAGCCTCCCCCTGCAGGGCTCGTGCGCAGCGCACACAGTACAGAGAGCAGTTGGCCTACGGACTGCGCGACATTTGTTATTTCACTCGGGCAACCCCCAATGACAGCTGATTCCGAACGGATCGCCATTATATCGCGCGTACGTCTTTATTTTCGTGAATCATCGAAATCTCGATGGCATTTCTCTCGCTGCATAGAGCCGCTATGAATGCGCGATCGTCCATAATGTAACGCGGCGCTAGACAGAGAGAGAGAGAGAGAGAATGGGAGACACTTTGGTAATTGGATTCGCTGCGTGCACTCGTCTATATATGCGCAAATGAACAAACGAAACAATTGCATTAAGCTCGCGAGGCCGCGCGACGATAAAAGAGACTCGGGGATGCTTTGATCGAATTCGGCCACCAACGACATATATACATAGACATTCGTATATAATAGAGGCACGCGCGAGCTAAACTCTATCGGCCGATGACAATTTTCTATCGATACCGTTTGCGAGCGCGCGTGAATAGGCCAAGCTCGTCGCCGTACTTTTCACGCTCCGCTATCCCCCAACTCTCGCTTGTATTGCTTTTGTATGTACGCTATATAAGCACAATGTATAAAGGCGAAAACCGCACGAATAACTAACTAACCGATCCATTGTTTTTGTTTTTCAGTGGAAATCCCGATGGTGCGTCATGCGGAAACTGTCGCCAGTTGCAGGTAACGTATACATCGACTTGCGCAACAAATACAGATATATATATAATATACAGCTCGGCCTGCTATGCATATTCGTCGCGCGTATATATTTCGTTTGTTTTCTTCTGGCCTCCTCCTCCCCCGTTCGTTGTTGGCATTCACTCGCTTTAACGCTGGGTATATCGACGATAAAAAACAAAACAAAAAAAAAGAGAGAGACAGAGGCGATAAAGTAGAAAAATAACGGCGCACTCGGGCTCAGGTGCTTGAAAATACACACAGGGCTCGGATAAAAGATATACTACGCTGACAAACACACGAGACGCGCGTGCGAAGACGAGCGAAACGAGTCGATTCTCACGCTCTCGCGATGCTTGCGATCTATGTAAGACGTACGTCGACAAGCGCGTAACGAGCGAGTAGAGTGACGCGATAAAGCAGCTATCCGATAACTTTTTTATATAAAATAATGTATTAGATCGTCATCGTCGGCTCGTTACTCTCGATTCCATCGAGATTCGAGACCGACTCGTCGCGTCGATCGCTCCGCGTTCCGAGTAATTTTCTCCTCGCGCTCGATTTTTTCTACGGATCCGCGCTGGCCGTGCTATCTATGCATCATTACGCACCTCTTTCACTCGCGTCGCGTTGGCTTTTTTTTCTCAAACTTTATTCGGAGTACTCGCTAGCCGCGTCATATTTTATCTCTTGTATTGTGCTCTCTTTGGCTCTCTGCGTCGGTCTACGTCCGGCAAAAGCCCATCGCGCGTTTATTTATCTTTGAATATGCGTGTGTGTACTTTCGGGCTTTTGCCCGCTGCTGTCGTGCACTGCACGTGAAAATGCCATATACATACGCGAGAGAGCAGCGAAAGTGCGCCCAACGAGTGTAATATCATCGTCGAACGAGACAGACAGAGAAAAGTGCATTAGCGCCACGAGAGATACGCAGCGGCCAGAGCACTACAAAGCCATTTGAGAGAGAGATGTGTGTGATAGTGGAAAATTATCCCTCTCGTCGGCTTGCATTTGATATCAATTAATCGCGCATCTGGTTCGAGAGAGTCTCTCCCTTCGCGCCAGTGGGCCGCAGGCTAGCTGCTCACCCTTGGCCCCCCCGTACACTCCCCGCTCGTATATGCAGGAGCAACCGGCTGCACACGCGCCGGAGCGTCATGATTACAAATGGACTTTTTTCGCTCGTATATATATATCCGAATACCGCCGTATGAACTATACAACAAAGCCTAGCAAATGTATAATAATAGCGCTGCGATGCGAGCGATGCTAGATACGCGCAAAAGGCGCCGACTGCGGCGGATGCATCAGCTGCGGCATTACTCGCGCGCGACGGACGTTTATATGCGGCGCATCTAGTAGTCTACTTGTTTACAAGACTTGTACGCGTTGAGGCGATAAAGACTAAAGAGAGGAGCGGCTTTGATTTAGCGCCTTTTGTCGCATCCGCATAATGTAATGTATGCTCGCTCGCAGCCGGCCTATCCTTTTCATTATACGCTCGTGTGCCGGGCATTGAAAATAAAAACTCGCTTGGCACAGGTGCAGGCTCGATGGTATCTTCTGGCTGTCGGTGTCGGTCGGCCAAACAAGGGCTGCCCTGCCCCCCCCCCTTGGGACACGAGGCTGAAATTGCCCGAGATAAGACTCGGACGCTTGGTGCGATGTGCTGCCACGTGCAAGAGTCAAAAAGGACGTCGAATGGCGGCAGCTACCCTTTAAAACGGATCCTCTTGAAACGTCTCTCGAGGAATGGATATTATGCTCGCGCGCGCGCGTGCAGCGGCCCACGCGCCTCGCGTCGACTCGAAAAAAAAAAAAAAAAAAACAAATCACGTTAAAGCCGCTGTTTGGCGTTTGGCGCGCGAGCTCGAATCTCCGATTCCGACGCCTACAACTCCGTATACTTACTGATTCACGGTCTCGCGCGTCGCGTGTGGCTACGCCGTATATATATTTTTCCTCATCAGTCACGCATATCGAGAGAGAGAGAGAGAGAGAGAGAAACTTAACTTACGACTCGCTGGGTGAAAATAGATTTTGGCTTACATACTTTATTTCTCTCTCCATCCGGATACGACTTACGAGCTGCTGTCGAGTAAGCCCTGTGTAGCACGCGTCAAACTCGTCAAGTTTATATATTTTAATCGTCTTCGACTGTAACAACAACTTAGGAAGAAAGGAGTAGAGGCAGTAATATGCATCACGACTCGCGCGTGTACATCGCGTCAAACGACACGTACGAAAATATTTTCTCTATCAAGGGGTTACCAGCCGCGCGTATACATGTATTTTATATATATAGCGCTCTATCACACACCCTATATATTCGCTGTATTTTCGAACATGTAGTGTACGATTTCGTGTATAGTCGTGCAGCGCGACCAAAGCCATATGCCTTGATAGCTACGACGACCTTTTTTTTTGGCACTAATATATAAAACACAATATAATCTTGTTATTTATACTTTCTTACTACTCATGAATTATTCAGCCGTTGCTATATGCGGCGGCGGCTACGGTCCAATTATCGAGCTTGCTCCGTTCCCTTTACTGCCCATAGAGCCCAGATAAGCATACATTATAGTTTATATTTATTAATTATTATCGATGCTGGCTTATACGCGCGCGACTACATTAAATGTATCCTTCCGCGCCAACTCGACCTTCCCATTGCGAAATAATATTATGATATATATACAGCTCGTGTTTATACGTATTAACGGGATATATCAAAGTATCGTCGAAATTTCCAACGATTATTCCAACGATATTGCACGCACAGAGCTCTCCTATTCCGAGCTATACAACAAGTGCTTTTATTGTTTTATGATTCATCGGCTTTGAGAGATGCCTAACTATTTACGCTCTCTCTACGTCTTATCTCGATTATTCAATTTTCTGCGTAGGCCGTAGATTCTCGTAGAAAATAATAATGTGTGTCATCGCGAAATGATAGCCGAGTCGATGTGCGTATCTAACTCCGAGATAGGGCATATACAAAGGCGGCATTACATAAGTTGCACGAGAGTACTAAAAGAAGGTAATAACGAAGCGCTAAAAAGACGAACGAACATCTGGCATGGCTGGGCCATATAATACGGCGGTAATTCACTCGAACGGAGATCAGCGAAGCTCGGATCGCAATCGACTTTTTTTCCTTCTCATCAGGGATCTTTTGACGACGCGATGGCATATACGCACGGATGATGATAATAATATCGAGTCGTCGGGAATTGCGCGCGTAGGAAGGCGAAACTTTGGGTCGCGCAGGTAAATCCGAGAGTCGCATAAGTTATGAGTTCGCGCGTGGCCGACCACGCGTGCAGATATGCATTATGTGCACGTATAGAGTGGACGACGCGTCCAGTGCGTACGTAATGCGATTCGGTCGTCGGTTAGCAGCAGCGGCACATTTGAATGTGAAAGGGTGGCCTTTTCCATAATTCACGCCGTGCGCGCGGTATATATTTTCAGGCTCGAGTTGTACACGGTCGGCGCGTGGCCCCTTTCTCCCTCTTCTTCTTTTTCTTACTCTAGGCTAACGCTACCGCTGCTGCTGCTGCTGCTTCTTCTTCTTCTTCTTCTTCTTGGCTCGCTTTATGATATGTGCCACTCGACGAGTGCATTACATGCAGTTCGCAGCTACCGCACGTGCTCGGGGGACGCCCTTTGCACCCCGTATATAACGCAAACAAACGCGCGAGACGCGTATACACGAGACCACCCCTCTTCGTCGTTTTTTTTCTTCTCGAAGCTTCTCCCCGGCTCTCGCGCATAATACATAATTCGATAGAAAAAAAAGAGGAGAAGAAGTAATAGTTCGTCGATAAGCCGATGCGATGCGGGAAACGCGTATACACGGGGCTGCATGCGCTTTACGCGTATCGCAGGCCCGGAGAGGTGCGTGGCGTGCATCGCTCGAAATAAAGCGCGACATATTGCCGACACATGCCACCCGCGGAAATAACAGATTGCGTGGCGCACTGCTACATGTATATATGACAAATTAATTAAAAGCGAGGAGGCCTGCATACTGCCTATACGTGTAGTACGTGTATAGCTCTGGCTATTATACGCTGCGTAGCTCTGTGACAAGCCACGCGAGTGGATACACGCTGTATGCCGTATAACAGCGCGCGAGTCTCGAGTGTTCTTGTCTCGGGGCGCACTCGAAAAATTATGCCCCTATACCTATATATGTATACATGTAGCATGTACACAACGCACGAGCGCGTATTACGTACAAGCTCAATTTTTTTCTCCTTATTGGATTTTTATCGCGCGCATGTAGATGCCAAGACAACTTACAGATCTGACGACGATCGATGACTCTTTTCCGTGCGCGTCGATCATCGAACGGCATCTTGACGCGAGGCGCTCTCCCTTCTCCAATTTGTACCAGAGACAAATTATTTATTTTATACTTATCAAAAGAGTGATGGATCTACGAGCGAAGCGTTATAACTTTTCGCTCCACTTGAAATAGAAAATATTATATAAATAAGAATCTCGATTCTTATACATCAACCGAAATCAAATTTCGACCGCTTGTGGGTGGCTATGATATTTATAGTCGAGGCGTCGATTAATAAACATCTATTAGGTATTCAATTAAAAAAATTTACATTGTGCTTCGTTGAAAAAAAAAAAAAAACAGAGTCAATATTTTTGACCCAATTTATAGCATCAAAAGTACATTACACGATATTATTTTTATAATGGAGCTCTGCGCTCTTAATGACTATCGGGCATCGACTGCTATGTATGTATATTCGGAGCAGCTGCTCCACTCGAGAGAGTCATCGTCGCTCTTCAAGACAATCCTCGACGCGCGCAGCCCTTATGCCGGGCGATAATCGCTTTTATCTTATTGCCAACGAGTCGAGAGAATTAACGACGAGTCGTCGCTTCTTTTTTCCTTCTTCCTTATTTTTTTTTTTTTTTCTACCGAATCACGCGAATCGATGTGTCGTTTACGCGATTGCAGTTCTTTCCCCTTGAGCTACGCGTGTGGGTCTGCTGTATATGTGGAAATGTGCGCGCAGATAGACACAAAAACACCTCGAGTCGAGGCGTACGAATCAATACCGGCAGGAGACATTGTCGTGCCTTGCTTCATTTTTCAGAAAAAAGTCATTTACGCGTGTAGCAGCGCGCCAAGAAAAAAGGACGAGAGAGAGAAGAAAAAAATCACAGCATAAAAGTAAAGAAAAAAAGGGAGTGAGAGAAAGAGCATAAGATGCGGCAGCGTCGTAGCTCGTCTTCTTATTGTGTTTATTGTAATAAGTGCCGAGTCGAAAGGAAGTGACCCTGCACGCGCTGCACTATACACATACGCGCATTTATTGTATACGCTATATTCCGCGCGTGCTAAGTGCGTTTCGTCTTTTACTTTTCTTTCTTCTCGTCTTGGGCTTATTCATTACTATATATACGCGTATACGCACAAAACGTACATCGTTCCCCTCTGGGGCTCGGGTGTATTACTATATGATTATCGTCGTCGTCGTCTCTCGTTGTTGGTCGCGATACAATGTCCTGCTCTGTGCCAGCCGAGCTCGTATAATAATGTATTATGCTTATATATATGTATGCGAGGTATATGGAAGGAACAAACAACTGATGTTTTTGGTTTTTCTTTTTTTCTGCTCAGACTGCCTGCATCTGCAGCTGTACGGCGACAGCAAGGACCGCTACAAGCAGGGCCAGACCAAGGCGTCGCTGAGCCTGCAGCACTTTCTCGGCGTCGAGGCGGGCTTCACCCTCGACAAGGAGTCCAACACGGTGGCCATCATCTGCCAGGACGTCACCGTCGTGCTGGCCTTCGACACGCGCGAGAGGCTCATCCAGTGGCAGGTCAAGATCAGCAGTAATCTCGGCGAGGGTGAGTCTTATAACATCGATCAATAATTTTTCTCGCGACGAATGGTGTGTGAAAATGTGCGTGTCGTCGAGATTCGTATATATATCATATTATCGGAGGCTTTCTGCGCGCCGTCGTGCGAGTCCGCGTACGTGTGTAACACGCGCTGTTATGACTGCCGAGCTGAGCCAGCCACTCCGCGACCGTACTCCTGCCATTTGTTATGCTCATTCATCAAAAAATATACTTCTCGAATCGCTCGAGTCTCTCCAGTCGTGTCGAGAGCGAATCTCTCCCCCTCTTGTTTTGTTATTTTATATATATATAGCATGGCACGCACTTATTATATATAGGCAGCGATCAGGCACGTTGGGTGCCTAATTACTCAGTTCCGGCGTCTTGGCAGCTTGGCCGCGCGCGATAAGACCCGAGCCACGAACGCCTCGACGAGTGACGAGTAACAAAACGCATAAATAAACGCTTACGCGCGTCGAGAGATGATGGAAAAGGCGATAAGTATCTCGGGCTCGATATAAATCCTTTTCTTCGGAATTCGCCTCGCCTCTACTGTATTCGGCTCGGAATATCTTATAAATACATTTGTATGGTGCCCCAGTGTACGACGTTTGGTAAACGCTCTCGGCGCGCGACGGATAAACGTTCACAATCAGCCACAATAGAGCGAGCCTGTATAACGTTCCACGCATCCTCCCTTCGCTTCTCTTCTTCGGGCTCCGTATAATATAATGCGTATAATAATAGCGGCGAAGAAAAATCGGCTATGAATCAGCAGCAGCCGCATCCTGTGCACGGGACACACGTATATAATACGCGTGTCCGATGATTATTACGGGGAAGGGAGGCGCGCAGACACAATCGGCTATTGATTCGCGGCCGTAAATGCGGGAGCACTTCTCGCTCTCCTTCCTAAATTCGCTCGTTTATCCCAATAGGGTATTATTTGAGCTAATCATAAATCAGCTGCCGCGATTCCGTTCTGCGCCTTTATTTAATTCGTTTGGCTAATATAATTAATGATCGATCGATGTATAAATTCGTCTTCTCAGATCAACAGTTCCTCATCCTGCTGTCGTCGGCCCCGGCCAAGGCCAAGCTGTCGTCGGGACCGGCGCATCTGCACATCCAGGAACGGCGCTTCTGCATGACGGTGGGCGTGCCCCCACGGCTCGTCGGCACCTGGGAGATCGGCCAGCTGCGCCGCTACGGGGTCGTCGAGGGTCGCTTCTGCTTCGAGGGCGGTTCGCGCTGCGGTCGGGGCGAGGGCCTCTTCGTTCTGATCACCGACCAGGGCGACGAGATCGTGCGGGCGTTCCAGCTGGCCGCTGAGGGCAAGCTGCCGCTGGGCGGCCGCAAGAGGCCCCACATGCAGAGCCTCGCGCCCACCGGCAGCAGCGCCCAGGACAGTCCGCGCAGGCAGTTCTCGCGCTCGGACACGCGGGCCAGCGACCTCACGTTCCCGGGCTACGCGGCGAGCCTCGCCGGCTGCTTCCTCGACGAGGACGGCTTCAAGGACGCCTCGTCGTCCTACTGGTCGTCGACGGAGAGCCGCCAGGACGAGTCCGAGGTCAACTTCTCCGGCAATCAGATGATGGAGCTCGAGCGCTGCTCCAGCTGCGTGTCCGGCAAGATGTCCATGAAGGCCGGCCCGCTGGCGGCGGGACACCTGCAGCCTCGAGCCTTCGACCGGCTCTCGTTGTCGTCCTACAGCAGCAGCAGCCACGACAGCGACTACTCGGCCTCGCCCCAGCCCCAGGCCAAGCCGCAGCAGCAGCAGCAGCATCAGCAGAGTCGGGTGCAGTCGCCGAGTCCGTTGGCTCTTCCTCCGAGGCCGCCAAAGCCACCGCTGGCCAAGGCCCCGAAGAAGCCACCCATGCCACTGCCTCTTCTACAGCAGCAACAGCAACAGCAGCAGTGCACTTGCTCGAGAAGATTAGCCAGCTCGACCCCGACGACGACGCCACCTTCTCGCAACGGTAAATATATACCATATAAGATGTATTTTCAAACACACACTCGTACATCTTCATAAAAGCCAATCCGGTTTATTAGTTTTGACTAATTCGAGTGATCGTGTCGGGTAAATATATAAACGAGCTTATATATCTCACACTTAGCTTACGACGAGTCAAGTTGTTTTCTTTTTCATTTTCTTTCGGCCGATACTTCCGGACTTTGGGAAAGTTTACCTTAGCCATATAGGCACACACATAGAGCGAGTCTCTCTCGACTTTGAGATTTTAATCCGCTTACATCACGATTCACGAGTCGAATCGATATAGCGCGCACACCATAGCGTAACTATATAGGTTCGGAGCGGGCATTAGCATCGGGCTTTGTGCGCCTCACGCGCGGGGCCACTCGACCAGCCCCAATTGACTCTCGAGTGTCGCCGATCGATTTTTATTATTATCATTATCTTTGCTCGTCGTCGTCGTCTTATTAGCTTTGGCGCATGTACGCGTGTATGCGCCCCCGCGTCGTTAATGTCGTCGTTATTGTAATTGGACGATCCTGGCGAGACGATCTATGCGAGCCTATATGCATATATATCGTACATATATATACACCTACGAGTATAGCCGGAAACGATCGTCATTGTTTGCTCGCGTTGGCCACTTAGGAATTCGCCGGACGAGCCGCGCGCGTTTCGCATCGTCTATTCTCGGCAGGTACATCGTCGCTGCGGCCGATTAAATCCTCCTGCTTGCCTGATGCTATATTATTGTTATATATTATCGTGCGATCGAAAAGTGAAACGTTCGCGCACAGAAGTCGCTACTATGTGGCGAATTACAACATAGCGGCTGGATTAAGTCCGAAATACCAAAATATCGTTGGCTTTTTTTTCCCGGAATTGCTCGATATACGAGCGAGCGTAGGCGCAGAAATCCAATGGCGTATACATTGAATTAAATTTTCACCCAAGGCGAGCGCGTGAAAATATTGTCTATTCGAGCGAGAATCCGCGTCTTTGATTTATGAAGTCGTAAGCGATCGATGTCAGAGCCCGCTTCATTTTTTTTCCTTCTTTTTTTTCCCCAACAGGTTTCGCCGGTCCTTACGAAAACTACGACATTCCAAAGACATTGACGGTCCATCAAGCTGTGGGAGCCTCGCACGCGGTCACACAGGCCGCAAACAACCCACAACAACAGCAGCAGCAGCCACACCCCTCGCACGAGCCCAAGAGTCCCGTGGCCGAGCAGTTCAACTACGACACGCCGCGCAAGATCAAGGAGTGCCTCGCCGCCAGCAAGCTCGGCGTGGCCTACCCCAACTACGACACGCCGCACGTGCCTCAGCCGGTCGTGCTGAAGCAGTGCGGCTGTCCGGCCGCCAAGACGCCGCCGCCGCCGTCGGCCTCGGCCGTGGCCGTCAAGAACTTGGCCGCCTGCCCGTGCCACAACGTCATGAGCTGGGCCGGATTCGTCCTGCCGTACTGTCGACGTGGCGCCGGCATCGAGCCCTCGACGACGACCGTCGTCCAGCCGGTGCGGCTCTCGGGCGAGGGCAAGATGCCCGTGGTCAACGCCAGCGGCCGAATCGGCATCTACAACGGCGGTGGCCTGGCGACGACGAGCCACGAGCAAAACGGCCACGACTGCGACTGCCCGCTCAGCTCGGCCAACTCCTACTCCTGCGACTCGTCGAGCGGCCCCAAGGCCAACTACGAGAACGTCGAGCCGCTGGTCATCGACAGCCAACCCGAAGCCAAAGCCTCGAGCGCGGCCAACTACGCCAACGTCGACTTCACCGAGTCGCTCGGCAATTACGAGAACAGCAGGGACATCCTCGCCAAGGTCCACGCCTCGACGACCCGCTCGGCCTCCCGCGAGGAGCTCGCCCGCGACAGCGAGGCCAGCTGCCACGCTGAGCAGGACTCGGAAGACTTGTGCCACAAATGCGGCCATCTCAAGGAGATCGCAGGCCCGCAACAAAGCAGCTACTTGGTCATCGATCAAGAGCAAGAAGACAAGAAGCAGCAGCAGCAGCAGCATCAAGAAGACAAGAGGCAACAAACATCGGGCTATATATCGATGCAGCCGGTGCACAATGCCTGCTCGAGAGAGCTCCTCTCGAGGCTCTGCAGTGGTGTCAAGAGCTCGAGCAACCCAGCTTTATCCGGAGCAGTTAGCCAAGCCGCCGCCGCCACGACCCCAAACGCGGCCACCCTCAATCTCGAGAACAGCAAAAAGAGGTCCGAGTCCGAGTATCGCATGCCCGGCTCGGCCATACTGTCGAGCCCCTACTTCCGACGTCGACTGCTCGAGATGTCGAGCGGCGAGTCCGGCGGTAGCTCCTCCAATCTCGGCGTTCTGGCGCTGCGCAAACGATCCTACTCGACGGAATCGGCCCACTGCCTCGACGAGGACAAGCCGTCCTCGCCGAGCAGCGACAACAACGAGGGCAACGAGAGCAACAACGGGGCCACCGACGAGCCGACTGCCAAGGAACAGCAGATTTCCGTGGCGCAGGTGCACGAGCCACCGGCCAAGTGTTCTTCCCCGCAGCCGCTGGCTGCCATCAAGATTCGCAGGTCGTCGTCGGTGCCGTCGAAAGCCGGACACAATCGCGACTCGTCGAGCAGCAACGACTCGGGCGTCTCCACGGGCTCGCTCTGCCATCGGACCGGCGAGTTCGTCGAGTACGAGTACCCCTCGGCGCCCGTCAATACCCTCGTCAAGAAGCAGAGCGTCTCGTCGTCCATGTACAGAAAAAGCCCGCCCCCCGCCTGCTTCCACAGCAGTCTTCCTCGCAAGTCCAAGTCGAGCGAGCTCACCTTCCAGTTCCACAGGACCAAACTGCCGGAGAAGTCGTCGTCGGCCGAGGCGGACATACCGACCTGCCTGCCGTCCAACAAGTCCTCGGCCAAGGAGTTCAGCAGTCCCGGCGAGGGCTCCGGCGTCCCCTACATCGACTCACGCAGCACCAGCAGCGGCACCTCCGACATGTCCGATTACATCGAGACGCTGTCTTTGTCCTCTCACTCGTCTTCCGATGCTCCCGACAACCTCAGGTAACGATAAGCTCCGACCTTGTTCGGCTCTTTCGACTCTACTATTTCGCTCACTCTCGCAATTTTGCCTTTACCTTTGCAGAATCACCGCCGGTAGATCTTTGGCCACTACGTTGCGACCACGAAGCGGCAAGGAGTACTACAAGATCGACCGGAGCATGCTCGTCGAGCAGAACCGCAATTCGTCGAATTACGCCAACATCAATCCGTTCACGCGCAAGGAGAGTCTGCGCCATCAGGTCACATGAGTTTCGATCAAGCCCCAAACAGTCGCTAGTTGCCCCGAACTTTTTCGGATGCTCCATTAGCTTTTCAACTTCGTACTCGTAGATTTTTACGCAAGTTTTTTATACTAACATTACCAGAATCAAAGAAAATACCTCCTAAGAGCCAACGAATCAAACGATAAAACTTATAAATAGAGCAACATTCCTACTTTTCTTGGTGAAATAATCTTTTAAGTTAACGAAACAAACAAATCAAACGAGCTCAATGAAAAGACTTGAAATTACTCCAAATGTAAAGGCCAATGCACTTTCTTTGGAGCTAAGACTGTACAAAATTTTTAAATAATTATACAATTATTATAGTTTTTTACAGAAGCTATTTCTTGTGTTAGCCGTCGATTCGATGTAACACGCAAAGCTAGAACATCGAACGAGAAAAACATCCATTTAAAAGACTTTTTAATCAACAATCAACAAAATTGATACAAACCGATAGATAAGGGTTCGAACGTATAGAGAACGAGGAGAGTATAAGAGAGATAAATTAGATATCGAATCGTTGCGTCTCAGCAAAATCACGTTCAATGTAAATTAAACATAAATTTATAAATATATAATACTTGTCGAGGTATAAAAATAGATAATACGGGATGATAATGTTGATTGAAAATTTTATTGCCTGCGCGCATGAATGTAAATTCAACAATATGGGAATTGAGTTCCGGTCAAAGTTTCCTGCGAATGTATGCACGCGTATATATTACACGTGGTATTTACAGAACGAATCAATTCAACAAATGGCCTATAATTGCAGCGCTGTAAATTTTTTTTTATACAATTTAAAATCTGCCTGTGTTCCCAGTACGTCGGGTCTGCTGATGGCACGACAGATAGACGAAGATTTATATCATGGCTTGAGTGAATTTTCGGTATGCGGGTGGCAAATATAATTATATCCATGTATGTATAGAGATTAGAACAGAAGGGCAAGGCAACGGAGACAGAGGACTTTTTAAATTATAAGCGACGACGATCTACCGCACGAAATCTCAGTGAGGTGGATCGATCGATCAAGTCGAAAACTAGTCGAGAGCAGCCCGCACTTTTATGAATCGAACGATCGGGCGAATGTTAATGTATACGTATAGAGTGTAGAGTACAGTAGGCTGAATGCGAGTGACAACTGGCGCGAATGTGTATTTAAGATATATATCTTTGTACAATGAATCGCATTATTATGTATCATAGGAATATTTATATTATTACATGCGAGGATTGTTCAAGTCGACGCAAAAGTCGATTTTTAGATTTTAACGCATCGCTGAGCACCCGTGTCCATATTCTTATAATATTGTACACGCATCATACGCTAGCTCCTTAGCGGTTTTATCTCGGTGTTTCAAAGCTTTTTTCATCTAGACATTAAATACCTATTCAGTGGGAGCCTAATTATGCACACTTGCGCGCGCACACACACACACATACACAATTCCGGGCGAGCTCTGTGACGTACTCGAGAGATTAATGTCTCTCGCCATGTACTGTACGAGATTGTTTTTGGGCCTTTTAAACGATTTGTTTAGGCGGCGCAAAAAGTCTCGAGCTCGTTAGCAATATTTTCACACGCCAATGGGCTTCTAGTGCATTTTTTCCTTTGTGCAACTCGAACAAATGCGCGAGCGCGTTGTATTCTGTATAAGCGAAAATATAAAGCAGTCTTTAAAATTCCCTTTTCCAGTCTTTTACCTTTTCACTCGTAAATATAATGCTTGTGCTTCGACCTCGTTCGTTTCATATAGGCTGTGCTGTGTTATCAATTAAGCTTTTTTTTGTACAGATTTTTTCAAATGCACTTTCGTAGTACTTAAAAAATTGGCATTTCTACTTAACCCGTTTCGGGCCAAACGGACGAAATTTTTGTTATTTTTTCATTCGCTGTAAACTCTGTGAAAAAATTATGTGAGAAAGATCAGGATAGCCATAACCGACGTAAAATTTTATGAACTTTTCGAATCCGGCGTCAGAATTGTCAAAAAAGTTGATGTGTAAAAGTTATGAACAATTAAACAATAAAAAACACGATTTTTTGAAAAAAAATTTGATTTGATCCGAATTTTCGAGTCGAAACAGACTTGCTCTATAGGTCTAACACGTTTTTTTTGCGTCCATGGGGTGTAGACTTAAAAGTCCAATAGTTACGATGTCGAAATTTAACATGGCGGACACGAAAATGGCACTTCGTAGAAAAAAACCGTATATGAACGTAGTCAATTTTTTTATATGTCAACCAAGCGCCTAGGAAAAAAACTTTATTGTTATTATTGTTAATTATTGTTTAATTGTTCATAACTTTTACACATCAACTTTTTTGACAATTCTGACGCCAGATTCGAAAAGTTCATAAAATTTTACGTCGGTTATGACTATTCTGATATTTCCCACATAATTTTTTCACATAGTTTACAGTGAGTGAAAAAATAACTAAAATTTTGTCCGTTTGGCCCGAAACGGGTTATGTAAGATTTGGCTTTTACATTTATTTTTTAAGTTTTGTACATTTACCGAAATAGTTATTACGTTTTTATTTGAATCGTTGTATTTTAATTAGTTTATAATGATACTTTTAATTATGGCTGAAAAAAACAAAGAGTACTTTTATTGACACAATAATGTTATATAGACTTACGTGCTTTTTTATTACCTCTCTTGATCAGGCTTTCTCATACCTAATTCTCTCGAATATTGACTTTATTAAGACTTTGAATATCATATTCATTGCGTATGAGTATTTAAACGTATTGCATACGTGTGCACGTACCTGAACGACAAAGAATTTTTTTGCAAGCCTAAAAAACGAATAGAAAAAAAAGAGAAACATTGCAAAGTACTTTTAAAACGTTAAAAGAGTTTTCAAAACATATCGATTGTAATCGCGTGTACCTAAAAAAGAAGTGAAAGAATTAATACGCAGTTCGATTTGTAATCAATAGCTCTTCGACTGAAGCGTTTATTCTATCCATTCAAGAAGAGACAGAGACCATGGCCAAAGTCTCGCTTAAAAAAAGAAAAGTTTTATTATACCAGTAAAACTAGTGTACGGGTAGTAGGGAAGCTGAGAAAGGTGCCAAAGAATATTCATCTATTCGAACTTCCTCTCTTCTTCGTAAAAGTTCAAGCAAAAGTTTTGCCTCTCGGTAGATTCTACGGAAATTCATTGAACTCGAAACGGAAACTTGATGGGTTCGTGAAAGGCATATTTTAAATTTTTCAGTTTTTACGCTTGCCCGTGCGTCATAATGCGAACTGCAGCATTATTTGTTCTCATCGTCGAAATACTTGAGATTTAGTATTTTTTCATCGACACGACTGAGACGTATGAAAAACAGTTTCACTTTTGAATACTTTGTTCATAATCATCTATTTATCGATGTTCATTGTTGTGCTCGTAGAACATGTATGCGACACACTGTTTTAAATTGCACTCGATATTTCTAACTTTGCTATGAAAAATGTAAAACTCGTCAGTGTTGAGTGTCAGTTAGGTCGTGCCATTTATAAATTTTTATTAGCAAAGCAAAGTTGGAACATTAATTTTATGTAAAAATAAATTTATAGGTGTGGTTGCGTGAGACTGTTGACTGGAGAGGATACGAGTTAAATCTTATTAGAAAACTTCTTTGTGTGTTTTACTCGTGATCGTTTCGTTCGTTGCGCGACGTTTCACTCGAAAACGAAGATAAATTTGAAATTTCAAAGAGCGCAGACTTAACAGGAATAAAAGTATTAATAGTATATAACGTATTAATGTAAGACTTGCGAAAACCAGCGTTTTAATATTGCTTATTTTCGAAAGATTTTTCTATTGTCAAATCGATAAAACAAAAAAACAGATGACTATTGTCACAAAAAACATTTTAAAGTAATTAACGAAGAAAAAACGAATCATATTAACTAATAAGTCTGTCTAAAAAATGGAGCTTATATTCAATAACCGGGCCAAGTGTTACAACGCACTTAATCTTATAAATAAATGTAAAACATATACGAAGAATAAGGAAACTTGAACTTTTAAAGCAAAAACCAAGACTTTTAAAAAAGGCACAAAAATACGGTCTACCGCGAGTACCTCGATTTTTTTTGGTACGAGGTCAAAATCCAAGTCATTTTTAGAGCAAAGAAAAAACTCATTACATAGATGAGGCATAACTAATTCACATAAATTCTAAGTTTTTCTATTACGATACGAAAAGATGAAGAAAAATGAGCAAATAAATATATTTAAAATATACAATTATCATGTAACATATATAATAAGTAACTTGAAAAATTATACGCAAACTGTAGTATCTCAAGTCTTAATTGGAAACAGTAGTTGAATAAAGATTATGAAAAAATCTTACCTGTTGTCTTTTTCTTTACTCGAGGAGGGAAATTATTAAAATAACATAGCACTTTTTCTTAATGAATGAAAATAATTTATTATGTACGTAGTTCTGATTTATAAGTTTTCAAGATCAGAGAATGAAATAAATAGCATTCATTTACCCATCCACGCAAAGAGGCGTTCAAACAATGTGTATATATTTATAAGTGACAGGCCATCCAGTGATTAACTGAACTTATACTTTTTTCGTATGTGTATATATAGATTTCATCGACAGGCTCCATCAATGAGCTTATTTTTATATATATTATTATTTATTTATCATTATAATTATTATTGTTTTTGTTGTTTTTTTATTACGATTAAAAATGAGTTTTTTTTCATCGCTTCAAGAAGAATGTCATTTTCTCGTTGATACATCGTTACGTAGCATGTACAATGTTGCAGTTTCAATTTTTTCTGTTTCTAATAGATTTTTTTCTCCCTTATAATCTGGCACAGAATAATTTCTATTAATACATTTTCAATTTAAATTCTTAACCGTACCCTTATATACATAATCTTGTTGTAGATCTATATAAAAATAAAGCGCAGTATTCAAAGCATACGACTTTGCAGGTGCAGTGCACGTTTAATATGCATATAGCACATGCACTTGCACGCGTGCAAAGTTCAACGTATACATTTATAATTTTCCGTCATCTTCGTCGTCGTCATCGTCGTATGTATATGTAAATCTTTTCTCTAGATTACACGATTATTATATTTTTATTTTTTATTTTTATTTGCGCAAACGAGAGCATCGATCCGAAGATTTAAGCAAAAAAATGCGTGTGTACTTCTATATTCCCTATTTTATTTAGTTATTTTTCTTTCTAAGACAGATTTTTATTTTTCTTTCGTGTATTATGTGCATTGCTCTAATTTTAATTTGGAAGCGATCGTATAATTTTTATTTATCGAAGCTACAGCGAAAAGTTTCGCTATAAATACACTATACAATCGTATATTTGCACTTCTTGAATGCCTATTTTATAATTTATGTACCAGCTTAATCTTCTCCGCAGTTTTTTTTTCTTATAAAAATAACAACCGTCGTGTGTAACTAAATGCAACGCTAGACATCACATTAGAGAATCTAACCATTGCTTCTTTCAAGGCAAACTTTTTGAAATTTCAATTTAGAGATTATGCACGTATGAGCTATAGCTGAAAAAAGAACGTCGCCCATATAGTACAGGAGTATTGAAGAGTTGTATGCAGTATATAAAAATAATAAAAAGTACTCGTAAGTGTTTTTTCAAAATAAATCGTTTCAACAAAGACGAAAGATATTTAAACACAACTATCTCTTATTGTGCTGTGCACTGCCGGTGAATTAGCTGCACCCAGCCCAGCCAGGTTTGTCTTCTCTTAATAAATGGTCGGTTTTTTGCCAGGTGATAGAGGCAAAAGAGTTCGTATTTGCTTGACAGTACACGTCTTTTTTCTTTGAAAGAAACCTCTCTACGCGCTCGCACGATTCTGCAAAAGCACACAGAAAAAAATCATACGCGGAGCAAAAACAACATTTAAACTTGTTAATATATCGCATTTAAAGTGTTGTTTGTGTTAAACATCTTTGGTAAATTTTTTCGTCGCATAGCAAATTGGTGTTAGCGAAGTATACATATCAAACGTAAAATTATTCGTAGCGCTCCGTCAAAAACCAATATCGTTATACATATAGCTTTTTTGGTATATATCTACGTATGATAAGCCTGCGATCCACGCATACAACAGTGGCTTCGATTTGTGTTTTTTTTTCTTCGTCGGTAAAGTTATTTTCAAAATCTCGAACATCGAGTTTATTCGTTGAGTCACACAATACAGACACACGCGACTCTCTGCGTCGCTTTTAAACTTTAGGTACAATAACAGAACATTACAAGGTGAAAATGCAACCGCTGAATAAGTTAACAACTAAGTGAGTATTATTATTAAATTCTATGTCTCACACGAACAAGCACAGCTTATTGTTTATACATGTATGCGTGTATGTTTATGTAGTACTAAGTGTTGTATATATTTATACTTTTTTTTATATTTCTGTAATACAATTAATTTTCGTCTAGCAAAATGATTTTCACTACATTTGATCATCCTATCATTGGAAAATATCAAATTACCTCTATCTGGCCTCTTTTATTTTGCCATGATTTACTCGTTCGCGCAGCAAACATTCATTCTTCGATTCTTATACTTTTTTTTATACAGAAAAACGCGTTGTGTATAACTATACATATGTTGCTTTATACAAGTCTTAATTGGAAATTCTGAAAATTTACTTATTTATAGTGTAAAACCAGCACTTTACCAAACTATCTAACAGTCTTCCTCGATGAAAAGCCCGCAGCGCAGCTTTCGTCGCACAGTAGCTTGACATTATTTAACGCAGGCCAGCTTCGAGAGCTTTTTCTTAAATACATATGAAAAAACAGCGTAACTTGGGCCATTCGCATTGAAAAAGTTGAGAAAAATGTGGAAAATCGAATTACACTGCTCAAACGATATTACAATGCCCGCAATGAGATTTGACACATTGGTTATTTTTAAACAAATATACCCTGCGAGTTGTCGAAAATAACGCACTAATAACAAACAATCACAGGTCGGAACAATTTTGTTTTTTCTGTACTTCTTTTTACTCTTTTTCTCGCTCTTTTGCTCAGCGCTTGGATCAATGTAGCTTTCCGAACGCCAGAAAAAAAGTACGTCGTACGCACGTATCGTAAAAATGCATCGTCATCGAATCCTACGTTATACATATTTTTATTTTTTCATTTATTTATAGTTCTGGAACGACAAACGTCTATATCTGCTCAGCTATAGATATAATAAATTATTTATACGATGTACACAACTTTTCTCCTTACTAAAAACAACGACGATTTTCAGGCACAATAGAGAGAGAGAGACACACAAAAGATATCTCGCAATCGTTTGTTTTCTTCTCCCTCGCACGAGTCACGACGCAGCAGAAAGAGAGACAGATGCGTGCGATCTTTTTGCAGGCGAAAAAGCTCGAGCTCGAGTGTGCGGAGAGTTAGATAGACATCATCGGCTAGTACTCGAGCTTTTCAGCGCTCTCGGCTACGAAAGCCACGATACGTTATAATATGTATAACAACAAAGAAACGAGAGAAAAACGATAGTCAAAATCATCGCTGCTAAATAATAATATTATCCACGTGCTTTTTGACGTTTTTGTTGAAAAAAAAAAAGGAACGACACGACTGCATGCGCGTAAATCGAACTAGCAGCAGCAGCAGCACGAGTATACGTGCCAGCAATGTTCCCGTTAATAAAACTTGTAAATATAGCAAAATCGCTCGATCGTGTTTCCGAAAACGCTCGCATAGGTCAGGTCGCAGTGTAAAAAAATCTTGTCCCGAGATTCGCACGGATACACGTGTATACGGTATCGAGATGAGAGAGATATGTGTCGGAGGAGCTTGCGAACACAGAGCGGCGAGTTCAGTCACCCTTGGCCGACGACGACGGCTGGTGCTACTTCTGCTGTCAGAACTTGTCGCAGAGCTTCTCGACCTCCTCGTCGCTCGAGCGGAACCTGCGCAGCCTGCGGTCCTGCGAGCTCGCGACGAATGCCGCCGCCTCCCCGGCCGCGCCCGAGGACGAGGACGTCGACGAGGAGGAGGCTGCTCCACCGGAGCCCCCGTACGAGCTCGACACTATGACCTTGGCGAAGAGGTCCGACTCGAGGCGGATGGGGCTGGAGGTGCGCGTCACCGGGGCAGTCCTGCTGCCGCCCTGCAAGCTGCGCACGGGTATCTTGCTGAGGTTGCCCTGGTTGTGATTGATGTCGAGGGTGGCCAGGCGGCGCAGGGCTCGGCCGTTTCCCCCGGCGGCCCCCGCTACCGCCGAGGAGGCGTGACCGCTGCTGCCGCCACTGCTGCCGAACTCGGGCATCTCGTTGTAGCGCTTGAACTTGAGCTTGCTGAGCTCCTTGGGGCTGGGCAGCTTGATGGTGTAGTTGACGGTGTGCCGGCGGTCGCGGGCCTTGTCGCTCTTGGATCTGGCGTCGAGGCTGCTGGC
This sequence comes from Trichogramma pretiosum, assembly GCF_000599845.2. Taxonomy (NCBI): domain Eukaryota; kingdom Metazoa; phylum Arthropoda; class Insecta; order Hymenoptera; family Trichogrammatidae; genus Trichogramma; species Trichogramma pretiosum. The sequence continues at coordinate 946,870 of NW_019640824.1, forward strand.
CTTGGAGGAGCCCCGGCCGGACTCGTCGTAGCGCGTCGACGAGGAGGATCGGCCGTTCGAGCCGAGGCCCCCCAATTGGTCGGCGGCACCGACGGCGGAGCTCGACGGCTTGGTGCTCTCCTCGTAGTCGATGGAGAAGCGCTTGGCCGCGCCGAAGCCGAAGGCCTTGCCGGTGGCGCTGCTACTCTTGGCTTCGCTGCTTGGTTCTTGGCGGCTGCTGCTGCTGCTACTGCTGGCACTGCTGGAGCTGCTCTGGGGGAAGGCCGTGACGCTGCGACGTATCATCCGGTCGCCGCTTAGCCGATTGTTGCGATAAATGATGTCCTGGAGGTTGGGTATCTTGGCGCTGGCCTGGGCCGTGGCCAGCTGCGAGGGTATGCGTATGCCGGCGTCGACCATGAACTCGTCGTCGACCAGCGGCATCTCGGGCATCGAGCTGAAGGCCCAGTGCGGATTGTAGTGCGAGTGCAGCTCGGCCATGGCGTATTTGCCGCTGCTGAAGCTGCTGCTGCCGCTGCGACTGCTCGGGTAGTCGAGCTGATGCTGCCAGTTGGTCGCGTCCGAGACCCGCGACAGGTACGACGATCTGCCGTAATCGTGTTGTTGCTGCTGCTGTTTATTGCTCCCGAAGAGATTCGTCGTTCTGAGGTAGTTGGATCCGTTGAGGCAGGAGCAGTGCTGCTGCTGCTGTTGCTGTTGTTGCTGCTGGGACGAGGACGAGGACGAGGCGTCGATCGAGGACTGCGAGTGGTAGCTGCTCGAGGCCGACGACGGAACGAAGGAGCGACTGGCGTAGGAGGGCCGCTCCGACAGCTCGTAACAGCTGCACTGGACCTTCTGGGGCTGGTAGTCGTAGGCCGAGCCGGCCGAGGACGGGCTGTTCGAGCGCTGGCCCCGCTCCCAGTTGCTGCTGGCCGTCTGCTGCTGCTGCGACTGCGACTGCTGACCGGCGAGTCTCGGCCAGTTCTCGTTGTTGGACGTGCTGCGTGAATCAATTTTATATCATTGGCTGTCGTTTCACTCGAAATTTTTACCCCTCGTGCACATGCTTCTCTCGTATGGGCGGTGCAGGCTTCTTTATATGGACGCATGAACTATACGGAGTGAGCGTGACTTGGCGAGTGAGTGATCGTGCCGGCGGGTTGCGAGGCTCTGGGAAAACATGCGCTAGAGACTGCGGCTACTCTGGACTGCTCTTGGATAGCCGCGCGTGCGGGACGAGCTCGAGAGCTCGAGGAGTTTCGTGCACATTTATGGGTCGACGATGTAATGACATTCGCGCGACCCGTAAATAAGTACGCAGCTGCAACTATGATTATTTCTATATGATTATACGATACAAAGTGGCATTCACAACACTCGAGTAAGCATTTAATATGAGTAGTGGATTTGTCCAAGTAAAGGCGTGCTATTGCGTGAATCAATTAGAGTTAAGCAAGGTGATGAATGTGCGAGTAAGCTCATGAGCTATGTTACAACAACGAGCTATACTACGAACATTGAGCTTGTAACGTAAAATAAATAAGTTTTCAATGCTGAACGCGCTACACTCAACTCTTCTCGGGGCAAGACTATTTTTTGCGCATCTGTGTGCAGCTAAAGTTAAAGTTTTAAATTGTTAAAAATGGACTCGCCACGATATGTATTTTTGCGAGTCTACAAAAATCATAGCTCGCAGATAAATACAGTGCGAAAATAAAGCGTAGCGCGTTCACTGGCGAAAAATTACTCGCGAAACAAGGTATACCGAGTAAATAAAAAATAAACTTACGTGGCTCTGGCCGTGGAGTCGCTCGAAGAGTCGCGGCTACTCCTCAGGGCGTTCTCTGTGAACAAACGCGAATCTTTGCTCGAAAGTCAATGGAGCGATCTGTATTCCCCCCGTGCGACTAAACCCGCGCCGCAATATACTTACGTCTGACGAGCGGCGGCCTGCCCGAACGAGTCGTCGTTGGCTGTGCGCTCGAAGCCGATTTGAGGGCCGAGTCGTGCTGCTGCTGCAGCTGGTTGGCCTTGTTGTTGCCGGCGATGATGGACGCTCGCTGGTTCACGGCCAGGGGGCCGCCGCCGCCGCCGCCTTCGCTCGACACGTTGGCCGATCGTTTGCTGCCCGCTACATAAGCGGCATCGACGAACGTCGTAGAAGCAATTAAAAACGTCGCGATGAGTCAACGAAATTTTAGAGCAGAAATATTAGAGAATACTCACCGAGCAACGATGGCTTCTTCATGAGAGTCTCCATGAGGGCCGGATTGCTCATGTCGATCATGGCCTCGAGCCGCTTCTCCTCCTCGTACTTCTTGGCGTCCTCCGGGTCGTACTTGTGCATCAGCATCTGCATCAGGATGAAAAATATCTCCATGAGCAGCCTCAAAAGGGCTTTCAATTGGTCGAAAACCATTACCATTATCGTTATACTAGAGACGAGCTTGCACCACACACTACGCGCGTCGGCTATAACCAGACTGTCACTACTCGCGTCTCTTTCTCAATAGAAAGAATTATATTTTCGAATAATTTGACTGCTAGCCCCCCTCCTACCACTACCATAGCGAGCTGCTTTTTTCTTTTTTTAAATCGCGTGCCGACTCATCGACGAGGCAGTGGGGGGGCAGAGCCGCCGGCCGAGTCAAAATCAACGCGCCAAAAGTAATTCCGCGTAAAAAAAATTTGTCAGTAAAAAAGTTTTTAAAACTTGATGTTTCGGTATGTTTTGAAAAGTTCAGAAATGGGAATTGCAACGTGGCAATCACCTACATTTTTAAAACATTTCCGAACATTCTTTAAAATATTCTAAACTTTTCCTAAGTTTCTAAAAAATTAAAAAAATTGTATTGTACAAGTGCGATATAACAAATATGTTTTTTTATGAAGCTGCGGAGAACAAATATGTTGTAATCCGAACTAATTTTATAGAGACTGAATAAAAATCCAATTGATTATTCAAATTTTTTTAATTTTTTAGAAACTTAGGAAAAGTTTAGAATATTTTAAAAAATGTTCGGAAATGTTTTAAAAATGTAGGTGATTGCGACGTTGCAATTTCCATTTCTGAACTTTTCAAAACATACTGAAACATCAAGTTTTGAAATCCTTTTTACTTTCAAATTTTTTTTACACAGGTTAAGCTGAAGAAGACAAAAAAAAAACTCACGCTCTGATTGTCGGCGCGCAGCTGAATCTGCTCCATGTGTCGCATGGCCTCCATGAGGGCGCAATTGACGTCGCGGCACTTCTCGGCGTTGAGCAGCTTGGCCACCACAGCCTCGAGGCCGGCCAGCAGCTTCTTGTCCTGGGGCAGCCTCAGCATGGCCTTGATCTGGGGCAGCAGCGTGACGAGCTTCATGCGCACGTTGGGCACCGGGTCGTCGGCCAGCGACAGCAGATCCGCGCAAAAGTGCTCCTTGAAGTAGCTCGCCGAGAAGAGCTTGGCGGCCTGCAGCATCGTGTGTATGTAGTTCATGCGCACGTAGCAGTGGCTGGACTTGCAGAGCTCGCGCCTCAGCTGGCTGCGTATCTCCGCGCGGTACTGCGACTTGAGATTGTAGCGCAGCAGCTGCAGCAGTGTGCGGCCCGCCGCCAGCCGCACGGGCTGAGGCCTCGAGTGCAGGATGCGCTTGAAGCAGACCGGCACGAGGTAGCTGTAGCAAAAGTCGCTCGACAGGTACTTGGGCCCGATCCGCTCGAGCTGGCTGAACAGGCCCACGGAGAGCCGCCAGCGTTTCGACAGCGACAGCTCGGCCTCGCACTTGAGCAGCGACTTGCCCAGCTCGATCGTGTGCATCTCGCTCGACTCGCTCCCAATGAGCTGGTGCTGCTGCAGCTGCTCCAGGCTCTCGTCCAGGTGCTCGAGCAGGCCCTCGAGCACCTCCTCCCTATCGTCCTTGAGCAGGCGCAGCAGCTCGTTGCGCACGAGGCCGCACTTGGCGCCGAGGATCTTGACGACCTCGTGGAAGCCCAGGCCGATCGAGCGACGCACCAGGAAGTGCGAGTCGTAGGCCAGCTGGCGAAAGGTCGGCACGAGGATGGCCGCCCCGGCACCGCTGCCCTCGGCCCCCGAACCGCTCGCGAACAAGAACATGGCGGGTATGTTCCAGGCGCAGCTGCGTCGGCAGTCCAGCAGTCGGTCGTTCAGCAGGTTCGGGGGCTTCGCGGGGTCCGACTGCATCTGCGCCAGCTGCATGTAGTACTTGAGGAACCAGGCCTTGTCCGCCGCCGTTATGTGGGCTGCAACCGGGTATGACGTTGATAATTATAAACGGGACCAATTTAAAAAGTAAGTATAGCATCGTGTAAGACTCACGCTCGAGACCCAGGGCAAACTTGCCAAACTCCTTGGCGATGACGCAGAGCAGCGGATTGTCGGGCTTGACGGCCTTCTCGCAGGTGAGCTTGACCAGCGGCAGAATGATGTCCTTGATGGTGTCGGAGGGCAGCAGAAAGACGATCTCGCCCACGGTACGGACGGCCGCCAGCTTCACGTTGCTCTGCTCGTCGTTGACCATCTCGATGACGAGGGAGAGCAGCTTGGACGAGTCCTCGTTGCTCAGGCCCTTGACCAGCAGATGCAGCTGCAGACACATGCAGGCCCGCACGTCGTTGTTCGTGTCTCGGCATAGCGACTGCACGGCAGGCAGGATTTCGTCCCTGAGCCTGCGGGGACACGAACGAACGAATTGTTTTGGACGAGCCTGATCGCAATTGGCCTTGAATTGCGGAACACGGTGTATACTTACGAGGCCGGATCGAGGCGGGTGGCGAGCTTGCCCAGCAGTTGGCACGAGGTCATCCGCGTGTTGACGCTCTGCGACGACTGGGCCCCGGCCTGGGCGATCGGCAGCACTTTGCGCTTGAAGTGCTCCAGCGGCAGGGCCTCGATCGCGTCGAGGGTCGTCTCCAGCCAGGCGTTGGCGATATCTGCCAAACAGAATTATTATTAGCTTCGTTAGCGGGAAGGGGAGAGAAAAGATCGCTTCGTTATATATAAATGACGCACTTGGCTCGCGACTGTCGAGAGAGCCGAGCACGATCGGCAACAAGTGCTCGGCGAAGAAGGCATGGCTGCATAATCGCTGATCGAGGATCTGGCGGAAGATGAGCGAGGCCGCCACGTGGATCTCGGCCGCGGCGCCCGGCAGCAGCTGCTGGATCTTGGGCAGCACGTGATTGACGCACAGCTGCACATCCTCGCTCAGCAGTTGCGGCAGAGTCTCGATCACGTTCAGCTTCTGGATCTCGCTGCCTTTCCTGCGGACGCACACGATCATCGAGCGGCGGTAAGATACTTTGGCTTTTTGGAGCGTCATCGTCGGAGCGCGTCCAAGCATCCGACTCGACGGCCGACTAGCTAGCTACTGGACGAGATTAAAGCCCGGAGAAAAGCTCGCGATGCATCCGTGTATGTGCAGTGCTTGTGTGTCGCGTTGCACGTGCAGTTGGTCAGTTAGCGGCGGCTTGACCTTCGCACGCGCTACAACGTGTGGGTGCATAGGTAGCTATCGGCGGCGCGCGGCTTTAATTCACTTGCGTCACGACGGTATTTAAAAGGAAACAAAAAGACACCGCTATATTGACGAGGAATTGTAATATAATATATTAAAAGTACAAACACGCCGAGTGTATTTTCGGACGATATTACATATGTACCCCCTTCGCTATAGCGACAGTAATAGCGATACGCGACAAGTGATACTCGGGGCTCGAGTCAAGGCCCGATAACAACCCTTTTTCCTTTCTCGTAATTACATCGAGGCAGGCACACGTGCGTGTCTTTTACTACGGCATACGCCCTATCTAACGTACGACACACGTGACACACAAATGGCAAATCGAGAAGAAAATATCGACCGACTGTCCATATAAGCACACATAGATAGATAGCTAAAAGCTCGTTTGCTTCTTGCTCTTTTACTCGTGTTTTAGTCGTTTTGCTGGCTGGCGGCGATCGATACGCGGCTATTATACATCTTGAGAGAATTCGCAGTTATGTAAGCTCGAGTGCTCGAAGTCTGCGAGCGGATGATTATTACGGAAGCTCGAGTCGCGAAAAGAGCCGCGCAAGAGAGAGAGAAAGACCGATGCATGATAGGTGATGTGTCAGCTGCGGGACAAATCTATAATAGCTCGGCGCTGAAAGTTTAATGCCGCGCGACTGATCGAGGCCGCCGCACTTACTCGGCGATTTTCACTCGCAAAACGTCAAAAGAGAGCCAGTCGATTATTCGATGTTAAAGAATGGGATATATGGCGATGTTAAAGTAATTCAACGAACGCAAGCTCGAAGATATAAGCGGACGCGGCGGCGGGTGTAATCGAACGGAGATCCCTTGCCACGTTCCCATTCATACATCGGGGGGCTCCATTCATGACACCCAGCTGCACCTGTATACAGGTGCATATAACGTCGCTCGAGCCTCCGCGCGAATTCGCGGACTTTTTTTTACCCATCGATGCATCGATATAGCTCGATAAAAGTCTCATTTAAACGAGCTTTCGCCGATTGACTTGCCCATAGAGAACCAAAGAGAAAGAAGGACACGTATACGCAACGAGGGCCGCACGCAACTCCGCAATCCGTCGTGTATACGCCCGTACGCGTGTGCAGTGCTATATACAGTACGCGATAAACAGCTCGACTACTGGCGCTGAAAGCTCGAGTAAGAGTGAGAGAGAGAGAGCCGAGTAGGCGACGATCGAGACGCGAGGCAGTGGTGCAGGCGCCGTTGTGCGCGGGCGCGGGTGGCTATATACATTAACTCATCGTGCACAGAGAGCTCCTACTGCTAACGAAGTAACTGCCATTTAGCTGTAGATTTGCCATTACGATTGTCGTATGATTCGAACAATTAGCGTACGATTAAAACGATCAATCCGTGCGGCTCGATCGACGTGTTGTCGACTTGCGGCGCTATACTTACACCTTGAGCTCGAGTTCGAAGGCTGACCCTTCAATGTCTTCGTTCGGCCACATCGCGGCGGGGACGAAGCAACATTTTAGATCGACTGCCCATGCGACGATTTGTTGTGTATCCTTGGAGTCGTGTTCGAGCTTTTGCACTGGTTATAGCTGGACTCGATCAACAGATGCGAGCGACAAACTCGACGCACTCGACAGCAGCAGTAGAAGAAAAAAAAATAAATAATAAACTCGAGGCTAGGTACTCGCCCGCGCGCACCCACACTTCTATCGTCGACACCAGTAGACCAAGAGCAATGGAGAAGCGACGAACACGGCAGCGCACTCGGGAGGAAAGAAAAAAGCTCTGGCACTGCTGCTGCTGCTGCTACTGCTGCTGGCGTCGACTGGCCAAGTTCTCTCTCTCTCGCTCTCGTGATGTGCTGCGGGTTAAAAGCTAGCGCGAGGCACACAGGTGGTGCCTACTACTATCTGCGCTGCCACTACTGCCGTGTACAGCTGCCACTGCTCGCGCGTCGATAACGATCCTATATATAACACACGTTCGCAGGCGTACGCACGCGATCGCGCATATAAACGACGCAACTCGCAGCAGCAGCTCTCGGCCGAGCTTTAGCTTTGGCTTTTAGCGTTGGCCGCACTCACACCGACACCACCACCACCCCCACGAGCACACTGCCACGGCGCGTCACACGGACGACGAGCTCGATGCGGCTGCTGCTAGTTCCGTCGCTCCTTTCTGTCTCGCGAGTATCTCTTCTGCGCAAGCTCGCTCGACTTTCCGTCTTTCGCAACACCGAGCTTGCGCGAGCCCTTACACCAAATCCTATTTCAAATTACGGCTCTTTCGGTTACGACTTGCCCCGCGTGCGAGGAGACAATTCATTTGGTGGAACGCGACTCGCCGCTGACGCGTGAGAGGATAATCGGTTGTCTATTTGCAGGCGTTATAGGCTTGCTTTATACGATTGCTAATAATGGAGGAGAGTCGGATTCGGAATTTTTTAATGTACCTTTCTGAAAATACCGTTTTTTGTATTGCCATTGATTCATCTCTTTTTCATCTTCTCCTTTTCGATGTATCCTCGTTTTCTCGCAAATTCCAAAATGATATTTTCAATTAAATCTTTTCTACTGACTTACCACACGTTATGAAAATTCATTGGCTATAAAGCGATTCATATGAGTATAAAAAAATAGTCACTTGTCAAATTGCAAGTGTATCAACTTGCTTTAAAATTTCCAATTAGTTGACATGTTTCAATATACCAAGTTCCTCTAATCTCTATGTATACACAGAAAGCACCCTTTCTTTATTGCCATTATTGATTCATCACTTCCTTTTTACAAATATACAATTTAATTATAGCATCCAGAATTAAATAGCACAACAGCTAAGTTTTATACTGATTTGTCACTAGAGAATCGATACACTATAATAATGAAAATGGAAATTTTAATTTTTTTTAAATAAATCATGTTTTAAAATCTATTTGTTAATAGTACTGCAATAAAAAGTATTTAAAAACCTATGAGTACTTTTAAAAAAATGAAAGTTATTGTGGCAAAAACAAACATTAAAAAAATCTTAATAAACATTATACCTGATTACTAATTTTTTTTCAAGCTCTATCCATAGATAAAATAACAGGTTGGAGGTTGCAAATGTAATCAACTCAAAAAAAGTAAATTTCAACGTTTATTTAACTTAGATTTTCAAAGCATAATTTCTTTTTGGGAAAGCAGAGTTCTTGCGAATCTCTTTCATTGTTTTGCGGCTAGCTTGATGTGGGGTCAACTGCCTGCGGATAGCCCTTGTCTTCTTTGGTCTCAAGTCAAGAGGCTTGTATTTCTTGTTTTTGAATAATAAGCGAAGGTTTTCCTTCTGCTTCTGATTCATAACAATGTATGTGCGAGCGATAGCCTTCCTTACATCACGGCTATAAATAAAAAAAGTGGCGTAAGTGCTGATCTACATAACAATTAGGATGTTATTAATAATATGAAAAGATTAGAGTATGCTTACATCCTTGCAATTTTGCTGGCGGCTCCCCCAGTAACCTTAGCTACTCTCAAGTTCATCAGCTCCGTCTGGAGCTCAGCAACTCCCTTCAGGAGCTCTTTCTTGTCCTTCTTGCGAAGGTCGGCACATCTGACTTTCACCTAACAAAAAATAGAAATGTGTTTTATTAATAAAAATAATAAAAAAATGATTTTTTTTTTCAGCTTTTAAGTATGATAAAGTTATATGGCGATTAGATAATTAACGTCACTAGAATGCATCCCGAGGGTTCTGCAAAACGAGATTTTCACTCCTTTTTATTAACAAAATTGAAACTTTCAGTAGCAATAGTATCTAAACTAAATAGTGTCTACACGTGTTTTCTGGATGCCGAGATTTGCACTTGTCTTTAAAAACAAAGTTAAAAAATTTTCAGCCGCAATCAGTGACTAAAATACTTATATCACACATTTGACTTATTCTACGATAAATTTCCTATCTTCAATTCTCTATCACTATAATTTTCACATTTTTTTCTCTTACCATGTTGAAAGGATGTTTTCACACTACAAAAAGAAATTTTAGGTTAATCGCACTTGCGGCCTGATGATGTCGAAGACTCCAACGAACCACTCCTCGAGGCCACTTCTCTGCTTCTGCGTCACATGCAAACTACGCATGCTCATTGGCGGGAATTTGGACAATTTCGAATTCTGTGATGTGTGCACAAATGAGTGTGTGGGATGGTTGAGAAAATTGTTAAGCAAGTAGATTTCAATTAATTGTTTCTAACATTCTTAAATTTGTTGATAAAACGCTAAAAGGACCTTGCGACACGAAAAAAATGTTAAAATTTCTAACGTTCAGAAGCGACATTGCTTAAATAATAATTTTTCCCTTATAACTTGAAATAATTTTTTGATTTTCTATTGGAAATTAATCAAGTGATATTCCATTAGGGTTATTCATCTCTCTAATGAAACGTTAAAAGAATGTTAAAAAATTCAGAAAAAAGCACCGCTGGCTCAACAAAATCGATAGTAATTTAACATTTTTTTTCTTTTCATTACAGTTCACTACGTTAGTATATAATATTTTATCTTGAATTTTTTCAGTAGAGGTATTTTTGGCATCACTCGAGAAATTGATATTTTTTCAGTTAAATAATCAAGTACTGAAAGTAATAAGATAGGAATAAAAACCACGAGTAATCGTGTGTATAAAATAAGAAATATATTTATATTTTTGATAGTATTGTCATATAATTTTAATTATGTATAGATATTTATTTGCGTTGTATAACGATGTGTAGTTTCACGTTTACAAATTCAACGATATAAAAGATAATATTTACAAAATGTTTTCATTCAAATAGTTAACCGTAAATTAATTTTTTTATATATTTAACATAAAATATATTTAATTCTAAGAGATGATTTGTCTGACTTACAAACTTACATTCATAAGGTCATATATTCATGTGACATTTTTTTAAGTCTAGAAAAGTATTTAATTAGTAATCTACGTAATACGTAAAAATCAAATGAGTTAATGTTACATCGTAATGTTTTTTTGCGCGAAGATTCGTTATAAAGATGATCAATGCAAATGCATAAATCGATGCATTCGAGTAGCCAAAATGAGCATAATTGACATTTTTCGAGTTAGATGAGCGATTGTCTTCGTAAATTTTTATTAAAAAAAAAAATCTTCGGTATCGCTACGAATCATTCATCAATATATGTTAATCGTGTTTTACTCACACTGTTGAGTACAATGAAAGGTCGTTAGGGAAAAATATTGCAGCCAATTGAAAAAATGACTGTTGCTGCAAAGTAACTTTTTAACAATTTGGTCATTAATTGCAGAGCATTGCAATCGGTCGCAAATATTTACAATGTACATTAACGGCCCTTCAAAGTCTCACATGGTTTTCTCAACTCAATCAAAAGCAGTCGTACGTCATATTCTGTACAAACGCATAATCATAATCGGGAGAAAAATGCATTAATGTGTGTACTTAATCAGGGAAATATTAAAATAATAACAGTAAACATTTTCTTTTTCAATCTCTCAGATCGATTCAGCCATTTAACACACAAACACACTCATTATAAAAATTCACACTTCTTACGAGTATAATTTTAATAATTAATATAATATATTGAACAACTCTTTATACAAAGCCATTAGATTTTGTTCTATCGCAATATGGAAGCACCCTGAATCACTGCATAACAAAAAAATTAATAATATTTAACGTCGCAAGTACATCAACTCGTGTAAATTAACAAGAACAACAACAAAAGGCTTATTCCTGCAATCGTGAACAATCGCACGTTACGTGTTTGGAGAAAAAAGCGCGCTTGGCGATCGAGACAGACGTACAAAGTCGATTCGTTCGTGAACGAAGCTGGCTGCTACTTGGCAATTCCGTCTGTCTTCTTTTATCGTGTTAAGATATTTCGACTAGGATTTGGTCAGAATTCGTGACCTTTGTGTTTGTGTCAACGGTGAGAGAGAGCGAACGAGTTGAGCAGAACTGGATTGATTTCCACCGGCGTCTCTCGATCTTGCTCAGACGTAGCTCTCGTCGTCGACGATCGATCGGGAGTATCGGGTGGCGTGTCGGCTTGCGACTGGTACTCTGGGCTGGGGCGGTGGACGATACGGTGGCGGCGGTGGCAGAGATCTCGACCTCGAGGCTATTTTGTGTCTGTCCTCGAAGTTCATGTGTACGGGGGGCAGATGACGCAGCCGCGGCGGCAGTGGCGGTGGCGGCGGCGGCGTCTCCGTCCAGGACGCCTCGTGCGACGAGCCGTTGCTCTCCTCCGCGTCCTCCTCGTCGTAGACGTCGATGGCCTCCGCCTGTTTGAACGTGTAAATGTCTCGAGAGCCGTACATGTCGCTGATCATGTCTCGATTGCCGTAAATACTGTTGTCGGGCTTGACGGACGAGTAGAACTCGTAGCGCTCGGATCTCGTGCTCTCCTTGTTGATGTACAGCTCGCTGCGGACCTTTTTGAATTTGGCGTCGGCGCGGTAGCTGTCGTTGCTCGAATTCGGCGACTCTCTGTTCACGTAGATTTCGGACTTGACCTTTTTGAACTCTCCGCCGAATCGGTCCTTCTTGATTTGCTCGTAGGTGACGTTTCCGTCGTTGCAATTGGTCGTCAGCGACGTGTCGGCTTCGTTCTTGTCGCTGGCTTTCACATAGATTTCTTTGCGATTTTCCATGTGCTCTTTGTTGTCCGACTGTCGATGATAGTACAGGTCCTCCTTGCGTTGCTGTTGCTGCTGCTGCTGCTGCTGTTGTTGCTGTTGCTGTTGCTGCTCGTGCTCGTGTTTGGTTCTGGGCGCCCGCTTGAGATGCACCCTCAGCCAATCCTGTCTCTGGAAATTTGGATTGGGGCTCGGGTGCTCGCCGGTCAGGCCATTCTGCAAGAGCTGCGCGCTACTCGTCGTGTACCTGTCCTCCCACTGATTCTGGTAAACTCTCACGTAGGTCTTGTTGCCGACCGCGACTATGGAGGCGGGCTTGTCGAGGTCCTTGGACAGGGGCGATTTCTCGTAGCTCGAGCTCGAGGCGTTGACGGTGGAGTCCTCGGAGCCGACCGGCGATTCGGGTATGAAGAGCTGGCAGTCGGACAGCGTGAGGCCGGAGTCGCGCGACAGCGACATGTGGTCCTTGCGCGGCGGCTCCGTCAGATCGAGGCTGTCGAGCGAAAGCCCACCTGCTGCAAGAAAAGCTAATTAGTTGCCAAGATCGGTCGTTTCGTCCCTCTGGGGATCGGCAGAAACCGGGGGGATCGAGTGGAAATGGAGTTAACTCACAGTGTAGGCTGTCGGTGCTCTCCTCGGCGCCGCTGTCGCTGCGCTCCTCGCCCAGCAGCTGGACGACGCCCTCGCCGAAGAGCAGCTCGCAGTTGCGTATGAGCATCTCCGTGAGGGTGGGTATGGCTCGGCTCTGGTTGACCGTCGGGCTCGGCGACCAGAGCAGACTCGGGCCGCAGCAGACGCCGAGGTTGCTCGCGCACATGAGATTGTGCTTGGCCCGCCTGGCTATGTGGTGCAGCACGCAGACCAGGTGCGACAGGAGACTGTAGTTGGCCTTGGGCAGTCGGTCCAGTATGCTGCAAAAAAAAAAGAAACGGTATGCGTTAAATTTCAGAAAAGTGGCGACGAGTCGAGAGTGAGAAGCGTTATGGATTCACGTACCTTTTGATAGTCTGTAAGGGATCGGGGGCCTCGAGACTGGCCATCCAGAGGGGAAAGAGGTGGGAGGTGAGCAGCGGATCGGGCAGCGACCTCAAAAAGTCCTTGAGGAGAGCCGCCACCGCGATCACGGGTGCCTCCTCGAGGGAGCTCGTGTCGCCCGTCGACTCGATCTGGTCGCGCAGCTCGCGGACTATCCTCACGTTGGCGGACTTGCGGAAGATGCCCTGGGTGAAGGGGCCCTTGGCGAAGAGCTGCTGCAGCATGACGAGCACCGGCTTGGGCAGGCCGTTCTCGTCGAGGCGCGACAGATTGACGCCGAACACCGAGGGATTGAGGGACAGCGAGCGGCGCAGCAGGCCGCTGATCTTGGACTTGTTCTTCTTGGCCGGCGACTTGAGCACGGGCCGGAGGATGAAGTGGCAGGTGTCGTGGCCGCTCTTGTTGCAGTGCTCGAGGTCGAAGCCCTCCTCGCTCGACAGTATGTGCCGGAGATTCGACAGCTTGATGGCGAAGGGCCGCTCGTGGCCGACGAGCGGATAGGGCGCCTCCTCGTGGCAGGTGCGCGCCCACAGCTGGAAGGGCCCCTGCAGGTCGAGCAGTCGCTGGGCCTCGTTCAGGCAGTGGGCCGCCGTGTCCTCCGAGTTTACCGCGATTTTCTTGCACTGAACAACATAGATGCCCAGTTTAGTTTATTTTGCTTTCGAAGCTTCGCAATTCGCTTTTATAGGAGCTCTAAAGTACTACTCACGTATTCGGTGTTGTTCTCCGTGTCGTGGTAGACCACTTGGATATTGGTCTGCTTTGGCTCTTTGGTACTCTCCTTGCGCACGAGTTCGGTCAACTTGTTCCACCAGAGATCCCGACCCGCCGCGGTCCTGTGTCGAAACACAAATTTTACGAGTTAACTCAAGTTATTATATTGGGCAAAAGAGGAACGATAAAAAAAAAAGTAAGAAGAAGATGGGCAAACTCACGTAAAAGTCGCGACGACGTTGGTGGTGGGCCAGCCCAGCACGAAGCTCGTCTCCTGGGACTTGTTGGTCTCGGCCACCTCGTCGATGTGATTGACCGTGAGCCAGAGCTCGCTCATGCGCACGGCCTGCTTGAGCTTGTAGCTGTTGTTGCCCCGCGACTTGCCGATCAACAGCAGGTCCGTGAAGAGAAACATGTGGCGGTCCTGCGACTGCACGCCCGTCGTGAACGTCACCGGCGTCTCGAGGAGGAAGCTCCGTGGCGAGGACGACTTTGGCCTCGTGTTGGCGGCGACCTTCTGCGCGGCCAACGCGTCGCTGGGGCTACTGCCCATGAGCGGACTCGAGGAGCCGCTGCCTATGAGGTTGAGGGCCTTCTGGGAGAGCGCCCGGGGCAGTCTGCCGTTGGCGTTGGTCCCGCTGCTGCCGGAGCTGCCTCGTTTTCGCACCACGTTCTTCGGCTTCTGGAACGAATGCCATTCGTGCGATTACATTTTCCATCGATATAATATATATGGCGTATTCAATTAGTCGATTAAAAAAAAACAAATAATAATAAAAGCAAGACTATATAAGATCGGCGTAAGTAAAGACGAAAGTACAGAGAGGGGGATATAACAAAGCTCGCTTCGCTAACGGTTCGCTGCGAAATTCCAGCCTCGCTCACAACAGAGACGTCCTTTTATTTTTCCGCAGAAATTCCAGTCTTTTGTCCCTTTATTTTATATTTATACACGACTGTCAAATCGAAATTTACCGTCGCTCGATTGCGTACAGGTATAGGTATATATACGTCTCGGCGGTACTGGCAGTTTTCTCGTGCATCTTTCTCGTGCTAGAGAGCATCATCGGGTGCCAAGCCAGCAGCAGCGAGTAAGATAATGAAGCGAGAGTCACGCCAGCAGCTTCCGTATGTTCTTGAGCGCGAGATTTATTTTCCAGTCAACGGACGCGCGCGCGACTCGATTCCGGAGAAAACTGGCGACGCGACACTCGACGGAGAGAGAGACAGAGAGAGAAAGAAAGAGAGAGACGAATGCGCCGTGTGTACGAGAGCTTACGACGCAGCGCCGGCAGTCCTGCGTCATTTACGCAATGCCGACGTCGCCTGTGCCGCCACCACCGTGTAGTGGTGTCCTGTGTCTTCTTTTGACGCGTCCTTGCCACTTTTTTTTCTCTTTCTCTCCGTATTTTCGCTCTTTTTTCGCAAATACTTTTATACATTTCACAATTGCGTGTGCTTAATAATACGC